>NW_004797349.1:92170-93486 GCF_000002075.1 Aplysia californica
CCTGATTGTGTGTGTGTAATGTGTAAATATTTCGCTTTAAAAACCAGTCGTTTGTCCAAATAAGCCTCTTTTTTTTCCTTGCACATGGAGTGCAAGCAAATTGCTGTCGTTGTAAAGAGATATGGTGGCTTTATGACTTGGAATCTCCCCGATCGAACGAAAACTGAACGATAGACTGGAACGTGTAAACAGGCTACGCAGTTCGATAAAACGGACAGTTCTCGCATACGACTAATCTGATACAATTTATCGTTGCGTGCAGCCGGGGCTTAAAGGAAACGTCATAGTCCGGTTGTCAGTGTTTTCCCTCCTCCACGATACACACAGACCGATGGTAGATTATTTATTTTCGTTTAATTTTCCCGGAAAGAGCTATTTGTTATGTGTTTGTTTTGTGGGCGGGATACGGTTGGTGCCTCTGATAGTTGTAACTACTTTTCTTTCTCTGTGATGCTTTCTATCTGTCTATCATGTTTTCTCTCTGAACGAAATGTCCGCTGATGTGACAATATCCTTCTCATTATTGAAACAAACAAACAATATGTTTTTGTTTTGTGTTTTCTTTTAAGGCTGTGTGGGAGGGAGGGAGGGGGGTCCATCGATTCAAATGCAGTGGCACATCTAGGGTATGGAAGGCAAGACACGTGCGCAGACCGCTTCATGAAATGAAAAGGGAAGAGAGAGAGAGGGTGAAGCTGGTTCTCCCTTGCTGTAACAAAACAGTCGCCCTTTCAGACAGCAACACATGTGCCCTCCCAATTGGAAAAAACTGGCAACTTTTGAAAGGAAAAAGAAGCGCCCTTCAACTGAAAATTCGAGACGCTTTCACAAACTGGAAATGCACCTTCTCACCCGCAATAACAGGCACCCTTGAGTCGAAATGGGTGTGAATGAGGGAGGAGGGAGTGGGGGGGGTGTAGATGAGCAAAAGACTTCACCTCCACCACTTTTCTTTGATCGGCTGCCACCCTCCACATCACGTTGTCCTTACTTTCTCATCTTTTTTCGTGACAGTAGAAAGGTCCTTGTCTCTTTGGAAATTGAAATCATGCTTTAATTCCAATCCCTACAGCTACAACCACTAGATACTCCTTTTGTACCTGACCACCATCCCACCCACCGTTGCAAATAGCTTTGGAGTGTTAAATTACCATACCACACCATACCATACCATACCATACCACACCATACCATACCACACCATACCACACCATACCACACCATACCATACCATACCATACCACACCATACCATACCACACCATACCACACCATACCACACCATACCATACCATACCATACCACACCATACCATAC
>NW_004797349.1:93586-94770 GCF_000002075.1 Aplysia californica
ATACCATACCATACCATACTATAACATACCATATCATACCACACCATACCATACCATATCATACCATACCATACCATACCATACCATACCATACCATACAACAATACCAGCTCTTCGAATGAAATAACGAGGTGTCTGTTTCGGGAATGTTGAAGACGTTCAGCTTTTCACTTGAATTTACGAAGTTTACAAGATTTGAACTCAATGGCTCTTGTTTAGACCTTTTTTCAAGACCACATTTGAACTGCAGAATGGGGTAGGAAGCCTTGATACACGACATCTTTTTTAAATGGTATAATCTGTTCTAAAGAGTATGTTCGTAATGATAATGCATTCAAATTCTGGGTTAATTTTACGGTTATAATCATTATTAAAAAGTCCCTTCAAATCCAAAGGCACATGAGTTGGGTCAAAACTATTCATTGCGAAATGATTCATTGGAATCACGACCAAAGTATTTCTCCTCCTAGATCTAGAAAAACGAAGGGTTCAAGGGTTTCTCAAACAACTAAATTCTCAGCTTTTCCGGCCAAAGGAAAATTCAGCATCAGCTGTTTTTAGCGCCAGGATCCAAACGAGCGAAATGATTACACAGGCACGGTTCGTTTAAAAGAGTGAGCGGAAGAACGATTAGAAAAATAAATAAGAGTACAATAATATAATAATTTTTTTTAAAAATCAAATCAGTAAAAATAAACCATTCTGTGATGTAAGCAACAGATTCCGGCTTAAGTCGATGATCTTGTTTTTAAAAGTATACTTTTTATTTTACATGTCCAAGCATTTAGCGTTACGGCATTTAAATGGCCTGTCGTCTCTCTCGCGTCTCCCTCGCTGAGAGTAAAATGCACATCAAAGATATAAACCTGATGGAAACTGTAGCGCGGCCAATGCCCATTCTGTGACTCCAGGCTGTTGTTCAGCACTTGTTCCTGTACTTGATCGACAAGAGGAAGTCCGGCCGGCGTCTTCTTCTAAAGGACCCTTATATATTTTTTTTCTTTACGTCCTATCTGGAATTCATTCTTGTAACCAAACAAACCAATAGAAATGTGTACCTTGACTGAAAACATTGTTAGCCTTCCCACGAAACATTCAACGCTGCAGAGATCATTGGACGGTAGGAGCAAACTTCTGAGGTCTCGTGTGTGTGTGTGTGCGTGTGTGTGTGTGTGTGTGTGTGT
>NW_004797349.1:95558-97329 GCF_000002075.1 Aplysia californica
TCTCTCTCTCTCTTTCGCTCTCTTTCGCTCTCTCTCTCTTTCTTTCTTTCTCTTTTTCTTTCTGTCTCTCTTTCTTTCGTTCTTTCTCCCTCTCTTCTTTTCTCTCCTTCTCACTGCAAACGTGTAAGTAGTGTCTATCCGTATGTCTGCCTGTCGGTCTGTCTGTCTGTCTGTCTGTCTGAGTCGATTCTCACGCTGTGTGATCAGCTGACATCGGAATCACATTGTGTCTGTTGTGTAGCAGTTAGGCCCTTCGCCGTCGCATGCAGGACACCTGAGTTCGATTCCTTCGAAGGGGGATTTTTATCGAGTAACTCGGTCTTCCTGCTGGGATGTTGTATCCCCCTCAGCCCGGGTTGGCCCTGACAGGCATGTTTAAAGTCTGCCTACTAAATGATGGGGACGTAAAAACCACCACTTTTGTAAATTTTCGTTAAAATCTCATTAAACAATCGTTATACCACCGTTTGGAACACGTTACCACATTACTTCCTGGTTTGATTTTCGATGTCCATATAATTTCTGCACCCCCTATAGATGCGAAGAAATGATTATGCTCCCCACAGTTTTGCCTCTTGCATGTCTCCAGAGCATCGCTCATTCCTTTCTATCCTCGACCGAGTGAACGAGCAAGCTCAACAGCGACTGGATCAATGCCCCCCGCTGAAGGCGAGCGTTATTTTATTGCTGCTCACACTCTCGCGACTGTCGATTGCTCGAGGCTAGGACTTCAAGAGCTCTTCAGTTGACTACTTGAGTGGCAGATTTTGTCCTGTAAGCCGCTAGGACATCACCTAATCTGGGTCACAGGACAATCGACAGAGACGCCAGCATCAGCGGTAGACTTAATATCCGATCCCAATGAGCCCTTTTACTTCCTCGTGTTTTCTGGATGGCTGTCCAATATTTCTCTTCCCGTCTCAACCACACCGTCGTTGGCCCACAGAACGCGGTACAAATTGCTTTATTGCGAAATAATTATTTGTTTTGTGGATTTTGTAAACGACTCGGTAGCGTCTCGGGACATGTGAACAAAGTAATATCTGCCTGTTATTATTAAAGCACTGTTTGATCTTGTTTGAGCACTATTGTGATTTGTTTTGTAACTTGCTGTACTTCAACGAAAGGCTACAAGAAACAATGAAAGATAAAGGAAAGAGAGGCAGACAAAAATAAAACGATGGAGAAATATCACTGAAAGAACAAGGCAACCTGGAACTGCATGTGGATCAGTCTTGAACATAGATGATTGAGAAAATGTTCTACAGGAACTACGGGTTTCAGAGGGAGAAATCGAAAACATGATTTGAAAATCTAACAGTCAAAATTTTAGTTTTATCTTTTGTATGAAAATCTATCGCATCTACACTGGAAGTTAAACTCTTAGCTTTGCGCGCAAAAGACAAGAGTTCGATACCCTCAGGAGAGATACTTTTTGAGTCTTCTCTGTGTTTCTGCTCAGATATAATCTCACAATGTTTGGGTGGTACCGTGAAAGGGTCAACGTTTCCTACCTTCAAACCAATCTTAATTGTGTTGACATGGGCGAAAAACATTTATAATCATCAATCATGACTGTTTGTTCACAAACATTGCTTTGTTCTTGATGAAGGACACATCCTTTTCACGTTGAAATGGTGTCGGCTCTTTAAGTTTCAATGTGACCTTTTCGGCTTCAACACAAACAATTCTACAATGTCGCTGGGTGATAACGTTCCATTGTATTCTGTTTTGTACTATGAACTTCTCTCTCTCTCTCTCTCTCTCTCTA
>NW_004797349.1:97817-99488 GCF_000002075.1 Aplysia californica
CCTGATCTTCTGGTAGGAAAGATCTACACCTAGCCTTCTCGGACAAGAGTGAAAAATCTCGAAGGTCCCCTATGCAAGTTGCGCACGTTAAAGATCCCTCGGTGGTCCAAAATCGATAAGAAAGAGGCTTTTGCCGCCACCCGGGCAAAATTCAAAATTTCCTACCTTTGGTTTGGTGTGTCCCGTCCGCTCGTGTGACCTTATGCCGTTGCGAGCGCAGCAAAACACTTACCAAAAAGAAAAGAACTAAAACGTTCATATAGGTACCTATAGTCGTATCGATATTTTTGTTGTTTTTAGATTGCCCAGAACGCCCTATAGGGAAGTCGGCCTTGCACAGAATCTATTATCAGGCTTCGAACGTTTGTAAATTATTAACAACACTTTTCCTTGGGCAAGGTCTACAACTACTTAGACTAATTGATCCCTTACCTTATTCTAAAACTAAAATATTTTCATCTAGCTTGCCATGTTTTCCCTTCTTTTTTCTTCTTTCGACAAAGCGAAGCATCAGTTAGCTAAAAGCTATGTCTAATTGACATACAATAGCCGAAAGTACACTACTCAACTGTCAACGATCGCTGTAAACTCATGAAAGGCAACAACTCGTCACACGACTTCTTTAAAAATAAGCACAAGATCAATAAACCACATCATTCTCAAGGCGGGTAAGGTTGTCGGTGAGATAGACACTATGACATGTCGAATGACTTTAAACACTTGATGAGGAACGAAATTATAGCCCGCTCATTTTTGTCCATCCATGTTAAAATAATTCTTGATCTAGCACATGATTTATTGATTTGCCAGTTGGCATACCTGTACTTTGCGTGACAATCCTATAGGCCAACGACCAAACATTTTTTGGGGGGTATATCTTGATCTAGCGATAGAAAAGTCTTCTTTTCTGCGTCTAGGCGTCTCAGTGTGAATCTCAAAAAGTAACTCGCCGATCAATTGATCCGTGTTTCATAGGCGTGCGCTAAAGAGTGGTGTTGATGAAAATATTTTAGGTGTATGATATAATTCTTTTATTACTTTTTACCTCCTTTAAGCTAAAACGTTTCGGGACTTAAGTTTGCAGTGACCTTCATTAATGGGCTTTTAGATTCTGTTGGTCAACCAAGTTTCAGACCCACAAGCTAAAAAGCAGAGAAGATGTTAACAGAGAGATTTATTTATATTCCGTTGTAATACGGGACAGACGAAAGAAAATGAACTATAGCAAGGATTTATTAAACTGACCTTAGTCCTGTCACATAATGTCTGTTGATGCATTTGTTTCAAGGTTCGATATTTGTGTGTTCTTTGCTTTTTGTTCTAGAAGACGTGCCAGAATTTAATTCAGGGACATTTAATTTTTAATGAATACAAGCGTAAAAAAAACTAACTACAGTGCAGTCCGTTTAAATCGAACACGGTTAATCCGAAAACAACAAACAAACCGAATGAAAATAACGTCTCATATTTTTTTCTCTGCTATTTGAGCAATCTCTCTAAACCAAGAACATAGTTAAACCGAAGAAAATCGCGCGGCGGTCCCGCAGAATTTGGTTGAAGTGGACACCACTATAAGTGTCTCGAATAGTTCTTTTCCACTCAAATTTAGTTTTAATTTTCATGAGTGTCAGCAAGATCTTCTCTCTCTCTCTCTCTCTCTCTCTCTATATA
>NW_004797349.1:103468-105519 GCF_000002075.1 Aplysia californica
ATATGAACTTATACGCACGCATTCTTTTTAAAGTTCTCATCTTTACCTATCGCAGTCTTTCCTTCCTGGCAAACTTTCATATCTTATCAAAACTATTTCTCTTGCATTCCTTGGATTTTAACCGAACTTATTCATAATCGAAGCGAAAAAATGCTTGTTTTTGTCACGTAGCTATCGGTACCTCACACTGACGAGAAGACAGACAAATAAGAGGGTTGTATTTCCCAGAAACTCATGCTGAAACTTCACCTTCACCTATCCCGTAGACTGGATGTCCGTGGGGGCGCTTTTGAAGATTTGGTCACCAGCTTCCTCTACTTCTTCCGGTCTTCAGCTTTCCTGAGCTGAACTTTAACCAGACAAAAATATCAATTGCAAATAGTATATAAGAATCTCAAACTGTTGCATCTTACAGCAACTTGTTCATATCCAACAACCCCACCCTTCCCTCATTTTTGTAATGTCTTCTGTTAGACCAAATCTCCATCAATATAACTATGAAGCTGTCTTCATGTCTATGTATATCGAAGGCTAACTTGCAAAGATACAGATCAGCTATCTTTAGCACTGAGTTGTTTACCTTTGCAAGAAAAAGTATTTGCGCAATGTCCACGTCTAAAGCTAAAGCACAAAGAAAGATACACAGTTTACATATTATGAATATATGCAAAGGCTCTGCTAGTTTTGCTTCTTGACAAGTGGACATCGTCTGTAAAACCATGCAGGCGTTCTTAAAAATGCTACACAGTCTCCCCTCTACGACACAAATAAAACCAAATAATTGGATTCTTATACGATTACTGGTCTGAGATTTCTCTTCAACTTCCTCCATTGGCTACTTTTTCTATCTCTTCTCTTACCGTCTTCACCATCTGCTTCTTCGTCTTCTTTTCCTTCTTTTTTCTAGCAGCTCTTCATCAATCTCCTTGTGTTCACTCCGCTGCTCCCTTCCTCACATTTCTGATTAGACTTCCTACTGTCGTGGAGATGTTGTGATTTATCCCAAAAGCCTGATTGCAAGCGTACTGGAGGATTCGACCGAGGGTGTATCGTGATGAAACGTGAATTATTCAGCATAAGCACCCTAACCACTCTAGATCTGGATCTGAAGGGGATTCCCCTAGGGACGTATAAAGTGGGCCAAGACAAAAGGTCTTCGAGGGTGCCGTGACCGTAAACAGGATGCTTACAATTCGTTGGGATTATCTTTATTTAATTAGATAGCCATAGATAGATAGATAGATAGATCGATAGATAGATAAATCGATAGATAGATAGATAAATCGATAGATAGATAGATAGATAGATAGATAGATAGATAGATAGATAGATAGATAGATAATATGTTTGTATGTATCGAGGAAATAAGGTTGGACGGTGCCACTAGTATTGTACTCTAATGAATATCTGTATTACTCTTGCTCTTTCCAGGCACTAAATAACCAAAATTGTATCGATGTGTTCATCTTTACTAAGAAAAAACAACAAAAAACAATCGCTCTCTCACTCTGTCTTTCTCCGTTTCATACATTTACACCAAAATCTAATCCATATTCCAACATTAAACCCCATCGTCGCAAAGGATACCTGGTGCGAATGGGGAACAAAATCAATGATGAATGTACGAATGTGGGAGAAGACCTGGGATTGTTTCCCCGACAGCCGTTCTG
This sequence comes from Aplysia californica, assembly GCF_000002075.1. Taxonomy (NCBI): domain Eukaryota; kingdom Metazoa; phylum Mollusca; class Gastropoda; order Aplysiida; family Aplysiidae; genus Aplysia; species Aplysia californica. The sequence continues at coordinate 105,139 of NW_004797349.1, forward strand.
CCTGTCAGTAAACACTTAAATATCCTTCAGGTTCCCTGCTCGAGAAGAAACCTGATACTCCATTTATGCAACAACAACAAAAAATGTGGGAGAAATGTTTGTGTGCACGTGTGTGATTTCTATAAAGAAGTGCCAGGTTTCAAGTTATTGGGTATATCTTGGCCTATGGGCTTTCATAAAAAAAGGGTTATCAAATTTTCTAAAACACGCAAGCAAGCACACGCACACACACATACATACATACACACACATTCACGCATGCGTACACACGTAGACACACGCACGCACACACACACATACATACATACATACACACACATTCACGCATGCGTACACACGTAGACACACGCACGCACACACACACACATACACACATTCACA
>NW_004797349.1:105623-109987 GCF_000002075.1 Aplysia californica
CACACACACACATACACACACACATACACACATGCACACAAACACACAAAACACACCCAAACACACGCACACATACTCCCACATCTATATTGGAGCTTTTCTTTGAGAATACAAAGTCGAGACAAAAACTGTTACACTGGTCAAGAGAGTAACTGTATCAGAATGAGTCTTCAAAAGAGAGGCATGAGAGAGGGGAGGAGTGAAAGAGAACGAAACAGAGGGAGAGAAATAGAGAGAGGGGTGAGAGGAAGACAAGACGTGAGAGAGAGACAGCTAGAGAGAGAGAGAGAGATGGAGAGAGAGAGAGAGAGAGAGAGAGAGAGAGAGAGCGAAAGAGAACAGCTTAGACAATAAATATCGACTGAAATGTGTTGGAGGAATGGAGATGCAAATATATACAATTTGGGAAAATAACTTCTGTCCCCGTGTTTACAGAACCAAGAGTGTGGAAAGTCACGATAATGACAACTTTCAATACACCCCAATTCAACTAAAATCCTCTCAAAGATCCAAATCTTGAGTGGTCTGTGCTGGATGACCACGCGGACCATTACCCAATTCTTCTAAAAAAAACCAATAGCCTCCAAAACGACCCGATCCCAGAACGTTTCAACTTCAAAAGAGCATATTGGGACGAGTTCGCCACTGTATGTTCCCAGATTCTGAATCCCACTTTTGACCTCAACTACAACAAATTCCACGAAAAGCTTCTAGAAATATGCCACATACACATACCAAAAACAAAAACAAAACCTTGGAAGAACAAGATCCGGTTCTCTGGGGACTGTGATGATGCAGTAAAGAAAAAGAAGGCAGCATATCGAAAAGCCGTCGACAACACCAATACAGAAAACAAAATTAATTACTTAAAAGCTCGAGCTGAGCCACGTTACGTGCCTAAGGGAGAGCAAAAGGCAATCATTCAGAAAGTACATCTCCAAAAATCAACAGCTAGACACCACTCAACCAAGTTTTTAAAATCGCTTTTAAAAAATGTCCAGTAGACGCACAGACATCATCCGGCACGTCCAGAGGCCGGATGGAACCACATCTGAAACACAGGTAGACATCGCAAACACAAAAGCTATATTTCTCGCCAAAACCTCATCCCAAGCAAACTACAACACCACCTTCCAAAACATAAAATCTAACAGAGAACAACAACATCTAAACTTCCACTCAAACAACACTGAAACCAACAACGCAGACTTCACATTAGACGAGCTTACATCGAGCATCTCGGACCTGGACAACACAGCCCCTTGTCCAGAGGACATCCACAACCAGATCATTAGACACTTACCCACAGAAACACTTACACTCCTACTAGACATCAACAATGACATGTGGCGGTTGCACTCCTTTCCGGAGTCTTGGCGTCTCTCCACTGCCATTCCAATACCCAAACCAAACAAAGACCACACACACCCATCCAATTACAGACCAACAGCACTAATGATCTGTCTGTGCAAACTTAGAGAAAAAATGATCCACAGGCGACTCATGTGGTTTCTGGGGACGACGGGCTCGCTGAGCGGTCTCCGGAGCGGATTCAGGAAAACACGATCCACTCTGGATCACCTGGTCCGCCTGGAGACCTTTATACGCGAGACCATATTATGATCGCCATCTTTTTCAACTTAGAAAAAGCCTTCGACACAACCTGGAAATATTCTCAGAGACCTGCACGCTCTCGGCATACGCGGTCACCTCCCTGCCTTCATTGGCAATTTCCTGAATAACTGTTCCTTCCTTTCATACCCCCACCAAAGGACCCCGACCAACAAGAGGAAGGTGTCCCCCAGGAAAGCATCCTTTCTCCTCTCCTATTTGAAATCAAAATAGATTCCATCGTAAAAACCCTCCAAAATAGCATAGACAGCTCGTTATACGTTGACGACTTCATGATATGCTGTCGTTTGAAAAATCCTAAACTAAGATCTATGGAAAGGCAACAAACTTGAATAGTGGCAAACAATAACAGTTTCAAGTTTTCCCCGGCAAAGACAGTTGCAGTGCACTTCTGCCGATCAGGCAGACGAGTATTGCAGCTGGATTTGACGCTCTACGGGAGAAAGATTCCCGTCCATGACCAGGCTCGTTTCCTCAGCGTTATATTCGACAAAAAACCCACATTCATACCACACATCAAAGACCTTCGTGTGAGGTGCCAGAAAGCGTTAAACGCTTTGAAAATTCTGTCGCATCCGGAGTGGGGCGGGGACTCAAAACACCTTCTTCACTTGTACATCTCCCTTGTCCGATCCAGGCTTGACTACGGCTATCAAGTCTAGGGATCGACAAATCCACACATCCTAAACATGCTAGACCCAGTGCAAAACCAAGGACTCCGCTCGCTCTTGGGGCTTTCCGCACTTCTCCGGTGGAGAGCCTCCAGGCTGAAGCAAACATACCATCATCCGCACTCAAACGCACACAACTCTCACTACAAAACGCAATTAAACAATCAGAGCTCAACACCGGAGAACCCAGCACACGACTGCATTTTCAAATGAAAACCCAGGCAACATAAACAAAATCCAAAACAACGAAAAACCCATCAAACCCTTCGCCCTCAGAGTCCTTGAGGACCTCAAAAACATACACTTTTCCAAACAAGACATCCAACAATTTCTCTTCCCTGACCTCCCTCCGTGGCACCTTACCAAGGCAAAAGTAGACTTACAGCTGGCCACACACGACAAACCAAGCACAAACACCAAAACATTTTAAGCAGAATACAAAAAACTTATAGAAAAATACCCCGATGCGGAGCTTATCGTCATAGATGGCTCCCAAAAGGACTCTGGTGTGGGCGCCGCAGCCCTATCTTCAAACAGTACACACCAGAGGAAACTCCATCCCAAAGCATCTATTTTCTCTGCGGAGGCCACTGCCATTGACATGGCACTGGACTCAGTAGAAAATTCTCCTAACAAATCTTTCCTTAACCTTTCTGACTCTCTGTCTTGCATCACCTCACTTACAAACTGAATGCTCCTACACCCAAAAATAGTTGGGCTACAACAAAAAATACACGCCTTGACTGAAACCGGGAAAAGTATCGTGTTTGCATGGATACCTAGCCATGTGGACATCCGAGGAAACGAGCAGGTAGATGACCTGGCGAAGGAATCCTTATCCCTTCCGTTGGGATCAACGACGAACACTCTCCCACAGACTGACTTTAAAAATAAAGTCAAAAACTACACCTCCAGTTTGTGGGAGACCCATTGCAACAAGCAAGCAAACATTGAAACAATAAACTTTGCAACATTAAGCCCAAACTGGGACCGCGAAATCCTTCGGGCCTCTCCAGAAGAGACGAAGTCATTTTTACTCGATTACGCATCGGACACAAGGCCTTAACACAAAAATACCTACTTCGGGGAGATGAGAAGCCGTTCTGTGTCGAATGCGACACAGATTTTACCATTAGACATATTTTAACCGAATGTCTAAACTTCGGAGAGACACGAAGGAAATATTTTAGATGCAAAAAATTGCAAGATCTGTTTTCCGTCGTTGATCCCAACAGAATTTTGGGTTTTATGAAGGCCATTGGTCTTTATGTGAAATTGTAAAACGAAATAAAATTGTTTTAAAAATGTATGTATTTAGGAAAGTTGTTTAAGATTGAAAATATATTTACACCAAATTTCAATATTTTAACATTATAAAATCTAAATATTGACCCGAGCCCAGCCATGCAGTGAACTGTTGCGAATGCAACCTACTTGTGTTTCGCGCTCCCACATGACCTTATGCGGTTGCGAGCGCCGTAAAAACCCATACAAACAAAAAGAGATCCTAGTCAACGTGGGCGTCGCCAAGTTCTGGCACGAGACTATCTAAAGTAACAAAAATAACTCATTAAACATTGGTGTTTGTTTTACACCCCCTTCGATACAATTTAGATTATTGTGTAGGCGGGATCCGACCCCTACCTGTCAGGACTAACTCGGGCTGAGGAAGACACGACGTCCTAACAGAACAACAGAGACGGTCGACAAACATGCGCGCTACTCGAGAATCAAACTCGGGTCTTCTGCGTGCTAACCTCTACACCACAGACACCGGTCAAACTGAACTACTCCCGAAAGGTTGTGGTGTATGAGTGGCTCCCAGACAGCACAGGGTTTTCTTTCACACCACAGTTGTCAGCGCTATGGACAGTTGACCCGCAAGAGGATTAAATGGAGACGTGAAACAGACTGAGAGTGAGAAATTTAAAATGTGATGACATTTGGGGGAGAGAGTAAGGAAAGCATCAGTCAGCAAACATGAAAGAGAGACAGAATGAGAAAGAGGGGAGATCGAGGGAGAGAGAGAGAGGGAGAGAGAGAGAGAGAGAGAGAGAGAGA
>NW_004797349.1:110856-116221 GCF_000002075.1 Aplysia californica
TGAGTGTGTGTGTGTGTGTGTGTGTGAGTGTGTGTGTGTGTGCATGTGTGTTTGTTTGTGTGTTTGTGTGCGTGAGCATCGTCATCATCATCATCATCATCATCATCATCATCATCATTATCACCATCATCATAACAATATATTTTAGCCTTGGTAATCCCAAACAAAACCCATCTACCATAAACCTTTCTCCGTTGTAAGTGAAAAGCGCAATCTTCTTTTTTCTTTTTTTAAAACTTGACACGGTTCCAGGTGTCATTAATATGGGGCGAATTATTGCTTCAAATTTACAGGTCAGTTAGAATGTTATCTTTATAAGCTTTGTGACCCTGTATTTTCAGTAAAGCTTACCTCGATTTCGGAGGCATCCGGGCGAATTGGGGAATTTAAAAAAAATTATTTTTGGTAAGCATTGACTTGTTAATCTGATGATAAATTCTAAAAAAAAGGAACAGTGATCGTATATATAAAAACTATTGATTTTCTCCAGGTTTTAAAGCAGATAATTAGTAGAATCTTTCAAAACATCGCGAAAAAGGGATAGTCGCTAAGCAAACAGCCTAAAAATACATACACACATTCTTTCTGCCCACCTTCCGAGTGTAGGCGGAAGTCTCACGGATTTCTCTCCTTAGCTGTTTCGTCAAGTTAATGTATTGTGTCGTTGCGGGGGAGTGGTATATAGTAAAAGTAAAATATGACAGCAACATCGGGGGAGGTAAAAAGAAATAAGTCTTCTAGCAAACAATGATTCCACGTGAATGACCAGTCTCATAATCCCCATCCGGTTTATACGCAGTTTAGATACTGGGGATTTTCCAAACAAAGTATCATGAACTCTTAATGTTGCCTCGATTCCTGTTTTCTTCAAAAAGTAACATTGAAGTATTTTTCTTGGAGCAGCGTGAACCAGTCCAAGAGAAGACAGACTAAAAATGTTTATAGAAGATGTCCATTTGTCAGATGAACTGATCTACGTCATCAGATCAGATCTTTCGGAGTAGGATACTAATGCTATTTTTCATCTAATCTGACCCAAACTTGCCTTCTAATTGGCAGCCTTTCAGGATTTGTATCCAAAGCACTCGATTGTGACCGAGGGAATCAACCACGTTTGATGTTGATATGATTATCAAACTTATGCCGAAATAGTATTTTTTGTCCGTGCCTAAAGGAAAATCTGACCTCCCTCAAATACATCAAACGATAATATCAAACAGGGATTCGACGAAACATTCCGCACTGCGCACTGGGTTTCACTCAGCTAAAACCTGAGAAAATTAGTAATAATCTACTCATCAATCACACTAGAGTTCAAGGCAAAGTCATACCAGAATCGCTGCCGAGATCGGGAAGGACGGCACACTACTCTGTCAGGATTTTGTCGACTCGGGTGGCAAAGCTCTCATTATTATAGCGACCTTACTCGAGGACAGGCAATAGGACACTCACGACAAGAAAACCAGCACGCGATGCAGCAAGCCTACAGCTCCGGTTACACGCAACGATAAATTGTCAAAAAATGGATGATCTATCGATCATGAGACGAATCGTCAGGTGTAACCACAAAATTATACAAAGTTTGGACGATTGGACGATGGCTTGGAGACTCGGGCGAGAAATCAAGCGCTGCTTGAAATGTTCTGTGCTATCACGGTCAGTTTTGGGGGACACGCGCTGTGACGTAAAATCACTTTGAAATTTGCCGCCGTGCAGGATTAAACTTATGGCTCAAAATGTTTTAACTAATTATCGCAGGTAGAAACTTATTTCATTTTCGGAATCAGCATCTCAAAATAAGCAGTTTCTCACGGAGAACCTGATTTGATGTGTAATTATGTATAATTTACAAATTTTATTATTCCAGTTGATCGTCAACGGGGAAGTTGCGTATCAAGGTCACCTGGTACGTTGTACATCTGCAGTCAATCAATAACTAGGAATCTCCCTGATCGAAAGAAAACTGGACGATAGATTGGAACGTCTAAACAGACTACACAGCTCGATAAAACGAACAGTTCTCGCATATGACGAATCTGACACAATTTATCGTTACGGGTAACCGGCCATTTATAGGAAACTGTATGATACAGTCGTGTGTACTCAGTGCTGCGTGGTAAACTGAAGGTGAGCTGTTCCGTGTTACCAGCTAAATTGACATTTGCAAAAATGGAAAACAAACATCTCGGTAAGGGTTACAATTGGGGAGAAAATGTCAAATGATGATGATGATTGTGGTGGTGGTGAGAATGATGAGAATGATGAAAATGAAGAGAAAGATCATGATAGCAATAATAGTAATAATACCAATAATGAGAATAACATAATTATTAAAAAATAACAATAACAATAATATTATAATGATAACAATAATAACAATGATAATAATAACAACAACAATAATCATAATAACAATAATCTACAAGCATATCTGCAATAAACTTGTCTTACTTTGCCAACTCGGATTGAGTAAGATACAAAATTCCAAAACAAAGATACAGATACCAGATAACATGGACTTCCTTACGTGTGAATCGAACTCGCGTCCTTCTTGTGCGGTGCTGCAGACTCTAAATACCGGGTGCCTATTGCGGATGGGATCGAGTCGCGTTTGCTGTTTAGGCGACGAAGCGTGCGATTAGTGTGTGCCACGGTAACCGCTTTGTGCCCTCCATCTGCCTACAGACCGACCCGACCCGACCCGATCGTGCCAATGGGCAAACGTATAGATCTAACTATTACACGGCCCACCTCAACGAGGAACTAGGGTCTTTCAGTTTCACTCGTAAAAATCTGTACCCCAAAGTCTTGGTAATTTAAGCAGAGCTGCGGTGCGGGGGGGGGGGGAATGGTGAGAGGGGGGGGTGTAACTGCTGAAATGTCGAAAGGCAAGAATTGGTCATGGGAAATAGAGAACGTATACTAATTCAGGTGTCAATGCACAATGAGCAACTTGCTTTAGCTCAGATTTGAGGCATAGAAACAGATATCGGCATAGTAGCGGGTAAACAGATAATATAGTGTTGAAATAAAGCGCAATCTGACAGAAACAACAGAGATACTTATTATACCAAGTGGACCTATTAACTGACCGCCTGTATGCTGATTAAAGCCAAATTTGGATAAAGTAAAAGCTTTCCAGGGTATTGTCAACGACCATTGCACATCGTAGTTATTCTCTGGGAAAAAGCGCTTCTTAAATAGACTCAATTCCGTTAGGAACAATTTGAAAGCTTTACAGGAAAGTTTATACTATTTAATCAATATCAGCACTGCTCTGCTTCACTATACAATAGGGAATGTAGTAACATCCTCAAAGCCAGTTTTCAGTTTCAGTAGTTTGTATGCATTATTGGGGGAGGGGGGGTATTATTTATTGTTCCCAGTGAAACAGTGATGTAGCTGGATTAATTTTTGTGAAGTTACACAACTAACTTTGGTTTGTGTTACCTATTCAAAGGTCATGAAATACATATTTTATAGCGAATACACAGATCCCTCGGGAAATAAATGTTTTTAGCCAAGAAAGTTAAAATTTTGCATACAGCCTGATACAGATAATAATATATGTGTCCTAACAAGATACATTGATAATCATTATGGTTTTTAAAAGAGGTCAGAATTTCCAAACTCATTATTATACTATTCAAAAGCAGTTCATTTAGTTCACTGTGATTTTTTTTTCGAAAGGTTCAAATATTTTTTCAGGGTAAAGACCTCTGACGCATTTCCAAGATACAATGATTTTCATAAAGCATGCCGTTGCGAAAACTCAGATTTGAGAAGAAAAAAAAAAAGAAAAAGAAAAAAAAAGAAAGGATACAAAAATTCAGCCTTCGCTATTCACGAAGAGGGTCATTCGCGTTTCGGTCTAGGATTTCCAAAGTTAATATTAGAAGTGAATGACTTGTTAGACCAATGAATGGCTGAGATCGCAATGGTTACAACCATACTACAAACGAGAACTTTCGCTCTACGGGAGGTCTTGTTGCAAAGGCTCAAATTTCAGTTATTTTTGTAAGTGTTTACAAATGTACAAAACACAGTACTTACTTTTGTAACAATTTCCAAGATTTGTGTACTTTTTCATGCAACACAAACATCAGAAATGGACTCCTCATACAATGTCCTGTAAGAATTGATCAAAAACATTTTATGATATCGTATCACCAGACCTGTAAAACTGTTTGGCGTCATTCCCATAGATTGCCTTAAAACTACACTCAACGTTACAGATAACAAAATATAAGTTGAGAGAAGAAGGAAGAGCAAGAAGTATATTTGATACACAAAAATACACATCCACGCACACACACGTACACACACACACACACACACACACACGCACACACACACACACACACACACACACACACATATATATATATATATATATATATACCAGCCCCATCCTTTTTCTCATGCTATGTATACCTTGGTACGAAAGGTGTACACAAAAGTAGACAACACAAAATTTTGCAAAGACAGTTTTGAAAAGACGTCACAAAAGTTTGACGTCAGAGTTAAGCGGGGTTATTTTTCCGAGGCTATTGTTTATTCACGATAACACCCGCTCATCCTTTGTCTAATAAGCAGGAATCTGTTATATATCGACGCTTGAACGTAGATCTATTATTAGTGGCAAACATCATTATTGTAAAATCACAGTTTTGTCGTAGCCTGACAGAATCGTCTTGATTGATAAACCGTGGGTCTGTAATTGAGACTGCATCTACAATTTTGAAGGGACTGACCCTTTGCTTTCACCGTCATATTTGTGGGGTCGTTTACAATACGATTGCCGTCCCTGTTTCTAACTGCTTGGGGGGATCTAGGGTATCCACCAAAAGAAGAAATGAATTATCATCACGATTAATCCTGCACATCGTTGTCTTTGCAAGGGGGATGGGGATGGGGGAGGGGCGGGGTACGTGAATGTGGGCACTCGTAAAATCCCAGGTGATCGGCTACCAGGACAAAAGATGTGCGTATCTTGAGAAAGAAGACAACAAAGTGGGCTCTCGTGGCGTCCTCCGTAAACGACATGTAACTGATCGGCTTAAGCTAAGTCTGTGAATAATGTTTTACATTGTAGACATTCGTCACGTTCGCGTTAATGTTATTAATGTCCGTTCTGTCTACTCAACAGAAGTACAGTGACCATCGTACCAGCCAGCTCGTGACTTCCAGGACGTAGAGATTAGATGTTCAAGATAATGAGGAGGAGGAGGAGGAGGAGGATGGGTAGGAAGAGGAGAGGGTGGAGGAGGAGGAGAAGGAGGCTGGGAAGTGGAGGAGGAATAGGAGGAGGTGGAGGAGGAAGAGGAGTAGGGGTAGGAGGGGTAGAAGAAGGGGGAGGAGGAGG
>NW_004797349.1:117465-119104 GCF_000002075.1 Aplysia californica
GAGAGAGAGAGAGAGAGAGAGAGAGAGAGAGACCCATACCCAAAACACGTAGACCAGAGGGGATTGATGGATGGATAGAAAAATATTATTTGACGTAAAGATCAATACAATATTACCAGTTTTTCCTCTATCCATCCGGAGCAGCGTGACAAAAAAGGCCGCGAGAATGGAGTAAACAACCCATTAAAACCGAGCGCGTATATAGACGATGGGAAATTGTATTACCTTCTACAGACAGTGTCTATGTGAGTACAGAGGTCAGACTCGGTAATCAATGTACAACAGGTATAATCCTTGTAATATTATATTTTCATGATAATAATATAGCTTTGTGCTGAACACTCTGATCGAATCCTACGCCCGATTCGTTGCAACCTGTATTCTGCGCTGTTTTTCATCCTGGTAACTTACGCTAATGATAATAATAATAAAAGCATTTAAAAGCCTATAATCTTCGCTAGACGGCAAACTCTTTGCGCTTTACACCACACCATTACCCCAGCAGAGCTTAGGACATTCTTTGGGAGCATACAGTGCAGGGGGCTGTTAAGCGAGCATACACTAACAAACTCAGAAGACCTTTCACTATCGTAGCAGGGTACTCATTCTAACCTGGGAGAAGTGGGGAAAAAATCGTGTAAAGTGCCTTTCTAAAGAACACAACATCGTGTTCCTGAAGAGATTCGAACCCACAAACTAAAGATTACGAGTCTTGAAATAACAGTTTTATTTTCAAAAGGAAAAAAGGTCATTCAGCTCAGGGCGTAATTAATTGCAGCAAATGTTCTTACTGCGACCTAGACACAGATTAGACAATTTAGGAGGAGGGCTGCTTCCTTCCCATCTGTAAAGGACAGCCCTGGTGTGTGAGATACATCACATCTCGTAGACGGATAATGTTCAATAAAATATCTCCGGGGGAATAGAACGCAAACGTTTCATATTTGTAAGACAAACAGCCGCAGCGAAAATTGCCACGGCGGCAAACAAATCAGGCAGATTACCGAACACACACAGACACTCACAGAGACACACACACATACTCACACATACGACATACTTAGACCTGAACGTATAGGCACACATTATCTCATATACAGACATTCACATACACATGAACACGCAGTCCCACACACATAACATAAAATATTCTTAAACAAACATACAAGCTTGCATCCATATTGTAACTCAGAAACCACACGTGCACACACGTACACGTGCGCTCAGCCCTCCACTGCTCTTGGCGAATTGAGAAAAGGAAGGGGTCTGACCATAATAATAATAATAACAATAATGATAATAATAATAATAATATCTCAGGCAAGCTTGTGTTGTTTCTCTAATAAAATCTAAGAAAGGAAACGAACTAGATTCTGATTCCCTCAGATGACAAAAATAGTTTTGCAGTGAAGAAATAACAATGGGCTCGAAATAAACGCAGATAAATACATCTAAATTCGTTTGCTAATATGCCACCTGCAAAAAAAGAAATTAACTACTGTCCACTAATCTTTATTTGTGAGTATGGATGAGCTCACGTATGAACGGTTATAAAAAGTTATACATGCGTCATTGAAAAAATGAATGCACAGTGCATCTGTGCGTGATGATAGAGGTGAACGGTACACACACGCACACA
>NW_004797349.1:119949-121427 GCF_000002075.1 Aplysia californica
GAGAGAGAGAGAGAGAGAGAGAGAGAGAGAGAGAGGTATAGATATAGATATTATATATACATTTCATATGTACACATTAAATTAATAAAAGTTTTCCTGAGTGTACACCCTTGTGTTTATGAATCTGTTTCGTCTGTGCTCAAAAGCGACCCAGGCTTTTTTGCCTAAGGGTTAGTGGCCTCATAACACTGACTGCCTCGCTCAATATTAATACAATGACATGTTGAACAAAGCATGTGAAGACAAATTATTTCCTGAGCAATCCCGGGAGAGGTTATGAGGCAGCTGTTTTGTCAAGCTAGTATTTTGCCAGAGGGTGAGGGGAGGGTTGCAAGTTTTAGCTGCTGGGTCTTTGTGGATGTTTGTACCGACCTTCAGTGGGACGTAAAACCATGCGACTTTTTCAGAATATTATGGAAAATTCGTGGTAATGTTTTATCAGTTCGAAGGGGTCAACGGTTTATTAGCTCGTTGAATGAAATCTGTTGGCGGAAAATTGGTGGAAATATAGCGTGTATACTCTAAGTCAAATATGAAATTGGTCTCAGAACTGATGACTCTTTCTGAACTGAAAATGTGATAACCCGTTGGTATAATCTGTGCCATGATGACAATTACGTGCAAATGAATGTGGAAGCAATAAAAGGGCAATTTACTTATTGATTTTTCGCCTTCGGGTGATTAGTAGAAATATGTGTGTATGGGGAGGGAGAGGTAAGGGTGGGAGGGGGGGGGGATTTTCCTCCTCAGCATCGTTCAAATAATATTAATTAATTCAGCAGTCCCTTTCAGAACGACAGTACTGAGAGATATATTTCTTATATCCATCAGTGACAGGCATAATGTAAGTTACCACACTCCGAGTTTCTGTGTAGCTTACAAATGTTGTGTCGCCGCAGTTTTTACACTCCCATAGCGAGAATTGTGCTTAGACCAGTTAGTAAAGCATGACTCGGTGCGTCTTGTGTAAGTCCGTTCGGTGAAAAGTCTATCCGAATGTCTAGTGTAGCCGAGATTGTCCAAACGTCATCAAATTGTCAATGAAGAAAGTGGATGTCTTAGAGAGGTGGACATCATGGACAGTGTCGTTATTATATTTAAAAAACGAAAGGGGGGGAGTGGTATATGGTTGATCGCGTGTAACATTGATTGTCTTGGATAGGTGGCCGTTAAATCAGAATCAACTGTATTTGGATAGTTCTTTGAAACAGTGAACTCTTATTTCGTTTGTAAAATAACTAATACTAATACGCAAGCACCTTTATGTGATCAAAATGACTCCCGAAAAAGAGTAAGATTCAGGATATCTCAGCCGGATGCAACCCACTAGACCACACTGTTGCCATTGTGCAATAATCATGGATGCCAATGTCAAGTTGGAGCCTTATGGACTGTACGGGTGGGGCCATGCTTTGCAAAGGGCAAAAACGAAAGTTTAAAAAAAAAGTAGCAGCATTAAGATGTGTTCAACCCCCCCC
>NW_004797349.1:121527-122890 GCF_000002075.1 Aplysia californica
CCCCCCCCCTTTAAAGAATCGGTAAATAAAATCAAAACAAGAATCTTTGTCAACTGGCCTTGAGCGGTTTTGTTTCTCTTTTTTCTCATTTGTTTGTCCTTGTGTCTATATATGTATCCTTGTTTTTAAAGATTTTCTTGCATTTCTTAGGGACAAAACGATTGCTTTGCGTCCAGGTTTTTTTTATCGGAATATTCAGTTGAACTTTTTCAAACGGCTACCTGTCCAGGACAGTCCCTTTTTACTTGTCACGAACAACCACGTCTGTGAAGAAGCCTGGTGAAATCAGGCGCTCGTCAAAATAATGAAATTGAAGAAACTAGCTTTTTCGCGCCGGTTTGGAAATTTTTATCAAATTTATGTTGCTTTTTTGGCTCAGCGCCTTTTTTGCCCAATTAAAGCACATTTGTGTGTGGATTTTACTGAAAAATTGTTGATTGAAGGCACAAGAAATATAATCTTTAAGTTTTCACCGACTCTACGGCTATGGAAATACAAACTTTGGTGGCCATTTTCTTGCAAATTTTACCTCTGAAACCAAGTGACCCCATCTCCTTCAATTGCAAACATCTTTACTAAGTATTGTATTCAAGATAAATGGGTATTTTTAAATAAAAGTGAGACAAATGAATAAGGTTTAAAATGATACCAATAATCCACATGCCCAAAACTGACGATCACCTGATTCTACCACGCAGTGAAACTTTTTTTTTCTTTTCCACCATGTATGGACATTTTAAACAATTTAGACTGTAGCCTTGACTGTAGCATAGCAGTACCTACGATGTAACATAAAAGGGGATGGGCTGGTGGGGGGGATGGGGGGGGGGAAGGTTGTCTCAGTGGACCACTTACAGACTACGGCCTTCAAACGCCCATAAATAATGTATGCTATGTCTCTCGGCAGCTTACTGCTTCTTATACGTAATCTAATCAACTTACTCGCCTTTTCGACTGTAAGTAGCCAGGAGTCCCCACCAGCCGATGAGGCTGGTGGTTTTAGTTCCTGCTGTTGGATGCTGTCTGTCTGGCTTGTTTCAATGTGATTTGTAAAGACTGTTCTCTGCTTACTGATGCAAATATAAAGATCAATGGAGGATAAATAAAGTATAATTATCGCATCCTGTCTAATCACTAAGCGATATCTAGAAGTACAGTGTCAAGCAATATCAGAATGTTTATTTCTTTGAGAACTTCTGTCGCAGCTTCGTTTATTTGGTCGTCCACGAGTGTAGATATTGACCTCTAAAAGATGCTAAGCCAAAATGAAGACATGCGAGAGATTATTGGTGTAATGCTCAAAGGACAATGCAAAATATATAATAAACACATACATAAACACACACACACACACACACACACA
>NW_004797349.1:123127-125050 GCF_000002075.1 Aplysia californica
ATCTATCTATCTATCTATCTATCTATCTATCTATCTATCTATCTATATATATATATATATATCAGTAATCAGTTACATGTCCTCAAATAATTCAAATGGAAAATTCATAGATGGGAACAGTCCCAAAAATGTATAACGTTTGTAACATTGGAATAACATGGACATACGGTATTAAGTGTTCTCGAAGAAGTGTCGTTGACATAATATGACAACCTGTTAGACACAAAGTAGGCTATTTTGAAGGCAAGGAACTCAGTTCCCCATCAAGCCTTCCGGGGTGAGAGAAAATATAAAGAGAAAGAGTAGAGAAAGAGTGTAATAACCATTCGGTTCGAACTTGCCGAATAGCTCTTTACGACATTGTGAATGAATATAACGTGAACGAGGATTTCCCTTGGGAATCCAATCTCAACACCTCAGAATATTATAAAGCACGTTTAGATGTGACATGGCTTCTCTGTGGTTCAGTGGGTTTTCATAAGCTCTGACACTCGATTGACTCTATTTTGGGAAAAGGTGATAATTAGAAAACGGATACAGAACGATAACTCTCAACTCCGAAACATTGCTCTGGCTCTTCTCATAAGCTGAGGAATGACCACCCGAGAGAGTATATTCTAATGCAGCTTCAAAAGTGTTGACAACGGTGCCTGTGGTGTAACAATTAGACACATCATCTTCGTAAGGAGAAGACGTGGGTTCGATTCCCGAGTGGAGAGAAGTTTTAGCCAGTATCTAAGTCTTTCTTCTGCTGAAACTGTGCACCCCTCTCAGCCTGACCTGACCTTGACAGGCAGGGTCGAAGGAACGCACCCACTGAATAATGTAAATTGTGTCGTTAGTAGATCCATGTTCAGTACAATGTTATGTAAATGACTATGTATCCATATATGTATTTTGCGTATCGCATTGTGTATATTATTTTATTATATATGTGTATGTGCTCATTTCGTAACGATGTGTAAGCGTGCGTGTGTGATAAGCAAGTAGATGTGTGTGTGTGTGTGTGTGTGTGTGTGTGTGTGTGTACGTGTTAGTGTGTGTGTGTGTGTGTGTGTGTGTGTGTGTGTGTGTGTACGTGTTAGTGTGTGTGTGTGTGTGTGTGTGTGTGTATGTGTGTGTGTGTGTGTGTGTGTGTGTGTGTGTGTGTGTGTGCGTGTGTGTGTCGCGTGCGTAAATATTGTTCGTACATGCATTTACGTAAAGCGCCTAGAGCTGTGTTTACACGGGAGTGGGCGCTATAGAAATGATCTTTATTATAATTATTATTATTATTATTATTATTATTATTATTATTATTATTATTATTATTATTATTATTGATCATCATTATTATTATTATTATTATTATTATTATTATTATCATTATTAGTATCGTCATAGGCGTGAATCCCCTAAAATAACAATTTATTTTTATAAATTGTTGAATAGAGTGGATAAGCTTGCCACTGCACTACAGGAGCGGCAGAATACTTTAGGCTGGTGGGTCTGAAGAGATCATTGCGACGTTTGGTGTTCCAAAAACCGAAACTTTTTTTTGTAAAAGTAAACTTAAGCTCCTCCACCCTCCGTCCCCCCTATTTGGAACTTACTTCACCTTAAAAGCACAACCGAAGTCTCCTCCCTCACTGAGACCATATTTGGGTTGCTAAGATGTTTTGGTTTTGAGCGAAAGACTTTTAATTTTAGATCTAAATTTTTAATTTACTTTTCTGATCAGATCATAAAGGATTAAATATAAAAACAAGAAGAATAACAAAATAATGATAGTGTTATTCTTATAATATTTACTTTTATTTGCCTAAGAAATTGATTAAGCTAATAAATTTATAAATTTATTTATTTATTTATTTCAAACAGCCTTTTTGCTTTGCAGTGTTTTTCCATTTTTAACTAGAGGTTGTTCTATTATTTTGTTTAGTC
>NW_004797349.1:125535-127970 GCF_000002075.1 Aplysia californica
GGGGTCTATGCAAATTTTGTTATTTGGACTTCTTTTCTGTTCGTTCTAGCTGTATTAGATTTGGTGTAATTTTGTTCTGGTTTTGTTGGGGGGTGGGGGGGTTGTTGTTGTTGTTTTTCGTTTGGGGGCTTTTTGTGGGGAGGAAGTATTATTTTGGAAGGGTGTAGCTTCTGTTTTTTACTGTCTCCTCATTGTCAAGTTTTCTTAGCTTTCCAAGTCTTTTTTCTTTCCTACTTTGTTGGATGGGGTTTTGAGTTGCGCTTAGGATGAAGAGCAAAAGAATTGTAGAGATTTTTTTTTACCTGTTATAACTTTAAGAGTTTTTTCGGATTAACTGTGCTCTATTATTCCTCATACTGCTTGTGAAGAGGCCGATTAGCTTCTAATTAACAAAGTAATCACGCACATACCCTACCCCGGACCAAAAAATAACGTCTTTCTCACGAAGGAAGCCAGCATCATTTCCGTCTCAAACCTCGGTCTGCCAAGCAGCTCTCTTGCGTGACAAAATAACCGTTTGCCGGAAATTGCTAGGTTTATTTCCATTCTGAGAAATGTGAAAAGACATGCCAAGTATAATGATCATTTTCCTCGAATAGCTATTTCGGCATGACAAGTGAAGGATACCTGGCACTGCCACGGACGGCATTCAGAGGCAATCAGTGCTGTCCGCAAAGCTAGTGGGAACAATCAACTCAAATAAATTACAAGCAATTGCCTGTTATGTAAAGTTGTATCGTTACGTCAATTACACTTTTGGAGACAACAAGTACTTAGCTTTCCAAGCCTTTTATGGGATTGGCTTTCTTTTTGGATGCCTATATTTTCTCAACAAGTACCTAGCTTCCAAGCCTTTTATGGGATTGGCTTTCTTTTGTCATTATTAGGCCTATATTTTCTTTGCGATTGTCTTTGTAGGATGTGACAACAGCTCATTCTTGTAAAGAAGACGTGTTTTGTTTTTTCTTCAAATTGTTATTAATATTGTCAAATATATTATCATGATTATCATTATTATAATTTTATCATTACTAGTATTACCATTACTATCATTATTATGATTTGTTTTGAATAGTAGTAGTAGTAGTAGTAGTAGTAGTAGTAGTAGTAGTAGTAGTAGTAGTAGTAGTAGTAGTAGTAGTAGTATCCTTATTATCATTATTAATATTGTTGTTGTTGTGTAATTACTGGTTTGTGACCTCCTACGACACATTGTAGATCTTTAGCGGGCGGGCCACTCCGACCTGTCAGGATCAACCCGGGGCCTAAGAGGCACGCGTCGACCTAGCAGAAGGATTGAGACTCGATTAGATAGGATTGTGGGGCTTCGTGGTTAAATCAAGCGCTCGTCAAAATAACAAAATCAAAGAAACGGGCATTGTTCCTCCAGTTTGGAAATTTTTATCGAATTTTGTTTTTTGGCTAGATCTAAATGCTTTTTATGTCCAAATAGAAATACATTTCCATGTGAATTATACTTTTTAAAAACTTTGATTAATGGCATAAGATATGTAAATTCCCAGTTTTCAAGAACTCTCAAGCTATAGAAGACACTTAACATTTCCTGCCATTTTCTCGCTAATTTCAACTCTGAAATCAGGCTACAATCCACCTCCTTCAATCACAAATATCTTGACTTCTATACAGATAGATGCTTTGGGGGTTTTTTTTATAGAATGCGAGGCAAATGAATGAATTATAAGCTTACTGTTGGTTCCAACAACTTGACATGCCCAAAACTTGACGAGCTCCTGACCCTACCGCATCGTGACACAATTATCTCGGACTCGCAACCGCAAGGTCGTGGGTTCGAATCCCGTCAGCGGCCCGACGTTGTGTCCTTGGGAAAAGCATTTTGCATACATTTTCCTCACTTCACCAAGGTGAAAAAGGGTACCTGACTATAGACAGTGAACGATCTTGTCAGTTTGATAGTGTTTAAGCGCGTGAAATCCGCAGCTTGCACTGTATGCTTCCGCGGAAGCCGAGAATGTTTCTGAATGCTCTCCTCAGAGGGTCTGCTGGGGTAATGATAGTTGTAAAGCGCATAGAACATGCTCTAGAGCATGGATATGCGCTATATAAATGCAATTATTATTATTATCAACGTAGAAACGAACTTACGGTTGTTGTTCTTTGTGCCTGTAAGGTAAAGAGTCTAACCGTTGTGTAAAAGACGTAGGAAGATAGATGTAAGGGCGGATGCACTTTTATATTGAAAGATACTATGTATTGAGAGAAAAAAAACGGGAATGTAACTTTAAATATTGTGTGTTTCGATCTATCTGTGGCATTGCTGTTGTTGTTACTGTTGATAAAATTTCGAAGCAATTTTCCAAGTCATTGTTGTTGTTGTTGTTGTTGTTGTCGTTTTTGTTGTTGTTGTTATTGTTGTTGTTGTTGTTGTTGTTGTATTTCTTCTTCTTCTTCTTCTT
>NW_004797349.1:129267-130645 GCF_000002075.1 Aplysia californica
CTCTCTCTTCCTTTCTCTCTAGTTATCGCACACACACACACACACACACACACACACACACATACACACGCAAACACGCACGCGTGCACATACACTATCGATAGAAAGACAGACGTTTTTTTTTCCACTTTGGGATCCAGTTGCTTTTAGCTGATGCCTTTCTTCCTTTAATGGCATGTTTTGTTGTGACGTTCTAAGCTTCCAAACAGCAACAAAAAATATGAAAACTGCCAAAGAAAGGTTTTATCTCGATTCCATATGGATATCAATGCAGGAAAACAATAATCACACAATCAATATTGTTACAGACAAAGTCCTAACTGGATACGGGAGTGAGCTTTTCTCTCTTCTTGTTTGCATTATTGAGAAAGCAGACTTTAGAGCTAATGAGGCGTCAGTACTGCAATTATTTTTGTGTTGTTGCTCTGTCTCTTGCAATAACACGTATCTAAGACTATGTCGTTGAAAAGAGCGCAATATTTCATTGCAAACGAAAAAATAATATTAAAATTTTTCTTTAAGAGACTCCATTTCCAGCATTGTTTATCTTGCAACTCTTGACCACATTCTCTCTCTCTCTCTCTCTCTCTCTCTCTCTCTCTCTATCTCTCTATCTATCTATCTATCTATCTATCTATCTATCTCTTCTATTCTCTCTCTCACTCTCTCTCTCTCTTCCTTTCTCTCTAGTTATCGCCATCTCTCCTGCTGTCTATGTGTTAGTATCAATCTACGATACTGGTTACCTTTTTTGTAACTGTGTATTTTTATTAATGTTTTGTTGTTTTGGATATTGTTAAAAATCTGTGTCATTTGGTAAAATCTGATGTCAGCATATAATTATTACTATCTGTTTGGTCCTACTTTGTTTATTTTTGTGGGGGTTTTGGTGAGGATTTTCTTTTCTTACTTAAAGCAAAAATGGGTGGGGGAGATTTTGCTTTACTCCAACTGTTTATTTCAGTTGGAAAAAAACAATGACAAGCAAAAAGAAAGTCTACGGGAACAGACTCGTCGTAAAAAAAGACCTAACAGCCAACCTAGATAAGAATCTCACTGAATATAATTTCGTTTTTTACACCATCTGGAAATCATAGTTATTACTCGGGGTCCGAGACGTTCAACAGACTCCCCAGAAGAAAGCCAGAGGTGTTTGTAAAACACTGTGAATAATAACAACGACAGGACTAGAATGGCTGATCAGAAAAAAATGTGGGGGCGGGGGAGGAGATGACAGAGGGGGTGGAGAGAATGAGAGGGGGTAGAGAGAAGGAAGGAGAGAGGGGTGAGAGAGAAGAAGAAGAAGAAGAAGAAGTTGAAGAAGAAGAAGAAGAAGAAGAAGAAGAAGAAGAAGAAGAAGAAGAAGAAGAAGAAGAAG
>NW_004797349.1:131011-133511 GCF_000002075.1 Aplysia californica
GAGAGAGAGAGAGAGAGTAAAGAGGAGATGGGGATGAAGGAGCAGGTAAAGTGCACGTAGTGTATAAAAAGGAAACAAGAGCGTAATAATTATGGTTTCCCATCATGGACTTGTTCACCTAGACCATCTACTGTCATGGCCGCCGGACCTCGATCTCTATAAAAGCTCCGCTGAGAAGCGCGCTTACCATTACGCCTCACCATAACACCCGGAAAAGGTGAAAAAAAACATTAGTCTTGCTATTGTTGAAGATGTGAGACACGTTTCCCTCGTGCCCTTCATTTCACTACCCAAGAATTACAACGTTCTATCTCCTCAGTACCTCGTTTTGAGAAATTTTCGTGAAAAAAATGAGTTTCACGACTTGTCAAGCTTTTTCGAAAGAAACTCTTTGAATGTCTTGATAACGGCTCCAGATAACCTTACAATTTTGATAGAGTAGATAGAGCCTTTGGTTTCTGACCTCATGGTCTTGATAACTCAAAACAGTCAAAAGTGTCGGATAGAACTGTGTAATTCTGAGGTAGCGATTTGGCGCGAATTGTGCGCTCAATGGTGAACCGGAAATACGTCAGAGTGCGGGATCTAGAATATCACAAGACATGTCTGTGGTTCCCACTGACTCCATCTGGATCGTTTAGGTAGGCCGGGACAGACGAGACATTGACGAGGTTGTTCTGCCTCGGGGGTAAATCGGTGATTGGATTCCAGCACGCCAGAAAGCCGGGATGCTTTTCGGGTTTGTGTGGCTTCATGGAATATGTTAAAAGTACTTTATACGATTTTCTTGTCACTTTGGGGAGATAACCGTGTTTTCTAGCTTTGCTTTTCCTTTTTTCCGCTGTTTTTTTAAACAGCTTGTTATTTTGGCGTGTGTTCTAAAACTGGTTAGCTTCGCTTTCATTGGGGACTTTCATTTAAGACTAGTGAGGGAGGGGATGAGATGGGGAGAGGAAA
Source organism: Aplysia californica (assembly GCF_000002075.1). NCBI lineage: Eukaryota > Metazoa > Mollusca > Gastropoda > Aplysiida > Aplysiidae > Aplysia > Aplysia californica. The sequence goes on from NW_004797349.1 coordinate 131,969, forward strand.
AATGTTAAACACTGGGGTCATTTGTTTGTTTTTTTCTTTTTCCTTTCTTTTCTTTTTCTGTTTTGTGGTTATGTGATCCTTTCCCTTTTGGGACAGATGTAGCGTGAGGTCAGCGCCATTCGATATTTTTTTTGTCCCCACACTCTTGGTTCGAGATAATTTTAGTAACAGTTACCGAAATGTGAAGACGTAACTAAGCGATTTTTTTCTGGGCGTGAACGAAAAAAAAACGTACTTTTAGTTCCTTTCTTTGGATTAAAGTGTGAGGCCAAGATTTGTTTGTTTGTTTACTGTGAGTTTTTAACCGGAGAGGAAAAGCACAATATGAAAATATTGTATCCACTGTGACGATCGAGTTCGCATGGATAGTGGAAAATATAATAGTATACAAGGAGAGAAGTCATCATAGCATTTGTTTAGTCTCGAAGCTCGGGATACCTTCTTTATTTACTTTATCCAGAGAGGAGGGGAGAGGGGGAGAGGGGGGTATGTTGCAAATGCCCCCCCAAAAAATATTTAGTGGTAATTTAAGAGGTCACCATGTTGGAACGTCTGCTAACAGAGTCTTGAAGATACAAGAGAATTCGATAGCTCTCTGAGAGCGTAGGTTATTTTGAGAGGATTTCATCTCTTACTTTTAAAGCATGTACACTTGAGAAAAGAGCTACGCATCAATGATTGGAAAGACCTTAATATGTTTCTTTAAATGATCGCAACAGTGTTGCCATATATCTCATTCAAATTGCAATGAAACAAGGTCGTCAGTTTGCTATGGGTGGTTGGGGGAGCACCACATGTATGTTCTACTTCCTTTCTTTCCCTCTGTTATTTATGTCTATCTGTCTTACTTTCCCCCTGCGCTGAACGACCGGCACTATGTCGAAGTGCAACTCTTTTTTTTTAACGCCACCAATTTCTATACCGTAACAAAATGTACTTTAAAAAACCAACTGGTGAACATTTTTAAAGTAAAGACTTGTTTGTAAAGCAACAAGAAAGCATCAGTTTTGGTTTAGTACTATTATGAGAAAGAACTCTCCAAGGTACAGAAAGGGATACTGTATGCGGACTGGAAGGCTACGATCAGGGAGAGCAGCCTGGAAAGAGTGGCCTGGATCTTCAGCCGGGCCACGCGGGGGTAACCGGCAACGAGAGAGCAGACAAGCTGGCTGGAGAAGCAAAAGTGGAAAGGAATTTGACACTCGACCCACGAACCGTCCTGACCGCTGTAGGGGAAAATTTGAGGAAAAGTTGGGCAGATAGCGGTTCCCACACCCTAGGTAGATTGAAGGAGAAGGGGATCCAAAGAGAAGGGAAACACGGCCACTTGTGCAGACAAGTCCGGCAGAACTCCAACCAGATTGTGATGGAGACTGTAAGCAGACAGACTCTGGGATGGATCCTGCTGAAGAGGGGGGGGGGAGCAGAGATGGACATGTTCCGACTGTAGTGACCCCAACACTGAGGTCAAGGTGTGACAAGAACTCTCAAAAAATGTCTTGAAAAGTGATTTCGATACTGTAACCATGACTGAGTATCCGAT
>NW_004797349.1:135621-143259 GCF_000002075.1 Aplysia californica
AGAGAGAGAGAGAGAGAGAGAGAGAGAGAGAGAGAGAGAGAGAGAGAGAGAGAGAAGGGCGATAGACCTTTGATAGAAAACAGGAGCACATTACCAGAGCACCCGCCAACCACCCAGAATGCCACAAGTTGTGGGAGGGTTAAAACGCTATAAAAATACAGTGCGTCACGGCGTGCCGGAATCAGGCGCTCGTCAGGTTTGGGGCATATCGGGATATTGGTATCATCTTAAAGCCAGTTCATTTGCCTTGCTTTGGGTAAAAAAATATATCACTCTATGTCGAATAGAGAAGTCAGGATATTTGCAATTGAAAGAGGTGGAGGTCGCCTTCTTTCAGAGGTAAAATTAGCGAGAAAATAGCAAACCAAAGTTTGCTAATCTTTATAGCTTGAGAGTCCTTGGAAACTAAAATTTACAGTTTTTGTGCTTTTAATCAGTTTTTTCAGTAAAATGACCACGAAAGTGTGTTTTTTAATTGACAGAAAAGGTGTTGAGCCAAAAAAGCAAATGTGAGGCAGCGTGGTGGAATCAGGCTCTCGTCAAAATAATCAAAGTGAAAGAAACTTGCATTTTTCTGCAGGCTTGTGAATTTTTATCAAATTTTTGTTTTTTGGCTCAACACCTTTCATGCTCATTAAAAAACTCATTTCTGTGTGGATTTTTCTTAAATACGTTGATTAAAGGCACAACAAATGTAAAATTTCAGTTACCACGGACTCTTAAGCTAAGAAAATAACTAATCTTTGGCGGCCATTTTCTCACTAATTTTACCTCTGAAAACAGGTGACCTCCACCTCCTTCATTCGCAAATATCTCGACTAGCATTCAAGATAAATTGATATTTTTCCAATCCAAATAAAGACAAATGAACAAGCTTTAAGATGATACCGATAACTCTACATGCCCAAAAATTGACGAGAGCCTGATTCCACCGCGCTGCCTCACAAATTAGAAAAATTTGCCCGAAAGCCAGAAAAAAGCCACCAATTTCTTTGATTTCATTATTTCGACGAGCGCCTGATTTCACCACGAGGCCTCACCATTGTTCTCGGAGAATGTTTTTGTGAAGTCATTTAACCCCCTGCTCCGAGCCAATCAAGCGAGAATCCGACCTTTGCGTACCCTCTGGGGTCGTCGTTGTTTTGTTTTTTGTTTTTTTTTTTGTCAGGGGAATAAGAAGCTTAAAGGAAAGTCGGCCCAATTATCTCATGGCGTAGGGAAGAGCGTTCTGTGCTTGTGCAACGATTGTTGTAGTCACGGGCTAAAAGACAAGGTTATGTCGTTGTCGTTTCCGGGTGGTTGAGTGTGTGAGGGGGAGTTTGTGGGCGTCTGTTTCTTTGTGAGTTTGACTGTGAATGTGTGTTTGTGTGTGTGTGTGAGTTTGTGTTTGGGCGTGCGTGTGTGTGTGTGTGTGTGTGTGTGTGTGTGTGTGTGTGTGTGTGTGTGTGTGTGTGTGTGTGTGTGTGTGCTTCTGGTCGTGAATACGTCCTTTGTAAGTATTTGTGAGTAAGTGTAAAACAAAATAAAACATTGTGTCTGTTTATATTGTGTCTGTTTTGATAGTAGGGCAGGACAGCGACACAATAGTGAGCTTTTATCTTTTATCTTTCAGTGTTTGGAAAAATAACAATTCAGACACAAGCTACATAGGTATGGTGAAGAAGTTGGACCTGCTGGTAACACCTCCGACGAACAGTCTGTCGAAACAAGGAAGAACTCGTATGGATGAATGTGATGTATCTCAGTGTAGACGCATCCATTATTACTGTGAGAACGTGGAAAAAATGAATAAGGGGAACAGAGGTGAAGAGATCGACCTATGGTGAGACTAGCTGCAGACAACGGAAGTGGCAAAGATAGGGGAGAAATGCCGGAATGCCACCTAAAAACATAACTTATAAAATGACGTCAATAGGTTGGCTTACAGTACTCAATAGGTTTCAAATGACTGTGAAATTTGACCTAAATCCACTTGACCTAAGAAAGCAAACGCAAATTAGATTTCAATCCATCTTGATGAAGACTTGTTTATGTTCCACAAAAAGATACACTGAAAGAGAACATCCGTTTTTACAATATTCAAGAAAACCCCCCCAGTAATTTATAGGTTACAGATTTTGCTTTGAATGCCACGTTGTAACGTGATATCAAAATATATACAACGAATATAATTATGGAGAGCCTTGTCCTTAATAGATTCCGACGTCGAATTACCTAAAAAGTCTATTCGCGTGCACATACTATTATACACAACGTAACCCGATGCATCTAATTGGCCCTGGGCAGTTATCGTTTGCCTTGGTCTCGATTGCATCCTGTGTTTAGTCCTTAAATACAGTCGCGTGTGAGCAGTTATTCCAGCCCTGTAAGTTATACGAAACCAAAAATATTTACTCCTTTTTTATATACTTTAGTTATCATGACACTTGGTGCGTTCCAAGACTTTGCCTAGGGGAAAATCATCATATGCCCAACTATGACCACAGACTCATGCACCTAAAGCGAGTATAATGGAACACGATCACAAAAAAATTGAGTACCATGAAAGATCAACAGCAGACTCGCCTTTTTTTTTTTATTGACTTCTGCTTTTAAAAATAATCGTCACCCATTACTCACCCTGATCTTCTTATATGGGAAGGGGGTAACACGTGGAGTATGGCTGCACTGCGACCTGTGTATTTCGGCAAGAATCGACTGCGGAAAAGATCGAGATTTAGATCTTGTTTTTTTTTTCTTTTTGACGAGCCAACAAATAGATACTGGTAGAATCAATATCTGATATCATATACTGATGGGGCTAAAGCTAGATTTTGTGAACGAAGAGCCTCTTAAACCGAATGGATTTTTTAAAATTCTTTTAAAACTGAAACCCTAACCCGAACGATAATTCAAACGCTAAAACTAACGCTAAACATAACCTAACACTGTAACCTAAAGCTGTCAGACCCCATTGTGTATGCTAGTAGAAAGTGCGGGGGTTCGAGCGTCAGACACCACGCTGTGTCCTTGGAAAAGGTACTTTACGCGCCTTGTCCCCACTCCACCCAGGTGTGAATGGGTACCCGGCCTTAGACAGCGAAAGCTCTTGTCAGAATGTTAAAGTTTTAGCGCCTATAAACGGCAGTTTACACCATATGCTTCCCGAGGAGTTGAGATTGTTTCGGAATGTTATCAGATCTTCTCGGGTAACAACATAGATTATAAAGCAGCTTGCTGTTAAGCGGGAATTAGGGCTATGCAAATGCTATCTAGTAGTAGTAGTAGTAGTAGTAGTAGTAGTAGTAGTAGTAGTAGTAGTAGTATCAACTTCATAGCTCTGAGCTTTACTGGGCGGTGGACAGCACTGGTCTATACACAAAGAGAAGACGATTGGGAAAGGTCTGAATACCAGCTTGCCCATAACGTCTTTAGTGAGATCACCAGAAAAGCATTAGCCTAAGCAAATAAGGCATTTATGCACGAATGTCCCACACATCTAAATCGACACACAGAGTTGCTATGTAATATTTTATAGAATTTGTCAATCAACATGTAGCTCTAAAAGTTGTGGAGTAATTTCGGTGTGCCTCGCCCTAACGCGACAACTTTTATTTAGTAAATCATCCCTGAATGCATTGATATTGTTGCTTCCCTTGTTGCTGCAACTGTTGTTGCTGTTGTTGTTGTCGTCGTCGTCGTCGTTGCTGTTGCTGTCGTCGATGTCGGCTGTTTGTTGTTGTTGTTTTGTTTTTGTTTTTGTTTTTCTTGCTTTGTTTTTTATTTCGGGTTTTTTTTCTTGTCTTTTTCTTGTTGTTGTTGTTTTGTTTTGTTGTTGTAGTTGTGTTGTTGTTGTTTTTTGGGGGGAGGGTTGGGAGGGAGGGGGGGGGGTCCTCATCCACTTTTAAATCTTTTAACTGCCTATGTTATATTAGCCTTATATTACCAAAGGAATGAATGGAAAACCATGATCGCCGATGTCTGTCGCAGATCTGGCACTGGATGATGATGATGTTATATTATGTTGACTATGTAAAGATGGGTTCCTCTTAGTGCAATGAATAGTAATACAAATACAAAACACAGGCAGACAGTGAGACCAAAATCCGGTCCGGAAAAAAGGCACACATAAATACACGAACGCAATATACTTGGGCACATGCACGAGAGACTCGAGACACAAGTACTAGATCTACAAAGGTGAGACAACTCCGGGAAACGATTCTATAGCATCGAAAGACTCCGATGAACTTGTAATTCTAAGACGTTAAAAAAGAGACAGCACGAATAATTTAAATGGAATAAATAAAGATTGAGAGGCACTGGAGTAAGCGAGCGAGGGGGGAGACAGAGAGAGAGAGAGAGAGAGAGAGAGAGAGGGGGGGGAGAGGGAGAGAGAGGGGGGGGAGAGGGAGAGGGACGGACGGACGGACACGGAGAATCCAAAGCAAAACAGAAAGAAACAGAGATGGAGTCAGAGAGAGAGGGGGGGAGAGAGGGGGAGAGAGAGAGAGAGTCAGAGAAAAAGAAAGAAAAACAGACAGACAGACAGACAGATAGAAAGAAAGAGAAGCAGAGAGAGTTTTTGTGTGTTAGTGTGTGTTTGTGTATGTGTGTGTATGTGTGTGAGAGAGAGGGTGTGAAAGACAGACTTTCAGACAGACAGACAGACAGACCGACAGACAAAGAGACGGAGGGACAGATACAGAAAGACAGAAAGTGGAGGCAATCTCATTATGCCCCAGATGCTTCCGCCTCCTTTCACGCGTCTTCTCCGGTAGTGGCCAAAGCTAGCTAAGAGATTTAATGTCGCCGTGCACGAGGCTGTTCGGGCTTCATAGACCATAAACCACGATTCTAATTCTTATTTTATTTTTATACATCATCAAAGCAGTGCCCAGATGATATTCCCCAAGGTTCTGGGCAGACATTGGAAGATCGATATGATGATCAAGCATTATTGTGCTTAACACCATCAACAACCTTGTGACTGAGGTCTGTGCGGTAGCTATAAGACCTAGATCTATATAATTATTTTACTTTACTTTTTCATCCTCTGTTGCCGTTCAGCGTCGAGGGGGGGGGGTGCAGTTTTCTACGTTAGGCCAGCTCCGCAGCTCTTTCAGTTGTGATATTATGTTTTCTGAGGGTTTCCTTGACACCCTCGATCCACCTTTTGCGTGGCTTTCATCTTCATTTATAGCCTGAGTGCTTGGTGTTGTAGGCTCTCGGGGCTGGTTGGCCAGGTGACATACGTGACAGGTGGCCAAACCATTTTATTCTCTGTCTTTCAATGTAATACAGGCAGGACTCAATGCCGATAGCTGCTTTTACTTCTCCATTTCTCTGCCTGTCTCGTCTTGTGATATTAAGGGTTTTGCGGAGACCTATATTATATTCTTAAACTCTCTGAGCTTCTGGCTTCTAGGGTTAGGCGTTTCTCAGTCGAACGCAGAAGACCACGTTCTATTCCCAAGAAGGGAGTCTTTAAATTTATTGAGTGCCCCTGTCTTTCTGCTGGAACTTTGTATCCATCTAAACCTGGGTTGGCCCTGACTGGTAGGATTGAAGCCCGCCCTCTTAAACCTCTAAATTGCATCGACGGGGTCCAACAAACACCCGCATTACAACCACGAGAGGTGGCCCACATACTGCTTGATCACCAGACTACATAAATTAACCCACAGACGCAAGCTCTTTCATCTATGTTGTCTAACAGTCCAAGGTTGTCTCTCGGCTCACCCCTCTCTTTTATCCATCTGTCTCACCCCCCCCCCTCAATCTCTCTCCTCTCTCTCTCTTTCTCTTTCTCTCTCTCTCTCTCTCTCTCTCTCTCTCTCTCTCTCTCTCTCTCTCTCACTCACTCTCACTCTTTCTCTCCGTCATTCTCTCTCTCTTTTGTATAGATATTATAGATTATAAGTATTATGTATATACATGTATGTGCATATGTGTGTGAGTGTATGTGTGTGTATATGTCGCCAAAAAGAAATTATTCTATTTACGTATCTATGTTAAACGAAAACAAGGATTTCGCAAAGTCGGACAGAGTTTAACTCAAGTGGAACCCAGAAAAGGTTGCGAGTCCTTTATGTACTTAAATGAGAAACAAGACTTATTTCTTTTATCTCCTTTTTCTTTTAATTCGTTTTTTTTTTTAAAGATGTCCTTTTCTCCATTCACTTCCAGAGTACGCGAAACATAGAAGCATCTGCAGAAGAGAATCGCACTGCGATATGGAAAGCTAAGTGGTTCTATAACGTCTCGAACCACGTGTGAACAAATATCGTTCTGGTAGAATGAGTGAGAGATATAAAGAGAGAAGGACGGGTTGAGCAAAAGACACTATAGCGAGACAGAGAAAGATAGAGAGATGGACTCAGAGAGGGATATAATTCATTGCCAACGACTTAAGAATCAATTGGATGAAGTCGTTTTCCAAATTAGATTGAGTGGCAAAGCGGGGTCACCATAAAGACGGCGAAAGTCTAGTCTGCACGCGAGTGACATCAGACAATCCATTTATTTGCGAGAACTGAACACCACGTCCGTTGCATGTCAATCGGTCGTTATCTTTCACTTTCCCTCAAACCATCCAAAATGAGGGCACCATTTAGTCTCTCTGTTTTTGCCCCCATTCTGCTCTCTTGGAATCCTTGGTTGATCGACGTCACCAGCATTGATCCCAGCACTTTAAACAGCCTTGGGAAATGGCTCAAGTGATCTCTCTCTCTCTCTCTCTCTCTCTCTCTCTCTCTCTCTCTCTCTCTCTCTCTTCTTTTTTTTTTAACCTCCTCTCTATTAGAATAAAATCAATTTTTTAAACTCAACACTTGTAATAAAAAATCCGACCATTTGTAATCAGAGTTCTTGTTTTAAGAAATGTCTGTTGAAAACTTGGAATAAATGCCAATTTGACTACATTTTTTTTTTGCTTTGGTAAAATGACTTCACGGAAAAGGATTGTCTAAAATTTTAATGAATGTGGTCAATATTCCATGCTTCCAAATTTAACACCCTTAAACTTCCCCACATTTCAAATCGTGTTCAAAATATTGTAAACTGTTTAGACAGTTCCTTCTTCAAACAAAGAGACATGGCAGGCAAGATATCGGAGAGCGATTCGATAAAGTAGCTCAAGACAAATACACAGAACATGCCACGATACGTGATGATGGCTGCTTGAGAATTGCCAGAAGCTTTCACTGGCGACCGCTTTTTTAAGCTGTATGTACACTGTCATCGGTGAGATGAATGTGACACCTAGAATGATCCACGATAGAGATATTTACTCTGGAGAGGGGAGGAGGAGAATTATAAACTTTTTCAGAGCTAGGTTTCAAGGTCGTGGTCTCCTTAATCAGGCTCAGTTTTCGAATAGCTTAATGTTAATGATCAACAACCCATTTTGGGTGAATATATTGTGAGTTGGTATGGTACATGTTCGCGTCCCATTCAGAAGACCTGCGTTCTATTCCCACTTGGGGAGAAGGTTTATCGAGTATCCCAGTCTCTCTGATAGAACTTTGTAGCCCTCTCAGCCTCAGTAGGCCCTGATAGGCATTGTCGAGAAGCCCGCTTGATTATATTATGAAGCCCCAAGAATCACTAGGAAGTGGATGCTTTAGAAGTGATCGTTTATTATTATTATTATTATTA
>NW_004797349.1:143396-148457 GCF_000002075.1 Aplysia californica
TTATTATTATGATCATCATCATCATTATTGTCATCATCATCATCTCTCGCTTAATAAAATAAGTTATGTCAAATTCCTATTTAACTTAAAACAAATAGCAGAGTAGTATAATCATAATATGCATGAAGGAGACTTTCTGTTCACGCAACTATCTTCAACATACCCGTATCCAGCGGGAACACCACTAGATCACACCACTTGTTGGTGACGCCAGTCATCGCTTAATTAATTTGTTAAGTCATGGTGGATGACGGTGGCAGATCTTAGCTTGAAAGCACTCAAGAAAATGGGAACGATTAGAGTATGGATAGTTCTTGGAGAATTAATCAATGAGAGGCTAAGAACTGAAAACGAGGGGGGGGGGGTTCTTCTTTAAAAAATAAGAGTTCTCAAAGGTCTCGGATTTTGTCATTTCAATATTTCTGGTGTTGATGAGCCGTGTCTTTCGTACTACGTCTTCGTCGTGTCCCAAAACTCTTTAATATGGTTTAAATCTTAAAAGAAAAACCAATTAACAGGCCGTTGGCTTGTTTCCGTGGCTCTTCTCGGCACATTCGGGTCAGACACTCGATCGTTCTATTGCATGTATATACATTTTTTCAATTCTTCTCAAGTTTTCTGACCTTTCTGCACTACAATGGAATGACATAAAGTCATCGTCACTCAGCTCTTTCTGTCTGTCGTTTCTCATTCCGAGCGTTTTCACGCATAAAAGACAATGTGGCTAATTGTGAACGCTCGTCTGTTATATTTAATCACCGGTTGTACATAATGATACGTCATATGCTATGTTCTAGAGCTGGACAGAGTGATTTGAATGAAGTAAGTCTCATTACTATGCAGTAAATCATGGTCGGTGAAATCACGGTTTTGTGAACATATTCTTTCCTGAAACCAACACCAAGTCTATGCATCAGGTGTTTGACGTAACTGTAGGGAGAAATTTTTCCGGTGCATCGGACAATACTGATGATCAGTTTCTTGTGCTTTCACTTATCCATGATTTTTTAACATAGTTGAGCATGCTCTAGAGCTTGTCAAACCGCCATCTCCACTATACAGTAGGTTTGACTCTGAATCTGTTTGTCCTGGCAAGATGAAGCTGCTATCGTACTTTGTTTAGACCGTGGGTCTGACTTTTTTAATCTAACAGTGAACGTTCGGTTATCAAAGATTTTCATCTAACTCTTCCACAACACTGTGATCGGGGTAGTTTCAATACAGGCTGTTTGCAAACTAAACCGCAAATTATAACTTCATTACGTTTTAATTTCAGAGAAGAGAAGTACAGCATTCCATGATAAACTTTTATTGTTAGGTAAAAGCAAGACTGACAGACGGAAACAAGATAGGACTAATAAAACTGTAGGACCCATAAAGGCGCCCTCTGTCCATTCAATCGCTTCATTTTAAAAAAGTAATCTTAAAGATTATAATATCTTTTTTTTTTTGGGGGGGGGGGATAACCATTTACTTAAAATAGTGTAGTTCTTTCCCTGACCTCCTATATATCCTTCAATGAATCTAGTGAACAGATTGGCCAAAAGATTATCCTCCTCTGTGAAATCTCAATGACAACATTCAGTGGGATTGCCAGAATTAATGCTCGCATTCTGAAGTATTACCATTTTATTTCTAGCCTTGAATCGACTCGAGAGTAATAAGTACTGGCTGGTTTGATCGAAAAACACCAAACCCCTGGATCATCCTATCGATTAGTACGCAGTTTGTTTCCCATATCCTGGAATAATAATTTAGATAGAGATACAGGCTTATCGTTGTACAGAATCCACCTCATAGTTGCCACCAACGACGATTGCGTGTTTGATAGATTGTAAATGGGGCACACTGGTCCTGGGTATTCCAATGACGCTCTAGCTGTTAGTTTCAATGAACCCTAAACTCATCTTGTGTCTTGAGGTGTGTGAATTGGAAAGTTGTTTTGTTTTTGTTTTGTTTTTTGTCCCTCTTCTAACAGTAATTTAACGCTTTTGTTCATGTCCTTAATTCCGCTTTATATTTATGTTACTTGATAATGTTACCAGATTGTTCGATGCTGATGGGTGCTCCGGAGTGATCTGTGTTTCGTGGTTCTCTGTTATTTCACTTGTAATCCTAATTCTTTCGAGGCATGCAATAAGCGAGCTGCATATTTCCATCCGACAACAATGTATCATTTACTGCGTTGTTGTCGTCACCAAACCTCAGTTCAATGTAAAATGTTATCAATGTCCACACACACACTCACAAGCACGCGCGTACATGTACGAACGCACACACGCACTCAAACACACGCGCACACACACACACACATGCACACCCACAAACACACACATACACACACACAAACACACACACACACACACACACACACACACACACATACGCACTTAAAGCCGATAATTAGAGGCCCTATTTCTTTAAACCATTCTGTCCTTAACATTCTTTTCCCTCGCACTAGATGGCCCGTGCTGTGTCGATGCGATACCTCGAACCTAACTATATCAAATTACGCACTTGTGTTTTCTACTTATCATTTTTCGGAAATAGGAGAGGTAATTGGGTCAGGCGGGTGAGAGACACTGGGTAAATCGTTCCGTTCAGTTACAGCGTTATCAATACAGACATCTAATATAGCCGGAGAGACTATACAGAGGAACAAAACAATCGGAATATAGAAGAAGCCCGACGCAAATATCAAACTAGGAATAGTTGGAACTATGTGTCTCAAACTGATGAGGAAAAATACCATAACTTCCTTAGATACAGTGTAACTGTTTGCTTGGTAATGATGCTTTAAGAGTCCATCTTCGATCCAACAACAATTTGTGGGATTGGGGTCAGTATAATCGACAATGTACTCTCAGCTGACGACATCGTATTGTGGAAAGAAAAGCACCCAGTACTACAGGAACTAATAGACAAGGTCAACACTAACCTAGGTAAATTTGGACTTAAAATAGGCCTAAGAACGAAAAATGTAAAAGCAATCATCACAGGCGAAAACAAAACTACAGTGCAAATTGACAGACTAGAATCAGTAACGTTGAAACTAGCCCATAAAATGTTTACGAATTTTCACTCATCCACGAACACCTCCATCCCCCCCCCCGCAAACCCCCACCATTACCACCAACAAAAATCCTCAATCCTCAAGAAGATGGTTTTTGCCACACAGAAGATGACGGTGAGCGAACATTTAAGGAGTGACAATAGACGACCCTGTAGAAGATGCTACAACAAATTGATTGAACTCTGTGCATGCAATAGTATCTCTTTTTTTTTTAATAAGGGAAGGAAAAAACAAGAGAGCACGTTTCATATAACCAGATAGTGAACATCGCCTTTACCTGTATTTGCAAAATGATTCACAACAAAAGGCAAAAACATACAAAGAAAAGAAGGAAAGAATATAAAGACGATTGACGAAAGAGCAAATCACACCAGAGCATCCACAAAACCACCCACCACTTTCTTGCTGGATAAAAAGCTAGATAACCAAACAGTAACAATAGTGGGATAGACAAGAAGTAAAACCAGCTTCTAGTGCTTTTTTTAGAATCCCAAGACAGAACAGCCTGGCTTGTCTTGTGTTAGCCTTGTCTTTTCACTTGAATTATAATCTCCTAGACAGGGCATTGTCATGGCGTCACTCTTTGCTTCCTATACAAATTTTGCTTCGCTGGTGAGCACCATGGGGGTGCAAATTTGTAAAGGGAAAAATATCAATGTGGTTCTCTCTATTGTCCTCATCTCCCATTTTTACTACAAACATCTCGAATCTTTTATATAATAATGACCTATGAGTGTTGCAAATGCTGTAAAACTCGTACTAAAACTAAACTAAACATCATTAGATGGATGTTACCGAGTTGATATGCTTATCTCAACTCTAACCAAACTAAGTGAGAGAGAAAACTTGAGGAGATAACGTGACACGGCAAACTGCACAAGTAGAGAGTCTTTTTTTAAGGTACAAAGTTTAGTATATTCGGATGTTCTGAATTTGTGTATGGTGGTGATTCTCTTAATAAGAATCGTTGTACGAAATCTGCACATATGTCGTTTCACATTTGGGCCTGTCGCCTTGATCAGTTTGTCCTGATGTTGGCCAAAATGTAGACACACTGGGTTTGACATCAAGCAGAGCCTGAAATGTTATAATTCTCCCACGCACAATTTTTTTGCTCCCACATCTGTATAAGGAACCAAGAACTAATGTACGATATTTGACTTCATTTCATTTTTTAAATAAACTAGATTCATAATCGTTCCTTCTGAAATTTCAAATCTTGTAAGTAACATACCAAAGGTTGCACTCTCGAGGGGGGGGGAGGGGGGCAGACCAGTTAGATATAGGCCATTGATTTTGGAAAGTTCCGTATAGTTTATTTGATAACTGGTATTTGCCTGATAAAGCGTTAAGAGTCCTTAACGTTCAGAGTATATCCCTATCCTTGGCCGCTTCTGTTTGAGTAACTAGTAGCTTCAATGTTAGCCGCACGTTTCAATAGAACTGGTCCAAAGAGCTTGTACGATCAATACCATTGATAGCACTGTTTTGAAAATTCGTTTTGCCACGCACGAAACAAGATTATTTCAAACAATTCTGTGTTTTGTTCCAGACCGCTTAACTTGAGATAACATGCTTTTGTTTTTGAGCAAACCAAATGATGACCGCACGGTAGTCTAGGGTGGCAAATGTGGTTCAGACTCCCTCTCCCGCCCCCCCCCCTCTTCTTTTTCTACGTCTTCTGTAAACACACCACCTGCAGCCCCCAATCCCCTACCACACCCCCAAAATTCCCACCACTAGTTCCCATACTCTGGGCTGGCCAATAAGACTGAAAAGCCTACAGGGCAACTGGAACCAGTATGGCTTGGGATTTTTATTTCATATGCAAACTTGAGGCAGGGTCTCCTGGAATGTGGGGGGGGGGCATTTGCGTCCCTTTTCATCCCCCCTGTGGTCGTTTTAACTGTTTACTCTTTTTAAGAAAACTATGATTACTAAGATCAGCAGATTCCATTAGCTTTGAAATAGCAAATACTGCTTTTGGG
>NW_004797349.1:150703-152098 GCF_000002075.1 Aplysia californica
TCACACACACACACACACACACACACACACACACACACACACACACACACACACACACACATACATGAGAATAACTACAAAAAAGCACGCTATTTTCATCGTCCCTGAGACGTTCTTATAATTGTTCAGCTTCTGTATTAACATTTTTTTGCTTCAATGATATCACTGGGACGTTATGGACCGACCTCTGTGGTGTAGATCTAGCGGTTAGGCACTTCGCCGTCAAGCATTTCCGATTCGTCGACCCGCAGCTACATCCCGAATCGTCAGCCACATCCCTGGTGGCCTTGAGCCTAAAAATTGGGTTTTCCGTTGCTATTTTTAGAAAACATAGCGTCCCGTGTCCAGCTTGATGCTGTGTGTGATAATCGAAGATACTATACTATAGATCTAACTAGCCTAGCTTAGGCCTACTACAGAAAAGAGAAACATGAATGTGGATGAGTTGGTGAGTTCTGCCATAGACAAACTGGAGCAGGACAAGAAAGAACAATCTGCTAGTTTTCTGCTAGTTCAGACGAAGAGGTAGTAAAAGTAGGCTATTTAAAAAAACGGTTACCAGACTTTGCATATCAAAGCATATAAGAGGAATGTTCATTCTCAGACAAAAACATAGTAGATTTTTCTATATCTATGTAGATCTAGAAATCTAGATTCTAGGCCCAGTAGCATCTATCTATAGATCTAATCTAGATCTTCGTCGTCCATTCATGTATGGATGCCCGTTTGTCTGCTTATTTTGGATGGACTGAATGTGAAAAGAGTGGAGGAATATTTCTTTTGATAAAATATCACTTCTTTCAGAATTTGTGATTTTGATTGCTTTTCAAGCAAATCAAGTTTATATATCTAGGCCTCTGTATGAATGTGGTCTAGTCTAGATCTAGATCTACTTTTAGCTAAGAGGGATGAGTATTCGATCCAGCTGCCACTAAATCTAGATCTAGATCTAGTATAGAGTCACTAGGACAATCTTGAACCTGTGTTCGTTTTATTCCTTACTTAGATGATAAGAGTACTAAACATTATCTCTTATTGACAATATAAAAATCAATTTAAGCTTCATTTCGTTAGACAAATGTGTTAGGTTTGCTAAATTCTTAGACTTTGGGTGAAACAACACTTTTAACAAAATGAAGCCTCACACAAGCCTTGGCCTTTGTAATCTTGAAGGTTTAGAAGTAGAAGTAAAAGAGTCTACTACTAGAGCCTAGTCCAATTTATTTAATCCCTTGAATGGACTGGATTCCAGAAAGCTGTAACCTTCAACTAGATTATAATTAAATTACAACTAGATCTAGATTCGAGATTTTATTTATTTCTACCTATCCCTCCTTAAAATATTCTCTCTCTCTCTCTCTCTCTCTCTCTCTCTCTCTCTCTCTCTCTCTCTCT
>NW_004797349.1:154255-155779 GCF_000002075.1 Aplysia californica
CACACACACACACACACACACACACCAATAAACAAACATACACATAAACAAACATGCTTACGCACATACACACACACACACACACACACACACACACACACACACACACTCACACGCACGCACAAACCAAATTAACGTTCTACTACCAAATGAAAATACCGAGTTCCAGGCGCGAATGTCATTCTCATATTTTCCAATTTGAATAAAACATAAAGGTGTTGCTCCCATATCAAATTTAGCGCATTTGTGGAGGATATGAAGGCAAGGGTTTGATTGATGTTTTTGAACACTAAGAACCCACACCCTCTTTATTTTTGTTTTTATAATTCGTTCACCTTGTCGAGGAGGCACTTGGGAGCTGATAAAATCAGTGTCTTCGTATAAGATAAATTTAACTGTCATTGAAACCTGGAATAAGCCGATCAATGTTGAAAAAATACATGTATTTGCAATTTCTCGCCAGTAGTAGGTAAACAAAGTCAACCCAGCGAGCGAGTTTGTGTATGAGTACGTAGTAAGAACAAGTTCTGAGCAAATCAGTTCTTTCAAGGGTTAAGGTCGTTGGACAGCAAAAAAAGAGAGGGGTTTTGGTGGACATTAGGGTCTAGTACGGAGATGTGCCACGTCACTTGGCGAAAATATTGAATACTTTGTGCATTTTCTTATAGATTTCTCGAACATGCGGACTGCTTCCGCAGGTCGGATGCTAGAATGCCGGTTTAAATTATTGTGGAAGACGTGACCCTACGAAATCAGGCGGTCCCGATATAATCTTTAATTAATAGACGTGGAAAAGAAAAGAGAATGGGCTGTACATATCACCAACGCTTAGGTACGTTCAATTGTCCAACTAGTCATAGATTATACATACGTAAGTATTCATTTTACATGTTTGTGTTTCTTATTGACTTAAAAGCGTAACTGATAGACCCCATTCTCTTTCTTTTCCTCTGCTGTTTTATCTGTCGATCTTCCTTTTTCCCTGGACTAAATGGCCGTTACCGCATCGGTCTAGCTCTTTTTACTCAAAACTAAAAGCCTTTTAATGTGTTGACTCACACTATAACTTTTACCTGGCTGAAACTGGGAGATTCTGCACAGATAGCCTGAAATTCATACTCTGAAAGTATTTTTGAATAAGGAACGCCGAAGTCCTGGGATGTTTTGGTACAATGATCTAAAAAGTACCTTAGCTTCCCTCTTTACGTTGAATAAATTATACCTATAATATATAAGTTTATCGCAACGCGAAATCTTGTATTCATTTAGCGTACTGTCAGCACAATTTTGTGATTTCAATAAGTATAAGTTCGAATATCTGTCTGTCAAGGAAGTTGCCATTGGTTGGAGTGTGGAACTGGCAGGTTCTGCTTCTGTTCCGCTGTTGTTTCTGTCTGTCTATTCTGTTTTTCGCTGCTATAAAATAACCATTGTTGTGTCGATGTGTCCCTCGTGATCATTGTTATTGTATATGTTTAACGCCTCTATCGACACTGTAAAAGACCAAAGGACCGAGCAAAATGG
>NW_004797349.1:156375-157377 GCF_000002075.1 Aplysia californica
TCTCTCTCTCTCTCTCTCTCTCTCTCTCTCTCTCTCTCTCTCTCCCTACCTCCCTGTGGTTTTTCCAAATACTTTAATTTACACAAACTAAAAAGTCACCATTTTGTTTTTGTTTTTTCTCACAGTATTTTTAATATTCTATTTCTTGCTCAGCAAAAAGTCTGTAGACTTGTACTTTTTCCTTCTACTTTCCACTTCTCATATGAGTCTTTTCCGCCCCCTCGTGGTGTACTCATTACGCTGTTTCTCTTTTCTCGACAGGCTTCCCGGAAATACCACAGCTGTAGCTCTAATTCTATCAAATAATTACGTCAGCAAGACTTCCGAGGGATGTAATTAATTTCATCTTCTTTCTTTATTCACTTCACTCTCCGTCACTCACACTCACCATCGTACTCCGCTTTATGTGCCTCTCTATATAAAATAAGATAATATAAGATAAGATAAGATAATACTTTATTATTCCAGAGAGGAATTTTTCTTAGCTGTATAGGACCGTAAAAACACTCGCATGTATACATAAAAAATTTAAATTATATATATTACTCTCATTTAAATTCAATATGAAAAGAGAAGCAAAGCTGACAAATAAAGACATATAACCCCAGATGCATCATTCAACCACATGCAGGAATTTAATTACGAGACCTTTGGCGTTCTATAGATACATACTCTAAAGAGCAATACACATATATGCTTATTCTGACAATAGCCTTGCCTTATGCTAGATTGTAACAAACTTGTTCTTATATCTTTCTTTCTTTGTTTTTAGAGGTACATATCTGCCTCTGCGTGATCAGACAATTTGCGTGGAAGGGAGGGGTGTGATGGGTCGTTTTAATGCTTTTTATCTTTTTTATGCTTGTGGTGTTATACATTTCATCAATTCTAGTAAAATCTTATCCAGAGATCTTGCTGGCTTTCTTAACGGTTCCGTCAAATTGTTCTTTATCTTTCACCTTACAATTCCCAGCCCAGCAGCAAATACAAATAATGGCACGC
>NW_004797349.1:157477-158846 GCF_000002075.1 Aplysia californica
TGTGTGTGTGTGTGTGTGTGTGTGTGTGTGTGTGTGTCCGTACGTGCGTGCATATATGTGTGTGAGTGCACGTTGATAAAATAATAGGCTAGAGTCAAAGTATTTTTCTTAAAATGGAGTACACCATTTGAAGTCGTATTCAATGTGGCAACTACGGACCCAATAACTCTCATATTAGTAAAAAATCATAACTTGATTAAATACGACAACATGCACTCCAATACACTCACTACGAACTTTTAACATAGATCATTTACATTTGAAAAGAATTCTAGACCCCAGATGTTCAAAATGAGAAGCGTGTGTTGAGAAGAAACTAAATCTAGTTTTCAATGAAGCATTAATGCAGAGTATCTGATGAAAACTCATCAGAGAATCACAGGCCGATTCAATTTCTCGGAGCAAGCAATATTTTTTAACGTAAAAATAAAGGATGAACATATTGATGCAAATCAATCAGTTGCTTTAGCTCGACACACGTGCGCTTTCTCTCTCTCTCTCTCTCTCTCTCTCTCTCTCTCTCTCTCTCTCTCTCTCTCTCTTTCTCTCTGCCTTCTCCACCCCCACACCCTCTTCTCTCTTTCTCCACCTGTCAGCAAATTCCTGTAAAACAGTTATCTTGCCTCATTACCCTTACAATTCCCTTCCTCCTACTTGTGTAATTGTACATCTGTCTCCGTTTGTTTAATTGTTTCACTCCCAGACCCCCTATCTGTTTTGTATTCATTTCATTTCTTTCTTTTTTTCGTTTTATTTGTTAAAGTCTATTTCACTTCTCCTGTTGTTTTTTATACTCTATAGTCTACAGCTATGTCAATCTAATTGTTGGGCAGCTGAAAGAATTGAACAAAGAACAACACTCATTTTATGCCCCACCGGATCGCCAGCGTTTTGCGCAGGAAGTAACCTCTACAAAAGGTGGCTCCATCTGCTCCTAAAAAAATGTTTTTTCAGATGGGAAGGGTCCCAGTCTGCCTTGTTAACTGCAGAAATCGATAATCGATCGGTGCCATCAGTATCCAGGGCACGTCATGGCAATTTCTCTGACAGTCGAGTATCGGATAGAGTTCAGCTGAATTAACCCCTTCATTACCAGGCTCGAGGCTCCAGGGCTGTTTTGCCTGAATTATCCGGCATGCCTGGGCCCGAAAAGGTTAATAGGGCCAAGACAGGAAACTTATGGTCAGATATAAAGTCGTGGAAAGTTATGCCTGTTTTTTTAAGGATCGTTTAAGAGATTTGATTGGCATTTTCAATCTCTTATATAAAGTGGAGAATCTACTTTTTTGCAAGGTGGTGATTATGTGTGTGCATGAGTGCACTTATGAATACAAATATGAGTTTGTATTTGTATGTATGGATGTATATA
>NW_004797349.1:160096-186389 GCF_000002075.1 Aplysia californica
TCTCTCTCTCTCTCGCTCGCTCGCTCGGTATATACGTGCATATAAACCAGGGAGTGAAGAGAATGCAGCCTACATAGGAAATTATTAAAAACGAAAATTGTAAGTGACTGGGCAAAGAAAAACCTGGAATGTGTCAATTTGATTCGGTTTATGTCTCTCAAATAGCCGTAATATGAAATAGAAAATCCTATCTGTCAGCAGTTTTTGACAACCTTCTTTCAGCGAACCCGCACATATCACTGATTTTTTATTGTTAGGAGAAAAAGAAACAATACGGGACAAATGGGACCTTCCTGCCTCATCAACGGCCATTTTTTCCATGTAAGATGATTGCTTGTCGCTTATGGCTGGTTGAATTAGCCTTTTTCTGGATAGACAAGAATTATCTTTTTTGAGCTCGAGCAAAACGGAATGCTAGATCTCGAAATGTTATTTGCCAACATAATTATATTTCTCCCATTTCCTTGTACAAAATATCTCAAGACAGACTTGGCTGTTTCTATAGTAGTTTTCTGTAACATATAGTTGTACTCTTAGTTCTTTTTAAATGCATCGCTGTCTTTATTAGCGCTCCTGTTATACGAGATTTATACGCCAAAGTTTTAACAACCTTTTTATCTCACGGAATAAGTGCTATCTTTTAGCCCCAGTAACGCGTTCCATTTTCCGGTTTTGGCGTTTGGGCTATTCCACGTTAACTGACGGGACTATACTTTCTGACAAGGATAACACTGTCATTCAATATCAATTGACGTTTTTCAACTTTAAATGATCAGAACATTTGAAAGACATATTAAAAATCATGTTTAAAGCAGCCATTTGAAAAATAAAGTACTTAATGCAAATTCCGCGACGTGTTTATTTTCGGTAACTGACTGGACAAATGCCGATCACTTGTGAAGAGCGCACCGTACAAGAGTGTTCAGTTTACTACTTTTAGGCAATTCTTTTACTTTTATACTTCCAAAAAAAAGACTCCTTGCCGTTGCATCGCCACTTTAATGTGCATTTGGCCAATATCATTTATTCCAGCAAACATAAAGGCCTGACAAACCCTTTCAAGCTGATTAGACAGCGCTCTTGTCAAAGTGTCTTCGCACTATAGCCAGGGGCGCGCCCTATTTTGAATGCCACGGCCTACGGCCAAGTTAAAGAAAGCATTTTCTTAAGCTGCCACCGGGACTAGGGCAGCTGTCATCGTTATAAATTTACAATCAGATCTGGTGAACTTTCCCCACTCGTTCTGTTATAAATCTGGGTGTTTAGTCTCGGTCTTGGGCGAGTTACAGCTAGCGAGGTGTGAATCAGAGACTGATTGATCTCTCATGGGAATGTGTTGGTACGCCCACCCTTTCACGTCACGGTGGCAACATCTAGTACTAGTAGGAGGAGTAAGACTAAGAATGGCGTCTAAGACTAAGAGCGATGTGTTATTGTCTTCGTAAATGCTCTACGCCCCATCGACATTCGGTTCTTCTAAGAAATGGGCTGCCTTCAACCCTGCATGGCAGTGTCAACCCAGGCTGAGGAGAGAGACACTACGTCCTAGCCAGACAGTCAGAAGAACTCCCCACTCGGGACTAAAGGACACATTTTCTGAGTACACAGACGCCTGTCAGAGTGGTGTTTTCAAAATGGCACTTAAAACTTAGAAAAACAAAGTTCGTTACACTTAGAATGACGCTTTACAAAATAAAATCACATTAGACTAAATGCAATAGTAATACTAATAGTCACCACCGAATTGCCATTTAATGGTCTGACAAATCACATTATATGCAACAGTAATAGTAGTAATGGAAATACCATTTTTAATAGTTTTAAGGCCTGAAAATACCTTTCTATTAAGCAGTCACTACCCTGTAACATTCCCTCCTAAAATGTTTGCAAAAATGTTCATCAATTAAGGCAGCGCTTTCATTATAACTATGATGAATCGCATGTGGAAAACAACATGCAATGTGCATTCCTAAAAAAAATCAAATTCAAAGTAAAACATTGCGCTGCAGACTACATGGCGCAGTTCTTTGATTTTCCCCGTCTTAAAGAGAAGGTCTTTGGCAAGATAACGGCATTTTATTAATAGGACTACAGCAAACCAGTTTGAAACAAACAATAGAGGAACTGTATATTAAGTAGAACCTAGCAAAAACAGTGTCATGTCCAATCACCCACAGGACGCCAGTCTTTTCATGTTAAGTTCCGCTAAGCTGTGGCTCTGGCGCTGAAATTATCAATGACCGAGTCTGTACTCCGTTTGCTCAACTGCAGCCCACGTTCGAACCTCACGACCCAATACGACTGGACACGACGTGGGGCTGGGGTGTGATCGTGACCTAACTTCCTACGCCTTGTCCCCAGAACGAGTTAGCCTCCTTGAGGAATTGTAAGCTCAATTAAGCTGCTTAATTCCGTCGCCATCCTTCGAGAGGTGAGTACTCCCAGCAGCCTCTGGGGCCGTTACTTTCCATATTAAGTTGGCTACTTGATGGCTCAACACAGAGACACCCCTTAACGTAAGAGGCCGGCCGCCTGTGTGAACTGGCTGCTGGGTTCGTGTGGGTGGATCGACCTTTGACTGAAGTTTTTCAACTGGCTCGTCTATAGCACAGATTCTCTCTACTTTCCGAGCAAAAGTCCATAATCACCAAGGGACACAAAAACGTTCCTCAAAACCGACTTTTGGCCATGTCCGTGGTTAATTATACAGAACAGTTGTCTTTTCGGTTCATTTTGAAGAGTAGAAAAGAAATATCAAGTATCAATGCTACTGTGTTTAAGAAATAAAGAGTTAAAACCTAAAATGAATTCAATATGTGGTTAAAGTGGTAAGACTTTTATTTTATTTTATTTCTACTTTTGGTGGTAGTAATTATAACATTCCATAACAATGTGCCGCATTGTTCATTTCAAAAGTGGGTTTCGTTGGGGACGACAAACCATGCTTACTTGAGTAAGGAAAAATCACATCGTCATAGATTGGCTATTCCTTGGGTGGAAAAGGTATCATTTTAAATGTATTTTACACCTCCATCGATAGAGTTTAGATCGTTTATTAGAAAGGCTTCTTCGACCCTGTCTGATAGGACCCACCTAATGCAGTGTCCCACAGACAGACGGAAAAACCGATTAAATAATTTGCTCTCTTGATGTCGATCGAACTTCTTCTGAGTGCAACAGGAAAAGCCTAACAATTCCACCACGGCCCCGGGTTGAAAAAGGAGTCGTTGGAGAATAAGAACAGAGATAAGTAGAAGAGAAATGGAACCACCTAGAAAAAAGTTTTTTTTTGCGAAAATATACTCATGTGTCCAGATTACTGAACTTTTGCGCGCAGTTTGACGGGAAAGCGTAGAACCTCGAAGTCTGCGGATAATGCGGAGGGCATTGAACTCAACGTTGGGAACTTTCTGTAGAACCACACAAATAGCAATAGAACAGTCATGTTTTTGTGTAGATTGACTCTACAGGCCAATTCGAAGGAGGAGAGCGGTCCACTCTACTACAGTACCATTGTAATGGTTTGGCGCAAACACTGTAAATGTCAGGATAATATTATCTAAGTGGAGAGACAGGTTTGCCGAATTCAACCCCTTTTCGAACTAGCAGAACCAAGCGGGCGGGAGCCTTGAAAACTATCCAAACATCAGAAGTTCAAAAACGCAGATTCGTTTCCAGGCCATAGTCCAGCTAAACACTAAGTTATCTGTGCTCCCACCCCAACTTTGCATTCTCCGATTAGGCGTAGTACATGAGAGCATCACCTGACCCCGCCGGAACTTGACATGGCGTTCACATTACCGGGAAGTAGCGCGAAATCGATTGCAAAAGAGTGGAAGTGAAGTGGGGACTCCTGACTCCACATCGAAATTACTGCGAGTATTGTGTCTAGCATGGGCACGCCGTTACGGGCAAACTGAACTGACATGCACGCTAATTGTGGAAAAATACTCTTATTGTTTTCCTCGTTTTGTTTAGTGGATGTGTTCTGTTGTCTTCTGACAGGATGACAAGGGTTTTCGCTTTGCTTTAATCTTTCAATCGGTTTGTTTGTGTGTGTTGTAT
The DNA here is from genome assembly GCF_000002075.1 of Aplysia californica. Classification (NCBI taxonomy): domain Eukaryota; kingdom Metazoa; phylum Mollusca; class Gastropoda; order Aplysiida; family Aplysiidae; genus Aplysia; species Aplysia californica. The sequence goes on from NW_004797349.1 coordinate 164,162, forward strand.
GTGTGTGTATGTGTGTGTGTGGGGGGTGGGGTGGGGGGGGGGGTGCGCGCGCACGCACGAATGTGTTTGAAAGTTTTGTGTGTGTGTTGTCTTTTTGCTCAAATAATTTGAGAGATGAGGGCCCTTACTGACGTATTATTGTTTTGACTGTTTCGTATTTGTTTGATGCCTTAGTAATAGTAGATTACAATAACATTAGGTTGTGTCAATAACTCGGGTATCATTATGAGATACTGGGGTATTGCTTAGACAGCAGTCGACAGATTGGCGGGAACAAGAACTGGACTAGCGTCATAAAAATATAAAGAAAATGTGCCACCATCTCACCAAAGGGGTTGTAGAACATAAATTAAATCTGTAAAGAGAATTGCATGTCTTGTCTGTGTAAAGGCGGATAATTAATATCCTTTTATTGCTGAGCTTATGCAGCTGAGAAATGTAATAATTACTGAAGAGAAGACTCTTACCTGCAGAGTACAACAGAATATCCCTATGGTCTCTACCGTAACAGACAGATAAAAAATACTAAGTTGCACATAAAAAGAGCAATTCCAAAGTCTTATCTTCAGCAAAAAAGATATGGAATCTGCTGCAGCCATCGCCTTAACGGCACCTATTTCTGAGATGAGATGGTGAAAGAGATGAGTAACACGCAAAAACACTTTCCGGTTAGATTGGAGGGCGAAGTTCATTTCGTCCGAGAGGTACGTGCACCCTGTTTTCACCAACATGTATGTGTTAACCATTGCGCGAGTACAAGCTAGTCGATGTCCCAAGATTCAATGTCTGAGTTCTCAAAACTTCTCCGCAAATTGAATTCGTTTCCGTACCGCTCCAAGCCCGAAGATTGTTAATACTAAAGTGCTTGTCGTAGACTACTACTTTTGTTCTTTCAGATTTCAGAGGTTAAACTACATACCCCCCCCCCCCCCACCTTGCCAACATACTCTCTCTCTCTCTCTCTCTCTCTCTCTCTCTCTCTCTCTCTCTCTCTCTCTCTCTCTCTCTCTCTCTCTCTCCCTCTCTCTCACTCTCTCTCTCTATCTATCTATCTATCTATCTATCTATCTATCTATCTATCTATCTATTTCTCTATCTATATGTCTATCTATCTATATCTCTCTCTCTCTTTTTGCTAGATCATTTTGATGGTAAAAAGCTGTTGCGAGCTGCTTTAGATACTCGGGGGTGCCTTAGTCCCTGTCGTAAACAAACCAAGATGCTCACAACAGCAGTCGCGTTGGAAGAATATCCTACCGTTCATAATGCATGAAAGAAGTAATAAACCTGTCTTTAAAGTATCCTTAATTTCAAATCTCAATACTCCCCTACCCCACCCCTTTTCCCGCAACCTTACGCCCCTTTCCGGCCTCTGACCATAAAAATACAACCACCAACCCCAGCCCCCTATTTTGAGTGGCAGAAAAATATTTTAGACATGAAGACAGGACAGACAGACAGACAGACAGACAGACAGACAGACCGACAGACAGACAGACAGACAGACAGACAGACAGACAGACAGACAGACAGACAGGCAGACAGACAGATAGATAGATAGATAGATAGATAGATAGATAGATAGATAGATAGATAGATAGATAGATAGATAGATAGATAGATAGAGAGAGAGAGAGAGAGAGAGAGAGAGAGAGAGAGATAGAGAGAGATAGATGTTTGATTTAAGCATCCAGACAGTACTGCTTCAACTCAAAGAAGGCAAAAATCAAGCAGAACCTCAGCCATGAAAGGGTTCGAGGCATCAATAAAGTGGCAAAAGATTGTTTTTTTAATTTCAGAATCCAATCTACTCATGTCAATCAGTAAAGCCCAAAACAAGGAGTCAGATTCAAGTCACTTACTACTTGTCCTACCAATCACTGTATTACGTTAAATTCAAATAAAGTAAATGCACTTGTGGCACGTTAATACTTCTTCGATAATACACCAATGTATTTGTTTGCCATGCGTTGTCTTTTTTTACCTTTGAAAAAAAGGAGGGGGGCACGGGCGTCTTGATTTTGCGTGGGAGGAGAGGGTGGGAGGGGCGATTTTCAAGGAAGCAGGACATTGAATAAACCTTTTGATAGACAGTGTCACGGGCATTTTGTAAAGGTTTCAGCACCCTGGGTGGCATCCCCTGCAGCTTCATTCAGTTGCAGCTCCTGCCCGACTGACTGCTGTTCCCACTGAATAATGGCAGGATTGTCTCCCTTCATAGGTTGGAAGGTACCGTCTGTGTCCCCTGAAAAAGGCGAGTTATGTTCTTTCACCTTGGATTCGTTGTTTGCACCACTGTGTCCACTGATCTTGGTTAAGGATACGTCATCCGTGAGTAGAGGAAAGTTGTTTCTACCATTTTTTGAAAGCGAAACAATCGTTTTTAAAGGCCTGTAATCAGTCTCTCTCGGTGTTACGCAGTCTTTTAGATGACATCGTATTCTCTCTCGATTTGTTTTCTTTGTTGATATATCCAATCCATATTTTCCTGATTCATCTAACGAAACTTCCTGGACTACACATTGATCTCCGTTTACCTGAAATTCAACTAAATGTACATCCCTCGAGCGAGGCTGCGTTGCCCCAACATTAGTTTCAGGAAGGTCAGCCAAACTACCATTATTTTCTTCGGGATTTTCGAAACTTAGAGACTCTGTGTTTCCAAATTCATTCCCGGTGATAGATTCGGTAGAGCGGTACTGGCCGCCTTGTACCTTTGAACTAGCGTAGCCTTCTGATGCTTGATTCACACAAGGTTCGGACTTCACACCTTGGGATTCTTCATCATCACCATCAAATTTGCTCTCGGTAGACCAAGTAGTCTCCTGGCTAGTAAAAGCAAACAGTGAACCTGATTTCTCTGCCTGTGAATTAGTTTCTCTACATTCTTCTTGTGTTGAACAGTGTTCATTCGGATGGTCATTTTCTGATTCTTCTGAGGTCTGCGAATTATCCTCTGTGACCGTAGGTTCTATATTCATTTTTTCTTCAGGAGTCACTTGTGGTGCAACCTCAGAATCCTCAAAGGCTACCATCCCTCTTATTGTGTCTTCTTTGGGACACTCTAGCGCCTGCGTATGCGGCCCCTGTGACGTCATTAATTCTTCGTCGGAGAGCGTACTGTTAACTAATACCACGTCGTAGTATGTTTCAAGTTTTTCTCCTTCAAACGATATCTTATGTGAGGACACAGTGTCAGAATATTTAGTACTTTCCTCTTTAGTGCAGTTTTTATGCTCTGGGTCATCGTGAGACTGTGTTTCTGCGCTGTGCTCAATCTTGGGATCAGAAGGCAACACCTCGCTACAGGATGAGTCTGTGTGTTGTTGTGTTGAAGATGCTAAATCTACTTGTACAAAAGCATCGGTCCTCGGATTTTCAGCGACCTGATTCGAGCTAATGCCTTGTAAGTCGTCATGTGAGGAGAATTGAGACGTATCCATATTTGTTATATCACTACCTGTCTTTGGAGTAGTTTTATCGTTCGAGGGCTCCAACCTCGGTAAGTGTGGCTGGGGAGAGGAAGAGGTGTGGTCTTCTAAAGCAAATTCTGCTTCTTGGATTTGACAGTCTTCTAAATCTGCTAGTGTTGATGAACTGTGCTTCTCGGAAATAAGATTAACTTGATCCTGAAGAGCCACTATTTCATCAGGACTACATACCTCCATACTCATTACATACTCATGCCATGATGGAAATCCCGATAGTTTCTCCATCCCGTCAGATCCCGCATGGGCTATGAAATGTGTGTTTTCAAAAACTGAGGAAGGACCTTCATACATTGCATTCCCCTTGACCTGTACAGAGTCCTCATCCGATTCTCCAAAGTCCTTGCATGGCATATTTTCAGGTGCAAGCCCACCCATTACAATATCTTCTTGGAAACTTTCGAGAGTCGGGGTGTTCTCGTGAACTACTCTACCTGGTATGATATCTTCGCGGGAGCTTTCAAGTGTTGGCAAGCTTTTGTGTTCCGACTCACCAGGTTCCTTCTCCTTCCCTTCGCTTTGACTGCCGTACACCGTTCCTTCGCTGTCAGGAAACTCTTCATTGTCAGCGAACGACTCGAGACCATCATCAGAGAACAGACCAAGATGACCGGAAATGAAACAAGTACCCTCCTCGCCTTTCAAGCCTGGGCCTTCCTTGGTGTAACTTGTAATCGGAAATTGTAACGGTTCCCCTGTTGCATGCACTTCGTCAACTCCTGTCGGTTGAATGATCTTATTTCCGGTGTTGTGTTGCATTTCTTTTATTACATCAGCGCAATTATTCTGTAATACTTTTTCCTGCTCTTCCTCTACGGGGACTGCCTCTCCCAGATTCACTATTTCTGTAGTAGATCTCGCTTTTATCTCTTTGGTATTCTCAAGCACAAGATCCTTTCCATTTATCGTCCGAGAAAGTGTACTGTACGTCATTGCCCTGCCCGGCATGGAGAGGATGGGTGAGGTCTTGGACCGGGTATTGTTCCACAGTCTCTTCAGTAGTGCTCCTGCGGTGATCACCTTGAGCGGCACAGCCCACACAAAGACACAGCCGTCCCCTGTGGAGGACACGATGTACCTCATGTTGGTGGAGAAGCGAAGCCCGCTCACGCCTTTTGAAGGGCTGCACACTGAAGTGAGCAGAATGCCGCGCGGGTAGCTCAAGATGTTGATGGTGCGATTGGTACAAGCACAAAGTAGAAGAGTCCTGCTTTTGTTTAAAAACAATTTCTCCAAATGGGCCTTTTCGTCAAGAGAAGCGTGGAATCTGTGGGGGGGGGGGTAGAAAAACCGAGGGGAATTATTGGTAACTGTTGAAGTATTTCTGAAAATTATAATTTGGTCGTTTTAGAGCATTTGAGATGTCGAGAGTTGCAAAGACACTATGACTCTTGAAGATCACTAGCCCTCCCCTCAAATATTATAGAGGATTAGGACATTCAAAATCCTTTGTGGTTTGCCAAAAAGTGAAACTCCTCTAATGGTGTAAAATGCATATTGTTGTTTTTAATCTATGCTCTGGGGAGCTTTTTTCGACATCGTGTTTACTTTCTATTTTCCGTTCTGTCTTTCCTTCATTCCTTCCTTTTTGTTTTTTACCACTGAGCCATATGCAATTTTTTAAATGAACAGAAACGCTAGCGAATTGGGAGATTTAGACAGTTCGCTTTTCCACAAACAGGGCACAACTTCAAAGATGACAGGTTTTCACTCATACATCATGACCTTTCTGATATGTGCTTGGCATCTGTTGTCGGTATCTACTGTGTGGTCTGCCCATCCCTCTTTCCCATGGAGTTGTGGAACAAGGGCACGGACTTGCAAATGAACAGACCCCTGATACCCTGGTGTTTGGCTATACTTCCAAAAAAAAGTAACAGTGTCCAGAAGAGCGCTAAACTCATACAAAAAAATGAACTATTCTATTCGTGTCAGATCGTGATGGGTGCACACCTCTGTACGTGTCTTTGGCTGAGCACATCAAAGATGCTGACTTCCCCGTTGAGTCTGCCTACGGTCAGGTGATAGTCCTCTTGGCTGATGACCAGATCAACTACGGAACTGGAAGTGTGATGACAGGTGTAGGGCTTGAACTCGGGGACTCGGCGCCATGGACTGCGACACAACACCACAGATCTAGAAAAGAGGTAGGCAGTGTTGAGGGGAAAGAGATCCAAGAGTAATCGAGAGCGAGAACTCTTCTATGCCCAGGCATAAAAAGGTAGAATATTTGCTTGAAAGAAAGTTTCTTACTAAGCTTGATTCTATTTTAATTATGTATCCTTTTTATGAGATATCAAGTTATTTGCGTCTCTATTTAACAATACGTGTGTATAAATTGGAGTAGTTGGGTATTCGCACGGGTCTCTAAGATAAAGGCCTACATTATTTTCTTCACATAAAAGGTAGACAATGGTAATAAGATTTCGCAACGCGCACCTCACTTCGAATAGACAGAATTAGATCAAACCACCCAAAAACATGCACACACACACACACACACACACACACACACACACACACACACACACACACACATACACACACACAAATAGATAGGTGTCTCTGTAGTGGCTGTGTGCTTTCGTATATGTAGGTGTATATTGGCCAATCAAGAAAAAACCAATCAGTTTATTTTTTTAATAGAAGTATGACCATATGCGAAGGATGAGATAGATTCTAAATTTGCTGCAGCGACAGAAGATCAGGAACAATTGTTACTAACTGCTGCTTTTTCTTTCCCCTTCCTTACTATCGTCATTTTTCCTCTACTTCTTTTGTATGTTTGTCACTCTCTTGTGAACTGCTATTTCCCGGGTGTCTTGATAATCGAAGCAGATTTTGAGCAGTTGAGGCTAGAGAGGTGAGCAGAGTAAGCCTGATTCCCCGTTTGGATTTCTCTATTGACATCCACCTCTTGGCGCTCACATGACCTGCCTTATGCAGTTGCGAGTGCTGTAAAACCTTACTGAAACTAAAACTAAGTAACAAAAAGATCTGTACTGCAAACTGACCTGTCCAGGCCTGCAGACACGAGAATCAATTTCTCTGGAGTGTAGCACAGACCGAGAGACGTCACAGAACTGGAGTGAAGCAGTAGAGTGCTCAGCAAGCCGAACTTGCTGTCCACGTTGAAAATGTTGATCAATCGATCTTTGCCGCTGCTGATCATGAGCTGCAATGAAAAGCGGGGTCATGGGGTTGGATGAAAAAACCGGGGGGGGGGGGAGGGAGGGTCGGAGACCACGTGAATCGGCTTCAAGAGAGACGATTGAGAACGACAAAAAAGTGGTGTATTGCTCTCAGAATCCCATACCGACAAAATAAATTGCTATTCTCACGAGAATAAGAGGGGCTTAAGGTTTCCTGTTCGTGCAGATTAAGAACAAATAAAGGCAATATCTTCAAATCGGCTTCCTTTGTGAAAGCGGAGCTCAAAAATGCGTTGCCATCGATCAGCATTTGGATCGATAACGTGAGAACAATGTTGGGACAAGTGCATATAGCGTTAGTGAGTTGTCATAGCCATAAAATAGTGGAACATTTCATATTTACCGAGAAAAAAAACGTTACGGTTATTTTGAATGTATGGGGGGGTTTTTAGCCAACGGAAAACACTGACAAAATGAAGACATCAACAGCAAAATAATATATGCCCAGAAAAGGATTCTTGGTTTGCTCCGATTTATCCTTTCAGAACAGCAAAAACCTACAAGTATAACAATTCATTCCTAACGTCATAATTACTAGAAATTCAGTCACTGCCACGATTCTAGGTGAGTGCGTCCGTGTATGTATAATGTGTGTGTGTATGTCTGTGTGTGTGTGTGTGTGTGTGTGTGTGTGTGTGTGTGTGTGTGTGTGTGTGTGTGTGTGTGTGAGAGAGAGAGAGAGAGTGAGAGAGAAAGAGAGAGAGAGAGAGAGAGAGATTATGTTTGTGTGTGTGTGTGTGTGTGTGTGTGTGTGTGTGTGTGTGTGTGTGTGTGTGTGTGTGTGTGTGTGTGTGTGCATGTGTGTTGACGAGTGGGTGTGCATGTATGCATTCACCATGCTACAACAAAAGTCTCTTTGCGAAGATCAATAATTTCTTGTCTTATCTAATCATAAATCTGGACTTTCCATTTTTGGTTCGAGGCCTACAAAAAATATATGGCCTCAAGTTTATTACTGCTAATTGAACATTGACGTCATCGCAACAAACCACGAGATGTGTCCATATTGTCCTGGTCTCGAAATAACCTTTACGTTTGCAGAGGAGTCCAGGATTATGTTGATGCAGGAGAAAAACATATTCTATAATTTGAATAGTTCCGCCTTCGAAATCACGTTTGGGTAAAGTGACAAACCTGTGGAAGCGCCAAACAAAATATAAAAAAACAAAAAAACAGCACAAAACAGCACTAAACAAAACAATACGAAACAATAGAACAAATCAAATTTTTTTAAAAACATATGAACGTGCCTCATAGGTTTTTGAGAGACTATTTTAAACTGCGGAAAATGCCCCTTTTTGTGTTAAATAGTGTATGATGTCATTCCTCTATACAGGCACACCGCATGGAGATCTGTACTTTGAAGATGGCTGAAAACAGTACGTCAGCAAACGGACAGACAAACAACGAACAGGCCGGACAAAGAATACGTGAGCAGAAGTACCCTGAGCCGTGAGTCTTTGTGGGAGAAGAAGCAGAGCGTGGTCACCATGCGCGTGTGTCGCTGCAGGATCTCCACATTGACCAGAGTTTGGGCGTCATATACCGCGATCAGTCCGTGGTTGTCGCCCGTGGTGATCAGGTCGTTTTCTGGACTCACCTGGGAAGGACGTTAGGACGTATGGCACAGGTTTAGCTCCGTTCAACTCTGTAAGGTTGACAGAGCATTGGAATTGCGAGTTTGTGTAATACCCAACATTGGAATAGCGAGCTTGTGCAATACCCAGCATTGGAAAAGCGAGTCTGTTTTGATTGTCGAAGTATCAAACTTCGGCGCTACTCGAGGCAGAGGGGGACTGTAAGCATGGCAACCAATGCTTGCCCCTATTTGTTTCCGGAACATTCCATGCATCAAAGATGTTTCTTAACAAAGTAAAATCAAATCTACCACCCAACCTGTAAATAAACCTGTTTCCGTGCCGTCATCGATTTCTAACGAGGTTTTTACAAAATCTTACCATTATCTAAAAACTCTCACGTTTCTAATGTGACCCGTGATGACAGTCTCAAATCCGTTGAACACAGAAAGCGTTTTAAAAAGAATGTCTATCGATTACCTTAAATAATCATGGAGCTGCTTGTTATTCCCATGGTGAACAGTTGAGGTAAAACCTCTCGCTATTCCTCTGTCCTCCTGTAAAGTCATCTAAGATGGAGCCAAGTGGTTGGAGAGCCATGATAACACTCCAAAATAAGCAACGTCAAGAATACTTGAAGGAGCGATTCCAACTAGAATTCTCCGCTTCACAGCCTGTTTCAGCACAAACTGCGCTCGGGGAGTATAACATTGTGAAATAAAACTAGCCAGCATCAAAAATGGGTTTGTTTCTATAAGTGTGTGTGTGGGGAGCTGTGGGGCTTTTTGTGAGGGGAGCTAGGGAGGGTTGGACAGACCTAAAGTTAACTCCGTAAACTTTTGCTGTACCAGCAAGCCTGTCGTTGAGGATGAACAAATCTCCCAATTTTGTTCACAAACTGAATGTAGCTATTCGGCAGTTTACTCTGTACAGTGTTTGAATGACCCAAAAACAAAAACAACTGAACTGTGGAATCAGGTGCCGTTCAGTTGGTTTCAATACAACAACAAAAAAAGAAAATCAATCCAAAACATATCTCGCAATTGTAACGCTGTTTCAGCAAAACCGCGAAAACACCAGATAAGCGATTGTATTGCTTTAAAAAGAAATAAATCAATTCCCTCCTACGCTATTGTGATCGTTCTTGATTCCCACCTAAACCAGTCGGATGAGTAACTTCGCTGCTTTAAATATAACTATTCCACAGTTCGCTGTTGTAACGATTCTCGAGTACTCCCTAAATCAAAGGAGAACCGGATAGATAAGTATGCTGCTCAAACAAACCGACTCCATGCCTTCACTGCTATGAGATTCTTGATTACTCCCTTAATCAAACAAGAACCGGATAAGTAGGTATGCTGCTCAAACGGAGCGACTCCACACTTTTGCTACTGTAAGATTCTCAATTCCAACCTAATTCGAAAGAGAACCAGACAAGTAAGTATGCAGCTCCAACAAAACGACTCCACACCGTCGCAACTATGAGATCCTCGATTCCTACCTAAATCGAAAGAGAACCGGATAAGTGACGATGCAGCTCAAACAAAACAACTTCACACCTTCGCCGCGGTGATCATTCTCGATTCTTGCCTGGCATCTTCCTTCGCAGGGGTGACAGTGGCAGTAGCAACAGCAGGGTCTTCGGAGGGTCGAGCTGGCGGTGGTTTCTCAAAGCACGTGTAGATGGTCTTGCTGCTCTCGCAGCAGATGCTGCGCTGCATGGACAGTTGCCACAGGCGCACGGTGGAGTCGTGGGAAACCGTCACCACCGTCTCGCTGTCCCAGGGGGAGGAGGGCCAGGCCGGGTTGGTGTTGACGACAGACATCACGTCCAGCCCGGAGATAGCTTTGCTGTGACTCACAGAATAGTGGCTGGGTAGGGTGGTGACGTGAGGGGGGACGGGTGGAGGTGGGGGGGGGGGGGTAGGTGGTGTAAGACAAATTATTATTAGATCATCAAAATAATAAGATTTTAATTGGTCTCACATCTGATCACGATATTTGGTTAGTTTGGTTGGTTGGTATGACTGGTTGGTAGGTTTTTTGGTTGGTTGGTTCATTGGTTGGTTGATTGGTTGGTTGGTTGGTTGGTTGGTTGGTTGGTTGGTTGGTTGGTTGGTTGGTTGGTTGGTTGGTTGGTTGGTTGATAAATTGACTGAGTGGCGTTTTGTATGCTTGTTTGGTGAAGAGAGAAACACGCATTGTAAGGCTATGCTAAGCCGAGGGAAACCCGAAGATAAAAAAACAGAACTGCAAAAAATAGGTACATGTAGAATCAACCCCAAACATCCCCTAACATCTAGTGCAAAGCAGTATCCCTGTTTTAGAGAGCATTTTATGCAGATTGTTAAATACAGATGCGTGTGCAAATTAAACGAAATGTTTCAGTTTTGTCAAAAAGTCATTGTCAGTGTTTGATCAGAAACTTAAGATTCATATATAATTACGAAATGCAAGTCAATAAATGTTTCACTGATTTATCAGGTGTTGATTTTAGATGAGCATTTGTTGTTTCGTTAGGACTATCCTAAGCTTTTAATATAAAGTCGATGTACTTGCTTCTCTTTCTTTTCATTCTAGACAAAAATAGCTTCAACCGAAGCACGAGTTTCCGGAGAGTAGTAATTGAGGAAGTGAGTGTGTGGTGGGTTGGCGTCTGGAAATACAAACGTTTTCTTTATGTCTTCCTCATCCTTTATGTCCCAAATGCACAGACTTCCGTTCGACAGGGCGGCGACAAGCAGACGGTGGGTGTGGTCGAGAGAGAGAAAAACGTGGGCTCTGTACTCGTCTATAATCGAGTCGACGGCCGAGTCCTGGCTCTGAAGCACCTGCTCCGCGAAGCAGATGTCCAGTGGTGACGTCAGAGACATTCTGCGCTGTGGCCGCAGGGGTGGGAAAAGCGCTCATTATTCAGACACGCGCAAGCAACTGCAGCTACAAATACACACAATTATTCTCACATACACATGCAAACAGCAAAACACACATACTAATGATATTCACACACACATACACACACACACACACACACACACACACACACACACACACACACACACACACACACACACACACACACACATACAGACACGCTCGCACGCAGGAACTCATACACGCACGCACGTGGGATTTTTCTCGTTAGCACAAGTTCACTGCCTTTTCGGTTGCGACTCGTATTCTTACTTTGGTTGATTAGTACAACTAAACGTACGTTAACGAGTGGCTAGAGGGTGCTATTGGTAGGTCCTACTTCTATTCTTCCCCTCTGTGTTTCTCCCTTCTGTTTTAACTATCCCCACTCTATGGCCGTTATTGTGTCGATAAGTTTCTATTTACTCATACGCAGAAATATGTAAATTAAAATGTGTGTGTGTGTGGGGGGGGTGGGTGTGTGTGTGTGTGTGTGTGTGTGTGTGTGTGTGTGTGTGTGTGTGTGTGTGTGTGTGTGTGTGTGTGTGTGAATATCATTAGAATTGTGTGTGTGTGTGTGTGTGTGTGTGTGTGTAAATGTTTATAAATCGCCTGATTTTCATGGAATTAACAATGATAATTTGTGCCGGTTTTTGGTGCTAACTGGCGGAAAGTGTTTGTAATAACTTACCATCTTGCCTCCTTATTATTCAAATTTTGGAAGGTATGGGCAGAGTTTTAATCCTCTATGAACATCTAATGGAACGTAACATAAGGTAGAGAGATTGCCCTCCCCAAAGGGTTTGGCTTAAAACACACAAAAGACAAGGAGAAACGTATTTCAGCAAATATTGTGGGTTGTTGTTCAGGTGAGGTTTGCTTCTTCTTTCCTATCAAACACACACACACACACACACACACACACACACACACACACACACACACACACACACACACACATACACACACACACACACACACATACACACACACACACACACACATACACACACACACACACACACACACACACACACACACAAACACACACACACACACACACACACACACACACACACACACACACACGCACTTGGGATTCTTGTCTTTAGTGTCCCATACCAATAGCCCCCTCTAGCTACCCGTTAACTTACGTTTAGTTATACTAATCAACCAAAGTAAGAATCCGAGTGGCAACAGAAAATGCAGTAAACGTGTGCTTAAGACAAGAATCCCATGTGTGTGTGTGGGGGGGGGTGCGTGGGTGGGTGGTTGACGGGTGCTCTGGTGTGGTTTGCTCCTTCTTTCCTATCAAATATCTATCATCCTTATCTCCCCTTCTTCTTTTTTATGTTTGTTACTCTCTTGTAACAGAACGAAGGAATGAGAGCCATACCCGGTTACATAAAAGATACATCAGCCGCTGCAATGCGATATGTGCCAGGCCTACCCGGCATGGACGGAAGACACAAGCTAGCACAGGTCAAAGCTTATCTGAAAGTCTGCGCAGATCCACAGCATCATCTTCATGACAAAGTAGGTTGTCAGACTAACCCAAGACTCAAACAGGGCAAAGAGTGGATGGCCCAGACAGTGCAAACCATTGAAGAGTGGTCCCACTGTGGAGGTAATCAGACGAGGGGAGACACTGGTACCGCTTGCGGACGAGGTGAAAGACTGATTCACTCAGGTGATTGCTACATTGCGGGGTGAATGTCCTGAATGGCCTGAGGGAGAAACACCTGCTGAATCCAGAAGCTAATTGAAGAGAACTGTAGAGAGGATGAAACCATCATCTTCACTGATAGTTCTGTTCAGCGTGGGATCAAATCAGGCTGGGTTTACACGGCTTCTTGCCAAGGAGTAACAATCCAAGAGCCATTTGGGGCAACGGGCCTCACTACATCAAGCATGTCCGAGGAGATCAAGGCCATCACTGAGGTTCTGAAATGGCTTCGCACTAATGGAAACCAGCAGGCTACCTTTGTTACAGACTCAATGAGTACTCTGAATAAGATCCTGACCGGCAGCTTCTATGCAGATTGGTTTAAGATAATCCAAACAGCAAAATCAGACTCTTGCAGTGGATCTTCTGCCCAGGACATGCAGGAGTCAAGGGAAATGAAAGAGCAGAGATAAGCTAGCAAGCTCCGCAAACATAGATGGAGTGCTTACCCTTGATCCTCCAACTGTAGTTGCCCTTGTCCGAGAACACCTAGCCAGCAGCCGTGAAAAGGACTACTTCACGAAGGAGATTGTGATTGAGAAAGGAGTACATCCTAGTGAAGGCAGGAGGAGTAGCCTGCGTGACCCCATCAGACCCTACAACAACCAGCTGATGATCGAGACAATTAGCCTGCCCACACCGAAATAGTCCCTTATGAAGAGGATCGAGGGAGCTTGCAGCACCCCGTCTTCCTAAGACCCAAATTTTACATTCAAGTATTCAAAAAAGGAGCAAACCCCACCAGAGCACGCGCCAAACACTCACATTGCTGGGTTCTCCAACGATCTAAATTGTAGCGAATGGGGCGTTAACCATGTGCAACCATTTAAACTTACAACCAAAAACAGGGTGTCACGAACTCCGAATTTAACGTCTATTTCAGACAGAACTATTTACCTGTAAAGTCTCTACATCCAGGAAGATGACGTATCCACACTCTGAGCCAACTATCAGGTCCGTGTTGTGGACCTGGACACTGGACAATTGAAGGTTCCGTAGAAGTTTACTTTTCTTCACTGTGCGGTGCTCGACGGATATCTTGCAAGAATTGAGAAGAATGCCAGGAACGGAAAAAATTGGTAAAATTAGCCCAAACACATAACTCACGATTTTTATATGAACTCAGGATAATAGATAACGTATATTATATCATCATCATCCAGAGCCAGATCTGCTACAGACATCGGCGATCATGGTTCTTCATTCATTCCTTTGCTCGGATGCTCTTAAAAAGCTACTTTTCCCTGATCTTTCCCTGTTACTCATTTGTTTAGGTTCCATAAGTAGGTTGTTTAAGGCCTACCCCTGCCTCGTTTACCTTCGATTTTGCCAGTGTGATCTAGATGTTCAAGACCCTTATGTCTATTCAGGTGTCCCAAAAAATGCATTTGTCGTTTCCTGATTGTTTTTAACTGTGAGTTCCCCAAGTGGGCTTCCCTCATTTGATTCCTTTTCCTTCCACGATACTTTCAGCAGTCCCCTAAGAAACCACATTTCTGTTGCTTCTATTTTATTTTCATTGTCTTTAGTTATTGTCCAGCATTCACAGCCATATAGAAGGGCTGACCATACAGAGCATTTCAGAACCTTCATTTTGGTAGTCATTGAGATGTTTCTATTTTTCAGGACTGGGCTTATTTTATTGAAACTAGCCTTAGCCATTGTAATTCTCCGTTTTATTTCTGTGGAACATTTGGCATCAGATGTTATCAAATATCCTAGATATTGAAACTGTTGGACTTGTTTAATCTTTTCACCTTTGCTAATGTGATTATAACTAGGATTTGCTGCTTTTTTATATTACCCTGCACTCATTCTGTTTTCTTTACATTCTACACTAATCCTTTACGTTCACTTTCTGTTACAACAGTAGCTAGAAGCAATTGAAGGTCCTTTTCTGAGCCTGCTGTTAAAACTGTGTCATCCGCATATCTGATGTTATTAATATTTTCTCCATTTACTTTTAGACCTGGACATTCTTCTATGTTTCTATGGATTGTTTCACTGTACATGTTAAAGAGGTCTGGTGACATAACACATCCTTGCCTCACTCCTTTCCTAATCTGCTTATATTGACTGTATTCTCCATTAATTCGTATAGCAGCGTTTTGGTCCCAGTACAAATTTCTGATAATTCTTAGATCTTTTCCATCTATGTCTATCTTTTCCAGTATTTTAAATAGCTCACTCATCATGTCTAACTTTATCGAATGCCTTTGAAACATCTATGAAGCATAAATACAGATATTTCTGTGCTCCAATACATCTTTCCATTGACATTGTTAAGATGAATATAGCATTTCTGGTGCCCTTGTCAGGAACAAAGCCGAATTGCGTTTTAGATATCTCTGTTCTCACACTTTTCCTCAATTTTCCTAATATTACTCTCAGCAATATGTTTGTTAAATGACTCATGAGGCTAATTGTTCTATGTATATCACACTCAGTGGCACCTGGTGTTTTAGGTAAAGCTATAAAAACTGACTTCATCAAATCTTTTGGGATCTCACCGCTGTCATAAATAGCATTTAGGAGCTTTGTTGTTATTTCAGTGTCTAGTTCTTCAAGCTCGACAATCACTTCAACTGGAATATTATCTGGCCCCGTGACTTTTCCGTGTTTCATTTCCTAATAGCAGATTGTTCTTCTGCTTTCAGTATTGGTGGTCCATTTATTTCATTCTTTATTATCTGTTTTTCTCCTCTATTATCTTTGAAAAGTTGTTCTATGTATTCTGACCATCTATTTAAGACATCCCCATTGTCCATTAAAATGTCTCCCCCTTTTGATCTTATGCATCCTGTATTTGAGCAGACTTTTGTCCCATTTACTTCTTTGATTTTGGAATGCATGTATTTTCTGTCTTTGTTTTGGTTCTTCTCTATTTGTTGACACTGATCGTTTATCAATGTTTCTCTTTATTTCCCTGTTTTAAGATGTTGTACTCTTCCACATTTGATTTTGCCTGTCTTCTCTCTTCCTTAAGTTTTAATATGTCCTGGGTCATCCATTTTTTATTTGCTCTTTTAGCTTTCGAGGAGATATTATCTTCAACAGCTTCCATTATTGAGTCTTTCATTTTCCTCTACAGTTCTTCTGATTTAGTAATGTTTTCCAGGGCTTCAAATTGATTGTTTACATCTATAGAGAAACGTTCTTTCTGTTCTTGGTTTATCTTTAAAAGATCTATGTCATATTTTGGTTGGTACTTTAAGTTTTTAAGTTTCTTTAGTCTCATCTGCATTTTCCACGTGACTGGTACATGATCACTATCACAGTCTGCTCCTGGCAGTGATTTAGATGATTTAATTACATTTGTTAAACGTTTCTGAATAAGTATGAAATCTTTTTTATTTCTACTTCTATCGCCAGGACTCTTTCAAGTGTATTGTCTCCTTGGACGATTTTCATACCAGGTGTTTGATATCACAATGTCATTTTCTCTGCACCATTCTACCAGTCGTTCCCCACGTTCATTCTCTTTACCCAGTCCGCATGGTCCAACTATATCTTCTATACGAGTTCTTCCTACTTTGGCATTAAAGTTTCCCATGACTACCTTTACATCTTGTGATTTTAACTGTTACACAGCTCTATCAAGGTCTTCATAAAAAGTCTCAACTTCCTCGTTGTCGTGCTCTGATGTTGGTGCATATATTTTGATGACACTTACGTCAAAAGATGTTCCTTCTAATTTAGCCGCGATGACTCTATCTGACACTCCCAAAAACCTTTGATACTCTACGGCTGTTGCTTCGTCAAATAAAATTCTGACTCCTTTTTCATGGGTTTTTCCTCCTGGGAATACAGCTGTTTTGGATCCTCTTTTAATCAAACTTGCCCCCTCCCATCTAACTTCTGAAATGCCTGACATATTTAGCTTCATCCTATCCATTCCCTGCTCTATAATACCTAATGTGCCTTTCTGGTACATTGTTCTCACATTCCACGTGGTTAAGATGTCTA
Organism: Aplysia californica; assembly: GCF_000002075.1. Taxonomy (NCBI): domain Eukaryota; kingdom Metazoa; phylum Mollusca; class Gastropoda; order Aplysiida; family Aplysiidae; genus Aplysia; species Aplysia californica. Next base: position 181,044 of record NW_004797349.1, read on the forward strand.
TTTTTTCAGCCAGTAGCTGGATGACAATCGGGCGCCACCTGCTGCCCGTGACAGTCCCTACCGAGTGGGGAGTTTAGAGCTGGATCATGAACCCCCTCAACGCTGTTATCTAAGAAATGAATGTTCTTTTCCATGATTGTTCTTGGGAGGTCACAGCAGTGGTTTCCCTTTGCCTACTGCCGGTTTGTGTACAGTTTTCTCTGCTAGCTTTTGTCATCCACTGACAACCCACAAGGCATTGGGAGCTTTGGTGGGACTTATGGCGCCTCCCGTTTCCTAGATTGTCCCTTTTTCGAGTGTGTGAGGCATTTATTGAAGCATCTGCGCCACCGGGAATCTCCTCTACTCTCCACGACCATCTCCCATTTGGTTCGCGACTGCTTAGCAACTAACCTCCATATCTGGAGGCCTTTCCCCTATCTACCACCTGAGGACGCGCTTGGTTCAAGAGTATGAGGACCCAATACAAAATCTTAGTACTTCCCAGGGTACATATACTTTGCCAAAAAAGAACCCGAGACGCGTATTTCATACACCGCTTTGAGTATTGGGTCGCTGGTTGCTCTTAAAAGCTTACCTTGTAACTCAAGCAAGAAAGGGAAAAAAAGACAATTTTTTCTATCTGAAAATTAGTGTTTTACCATAGTGTTTTTGCTATAACGAACATGCTATGATATACACAGTACAGGCATATCGGGCTATGCCAGGAGTATCAACAAATAAACAAACCGCACTGCAGATAGCCACAGTTCAGTTGTTTTGGTTTTTTTAGCAAAAGTCAGCCCGTCTTGTTGTGGATAAGCTTAAATTATCACTCATTTTTTCACTTGACATTTTTTCCTCGCCTATCAATTATTTTTACAATACTGCTATTGACTCGTGGGGTGAAATACAGCTTTGTTACTCAAGGCAGAAATTCTTCTGAGCGGGGTTCTTTCATTCCAGGTACAAATGCACTTATATTGACCCTGTTCCTTTAAATTTTTTCTTCTTCTTCTTTTTCTTCTTCTTCTTCTTCTTCTTCTTCTTCTTCTTCTTCTTCTTCTTCTTCTTCTCTGCACAATTACGTCAGATACAAAAATCCTAATCATTAAACTGTTAACATCTATATAGCATCCCTCCTTACAGGAGGGCTTGCACGATTTCACAATCTCTCACTTGGCTGCACAACAATTTTATTAATTTCCACCACTTCCTCCACGTTGCCTTGGGCGACACAAAGCCTTGGAGCCGAATTACCTTACAGATGACCCCACAGGACGTGACGGCGAACACGAAGCTGGCGGTCCTCCCAGAGCCCCAAGCCACGTCAACAAAAGCCCTGGTCTTGAGTCCGCCGAGGGTGGCTGGCCGGCCGTGCAGCGAGCAGGGACGAGGGTGGAGACTCACGTACGACGACTTTGGCGCGTTGCTAGGCAGGTGAGGGTGCCAGAATTTGACGTGATGCACGCCGCATGTCACGAAGGACGGGCTTGAAGGGGAAAAGGATATGGTGCAGATACCCTCTGTTGAGAGACAGAATCATAGTAACTACTTGGTGCTGCTGCTGTTGTGTGTTTCGAGTACAGAGTAAAGAGAAGCACATCGATACGATAAAAGTCATTTAGTCCAAAGAAAAAAAGCAAGACAGACACAAACAAACATAGGAGTTAAAGTACGGTATAGAAAAAGGAATTAACCTTAAACCAGCCGTCGAAGCTTTGCAGTATGTGGTTTTGGTTATTTTTTTGTTTTTATTATCATAATTGAACGTCGTTTGTTACAAGATGTTGGCCATGTAGAAGACTCAGTGAATAGAAAGCAGTCCAGGAACGAAAAGAAAAATCGTTCGGACCTCATTCGGATTAAAGACTCGAGATTTTTTGCACCAGATCAATTTCGTAACCTTGAGCATCACAGCGGCCTTATTTTGGAAATGGAAAAACAGCTCATGCTCCTTCACGCAAAGAGCCTTTGGAATATGAGATGTGTGGCCTGAGCTCGAAAAGGAAGTTTTTAATAATATGTATAAAATTGAAAAGCGCAAAACTAAGGTATATACGCAACTGAACGCGCAAACTTATTCCTGTTTGAGATTTAGGTACTTTAAACAGTAAGTATGCTGTACTAATGAGAAAGAGTGGTCAATTAATCAACATGGAAGGATTAGTTTGCGTAACGTCAAATAGCCATAGAAAACAAACACTCAGTGGGGCCTAAAGCACAAATCACTGCAAACTGACAGGTAATTAAAATCCGTGTAAAGTATAAGTATATTTTAGACTTAATGGACTAAAACGGGCGTTTATAAGATTTTGCATTTGGCTGCAGAATGTGGAGCTGGTACAAAACAAACAAAAAATCCTATACACCATCTCCATTCTTTCTCACCAAAACTCCCTGCCTGGGCTCGTGTAAACCTGATAATATAAACAGTTTACTGTTCTATCAACTGATGCTCTCTTCCCTGGCTGGTGAACCACTCGTCTACTCGGCCCCACAAGACGACTACTTTGACATACTGGTGATATCTCTTCTCTTCACTTCGTCTTCTGTCCAGCTTTACTTCGTACTGTTTTGTCAATCGAGAAATACCTCCCCACTCCCTCCCCCTTTTTCCACCATCCCCATACTGGTTGTAAAGTCCTCTTTCCTGTATTCCGGAGGTGTCATCTCTGACTCAGTGTAATGACCCTCCATCATTCACGGTCGCGAGCTGCCATTGCACTTTCTGCTATATACGAGGCCTTCTTTATACACAACCTATCCGTGTGTATATAGCAGACAACTAAACTCATTTAGCCAAAAAAAAATCCCTTCCATGCCTCTGTCCTTTTCAAAACCGCTTACCTACCAGAGAACCGGTTGGTGGCCAGCATGTTCTGGCTGGGCCAGGCCCTCACGCAGACGAAGCCGTCGTGTGTTGTCCCCACGGAGGCCAGTACGTCCATGCCAGCGGAGAACCTGGCACACACGATGCCGTGGCAGTGGTCCTTGAAGCTGGCCACGCTCTTGCGCTGAGCGAGGCTCCAGACGTGAAGGGCCGGCGAGCAGCTTCCGGACTCCCCCATGAGCAGGAGTTTGCTGTCCGGGGAGAAACTCACGCACGACACTGCTTTACGGGCCTCGTGGATGTACTGGGTTTGTCTGTGGGAAAGGCAGGTGGTTACTCAAGGGATAACGGCATTTGACTTTGGAAGTACGTGTGCTTTCTCTGTCTCTGTTGCTCTTGGTTGCTCTGAGTTTCGGTCTGTCTGTCATTCTGTCCGTCAGTCTGTTTGTCTGTCTGTCTGTCTGTCTGTCTGTCTCCTTGTCTGTCTGTGTGTCTGTCTGTCTAATTGCCTGTCTGTCAGGCTGCCTTACTCTTTCCTTTCTTTCTCTGTCTTACTCTCTGTCTTTCTCTCTCTCTCTCTCTCTCTCTCTCTCTCTCTCTCTCTCTCTCTCTCTCTCACTCTCTTTTTCTCTCTCCTTCCCGAAAATTGCGCAGTAGGCCAAGAACGTCAAAATCAGCGGTGGGGTGGGCTGGGGGGGGGGAGTTTGCCATCATCTCCATAAATAAGGCACAATATGTTTCCTTTACTTATGATCACGGAATCCTAGAAAATAGCAGGACTGTGGAAAAGATCTTTCAAAAAAGAAAGCATAACTTTTTGTATAGGGAATCTTTCTGCTAGACGGTTAATATACAGAAGAATTTTTACAGCACAGAATATCAATACACCTCTTGAATTTCATCTCAGTTCTTTCGTTTCTTATTCGGGAGCAAATATTTCATCTGTACAAGATGCGTAGGCTTTATCATATTATTACAAAGGTTTTATATTTCATGTTCATTATGATAACAGTATTCTTTTTGAAACCAGGAAGCGCTAGATCTGTATTGATCAACACTGACGTGTTGAGAAGGGAGATTCTCGCCCCTGTACTTTGATATCTACTTATCTTTTTTCAGATATTCCTTTCGTTAGTTTTAGAACTTGTGTAATAAATGTTAATATTCTTTCAGCTACTGGTCTCCATACAAAAATGTGTCAGTATGACCAGCTGTCATTTATGTACTCTTACTTGATATAGGAGCCAGAGATACGCCTAATAAAGACGTCAAAATCACGAAGCTTCGAATAAAGATGAAGAAAACTGAAGAGCATCTTCACTGAGTAGGACATACGTTCCTTTAGTGTAAAGCTATAAGTCGAGTTTTACCCGTTTTTCGCGCCAAGTTCGTTATATTACTCCTGAAAATGTAATAGAATCTACACGTTCCTTAACAGCCCTTGTAACAGCGAGCTAGATTCGCTTCTTTGGGTTACTGGAAGTACAATTTTGGAATTCGCTAGCCATCTTTTACAGGTCGGCCGAAATGTCCAAGGCTTGTATTATGCCTCCTGTGATAGGAGTCGTTCGTACTGTTTTGTTTGATTTTTTAAAACCTAAACAGTAAATGCGTCAAAAAGCGTTGACATGGGGAGGAAGTGGTGGGATAGTAGGGTATAGGTAAGTGGGGAAGATTGTAAATATAGTAGATGAAGGTTGTGTGTAAGAAAACCTATAACTGTAGGTTTCTAAATGCATTTTAAACCAATGAAATATATATCTCAATAAATGTGCATATGGCAATTTCCACAATTGGGCTAGATAAGTCCAAAGCAGTCTTTATTATCCAAATACAGTAAAAACAGTTTAAATCTTCCAGATCTAATTTAGGTACAATTCTTGTATATAACAACTTTCTTTTAAGTGTCGAGCTGATTTAAATGCAGCTAACGTCATGAGGGTAAAAGAACATCGGACGGCGACGATTTCCATTAAGACAGGGGGAGGTCGAAGCATTAGTTCGCACTGACAAGTTGATGGTCCCCAGCGACCTTCACCCATTAGTATAACGTTGTATCCTCAGTCAAAGTACTTTACCCCTTTTGCTTTGAGTATCTAGTCGACAAGTTAAAATAAGTGGGAAAAGTTGGGTGGACTTGAATGGTCAATACAATGTATGTCGCCGCGGGTACTAAAAATTGAAAACTAAAACGAATCAATCGGCTTAAGAGGGGTTACTGTGAATTCTAGTAGGCCATTCATCAGAAAAGATACGCGAGCTTACAAAAAGAAATCATTTTCAATTTAACAACAATAAGATACTGTCTTTTAGCTGGATGTGCATGGTGTCGGATGCGGACGAGGTTCTGTCAGAGATAACGCACACACCTCTAACACTCTCAAGACAACAAGACAACTTACAGTCCTCGCTCCCTCGCTAATCTAATCGACTCCAGACGAACTCATTCTGTATTCACGAGGAACTTGACACCTATCTCCCCGTGTTGGGAGAATGACTTGGAAAAGAGTGGTTCCGGAGTGCCCCCCCCCCCC
>NW_004797349.1:186734-188110 GCF_000002075.1 Aplysia californica
TATATATCGATCTATCTGTCTATCTATCTATCTATCTGTCTCTCTCTATCTCCCTGAAAGCTTCCTCTACCTGTCGTCTAGGCGTTTCGTCATGTCATGTTTTACGTCAGCAGTCTGAACTTTGCAGTACATGTATTTCCTATTCGCGGTATTTTCAGCTCAGATAAGCAGATTGTTAGCACTGCTCTAAATTCCCCTGGGATTAAAAAAGGAGGAGTGCATAAAAAAGGCTCTAGAGTTCGCGAGAAGATGACAAGAGAACAGGAGGTGTTGTATTAACGAGACGAAAGCTGCCAACAGCACAATAACTCTTTTTTAGATGCTGAAGTCACAACCTGAGCCACATGGGGTTTCTGTTGATTGCAAATACATCGGTCCTTCCAGCCAATAACAAGAACCTAGTCCTCCTTGGGGAAGCACATGCAACGAACAGTATGCGTCTATAATGTCAGAAAGTCTGAAAGTAACCCTGATTAAAACGAGGTTTTTCAACGTGAGTTTCGTAGTCCAGCGGAGTACAACAGTCACACTCACATGATAAATGTTAATGCCTAAGTCATTTTAGCCATTTTGAGAAAATGAGAAAAAAAAAACGAACAGTTCAATAGTTCAATCTGTTAATCGCTTGAAATTTTGTACACTCAATTGATTAAATATAGTTGAGTTATTCTTTTGTCCAAGGGAACTATAATATTATCAAGCTGGCTCTGCTCTTCATTTCAGAACCAAAAACTAAACCGGCCGAAACTGACTTAGGCAATAATAATATAATAAGCGTGATTATTTTGCAAAAGTCGTAAATCTACTTGTTTTTGAGTATGTCGAAAAGCACGACCACTCCGGAGGCTGGATAGGCGAGCGTCCCAGATTTGGAGTCCACGGACAGACTGTTCACTCCGGCACACGTCATGCCCAGGGCCAGCCGGAGTTTGGGCCGCTGGAGGGGGACGGGGAGGGTGACCGGTCGGTTGAACTGCCGCATCATGGTTCAGGCCTTCTCGCGACCAGTGCCGCTGTCTTCTCTGCCAAGTTCTCTAGCTCTGGCCGAGGGCACACAAAAATACGACCTTTTGGGTATAACAACCATGGATATTGGCGGTATGTAGGCAAATTTTTAGAAAGTGTGAAATCCTTTTTGGACTGGGTGTTTTGATTTTGTTTTGTTTTTTTTTGGGGGGGGTTCAGGTTTGTGTGCATGTGTGCGCTCGCATGAGTGTGTGTATTTGTGTATGTACATGTGCGTGATAGTGTGTGTGCGTGTGTGTGCCTCTGTGTGTATGTATTTTTTTGTATTATAGTAGAGGGTTTTACGGCGCTCGCAACTGCATAAGGTCATATGAGCGCCAAGGGGTGGGTGTCAACAGAGAAGTCTTTAC
>NW_004797349.1:188834-190283 GCF_000002075.1 Aplysia californica
ACTAATGAGCACAACTTGGAAATGACAGATGCGTTTTCCGGGACACTTGACTCAATATAAGGGCTTTAAGCATCTGGAAAAATAGAAGGCACACGAGGCAGGAGTAGACACATGTGTGTGTTTGTTGTGTATGTGTGTGTGTATGTGAGTGTTTCAGTTTCAGTATAATATAATAGTTCCGAGCTAAAGCTTGCTGTTATTATAATGATAGAGACGAATGCCACAGTATTAATAAATTCGTTACATGTACTTTAAAACAACTAGACTATGTGAACGTGAGAGAAGCAGAAAACACATGCTATAATCCTCAATAGTTTCTCCAGTGACTTCAGATGTGCAATCATCGACACCTCTCGTCTAAAATCTATAATTTTCCCCATCTAAGACATCTTTGCCATAAATAGTTTTCGTGCTTAATTCAAAAGAAACCGCCAATGTAACACTTACATTATGTTAAAAAAGTGCCATAAATGCGTCGAATTATGCAGGCAGCGGCTTCTCCTTCTTATCTGGAAGCCTCAAAACCCCTCCGCTTCATTATTTAATCTACTGCCATTACACTAATTGTCCCTTCCTGACATGACGTTTCACACAGCAAAGCAAACATTCAACGAGAGTAATATGTTGTGCTCATTGCATCGATTTAGCGTTCAAGTTACGCGCCACCACTAACATGGTGCAATGCAATCAAAAGGATGACGAGGCTTGATCTACCTCTAATAGTTGATAGGAAGTTTCCTTTGAAAAGTGAAAAGTTAACAATAGCTGTACATGTAGCCTATAAGTATAAGTATAAGTATAAGTATATATGCTCATTTGGAATAGCGCCGTTCTATAGTGCGATTGACCCTGGTTCGAATCACAACTAGGCGTTTTTGAACTTTGGATGCTTGCGGAGTTTTCGAGTCTCTTCACTAAATCGGACACTTCGCGAGGTCTTGACGGAGACGGTATTTGTTTTTAGAGATCCATCCTCTTGAATAAGCTTTCACAATGCAAAATGAAAAGGTTGAAACTATGCCATCTTACTTCCTTGTAGAAAGTCTTTTCAAGCATCGTTTGTTTTAGTTTTAGTAACGTTTTTACGGGCTGACAGCTGCATAAGGTAATATGGGCGCCAAGGGGTGGATGTCAATAGAGACGTCCAAACGGGGAATCAGGCTTACTCTGCTCACCTCTCTAGCCTCAACAGCACAGTCTGCTTCCTCTATCAAGGCAGCATCCTTTGTGTGTTGACAAAGAATATCATTTCTTAGCCCATACATTTGCCAATTTTTCAGGTAACAGGTGTTGGGCGTTAAACCTTCGGGGGGGGAAGGGAAAGAATAAAAACAAAAATATTGTTTTGAAATCCTGGAAAGTCATCATCATCCAGTGCCAGATCTGTGGCAGACATCGGCGATCATGATTTTCCATTCATTCCTTTGCTCGGATGCTCTCAGAATAGCT
>NW_004797349.1:192161-196189 GCF_000002075.1 Aplysia californica
AGACAGACAGACAGACAGACAGACAGACAGACAGACAGACAGACAGACAGACAGAGGGGGGGGAGAAGCCGTGTTACGGTTGTTTAGGAATTTGGCAAACGTATAAAAAATTTGAGACGCCAAGCCAAGTGGGATCAGAGTTCCTACCGTTCTTTCTTAAAATAGTTCCTTATATTTCTGGTGTTCTGTCACGAGACCAAGCTGTTTGCTTTGAAAATGACTTACGACTACTACGAGGGTCCAGGGCTAACGTTGAACAGACACAAAAGAACAAACAAAGCAAATTTCAACATTCTCTTTCACGTTGTTGCGTCCTTCCTTTGTCTTTGCCTTTCAAAAACAGTGTGAACCAACAATTCTTGTCTTTTATGCACGGCAGAAGGAAGTTGTATAAGAACCAAAAGAAATCTCTGAATGAATTTTTAACCGTATCTTTGTGCCCGATGCCGTGTTTCTACTGTATACGTTGCTGGCTAAAGAGTGCAAAAAAGGCTCCTGGGAGTGGAGTGTTGTAAAATAAAAGCTTTTGGAACCGATGTATAGGCTAATACTCACTCCGCCTGTACACTTCCCAGTATAGCCACAGTCTACGCCTAAACCTAAAATCAATGTCCAAAACATCTTAATTCGTATCACTAAATCATCAACCATCAACTGTAAACATAAAATTCTTTTCTGAATGAACAGGCATGCCTCGGGTGTTTAGTCTGAAAGGCCAGAGGTTAAAAGGCGTGAACAGCATTAGCTGTAGGTTATACAAAACTCATTAATTATTCATAGCCTACTCGATGTTATACAAAGACCCCTGGCGCGGTCTGTAGTTTTACCCAACCAATACCCTGTTAAGGATTTTCAGAACACACACAAAAAGCATATATAAAAGGCATGTTGAAATAGCATGGTTCATTGGCCTCGATGATTCCCTTCACGTTCACTTTTCTCGTGGTCTGGCTGACCGTTGGCGACCACTTCAGATTCTGCAACAAGTCTCTTCCACTCCTCTCGGTTCTCAACTCTCAGCAGTAAGATGTTCCAGTCATGGCCCGTTCACTTCTTGATATTGTCTTCTCATCGTTTTCTCTGTCTGCCTCTTCGTCTCCCTCCTTGTGTTTTTCCCTGTGGGGTTGTCTTGGCCAGTCTAGATTGTGTAATGTGCCTGTATCACTGTATTACCTGTATTACCTGTCTTGGGCAACAACATCATTGCACACCGGACAGGTCCACATAAACGCTCAGTTCCTCCCAGCACCAGAGCCCGCAAGGTATCCATACTGATTGTTCCAGTGGCTGTCTGATTATGGCGACGTCTTTCCTTTCCAGATAATCGTTCATTTTTTCCTTCTCCTCTCTCTATCCCCATTTCCCGCATCATGATGATTGCGTGGTGTTCTGCTGTCTCCCTTTCTTTCTTATCCTGTATCACTTCATGGTGCATCTGTTTACTGAAGTCAGGAGCTCTTCATAATAATGGGAGGATGGCGTTTCTAATTCTGGTTCTCACTACCTCATCGGTTATGCTTCAAAAATTATTGAGGGAAGAGAGGGGGGTCAAATGAATACGACATGTAAACAAGCCCCCGCTGTACAATTCTGACAAAAATACCCAATTTGAGAGCATTCTCATGCAAAGCTTCTGCGTTTGGATGACTTCCATCGTAACTGTTCCACAAAAAAGCAGCCCCTGCCGAGCAGATTCAGCTGGTTGGGAATATTTAATAAACCTTTCAAAGTTCTCTGATCATTTTTTCACGGCTCTTATGGGGTCCTAGAAACATACTTCATTTATGTAAACTCAGCATACTGTATGTTCGGCAAGTAGTCTCATAATGATCAAAACATGTCGAAATGGCTTTGAAAAATTAAGAGCAGTGAGTGGGTTGTATATAATGAAATATTACGAGTGTTTTGTTTGTTTGTTTGTTTGTTTGTTTGTGTGTTTGTTTGTTTGTTTGTTTCTTTGTTTGTTGTGTATTTCTTTGCTTGTATGCTTGGGGGTTTTGGGTGGGGGGTAAGGAAAATTTGAATGAACTGTCATATCAACTTGATAGGAAAACCTTTTTTTTTTTAATCCTCCCTTTTCACTGGGAATACAAAAACTTCAGATGAGATTGATTATAAATATTTCGTTGACTAGATTCATCTTCCTCAGTCCTTTGGGAAATTAAAATCCGATGCAACTGGTACGGTCAATAATGTGTAGATCTATTATATCTCATTCCAGAAAGAAAGAGTTAGATGAAATAACTTCGTGGGTGCAAGCCCTCGAAATCCTCCCTAAAACACACTCGACAGCTGCTTTACGTCAGAAAAGAAAATGAATAATGCAAGAATGGCGAAGAGATCGTCCACGTAGTGTATTGGGGGAAAGGTGGTTGGGGGAGGGTTGCTCTATCGTGTCTATATTTTTTCCTGCGAAAGACCGAAAATAATAGGCCTACAGTTTCTTTTTTCAGTTCTTTTTTCTACAGTTTCATGTTTAAATTGTGCGACATTAGTACCCCAACTCCAGATCATACCTAACAAAGTGGTCATTATAGTTTCGACTCACTGTCAGTTTCCATTTTAAAAATGCATTGTACACATCCACCGTGTCTAAACTCAAATTCCCAGCTATAATATTAAATGCATAAATCAATGGAAGTAAATTTTGAACTCTTGTCCTCGTACATCAATAGACCTGTTTTATAAACGATATAAAGAAGAAATTCTCTTTGTATTTGGTCTCAATAAACCTAGCGAATGAGAAAAAAATAATTAACATCAAGACCCTTTCCAAGTGTACCAAACAAATTTTACTAATTATTTTATTATTTCAATGAGACCTTGCCAGCCTTCATGCCAGTGCCGCTTACCTTTCGTCCACAGCAGCATCTACATGCCACACCAATTTTACTTTAATACCGGTCTCAAAAATTGTATGATCAGAAGACGAAAAAGATTTAAATACCCCCCCACTTTAGGCCACATGTGGCCTAAATAAGCTAAACCCCCCTCCCTCTTCACACACACACACACACACAAACACACACATTTTGAACTGTTGCGCCTAATGCACAAAATCCGAGTTCACCGTGAGGGTCACGTCGACGTTAAAGCTTTGTCTCACGGGAACAGAAAAGAACAAATTTGATCGTCGAGACACGCGAAAACAGTATATTATAAGCTCGCCCAAAAAAGTCAAGGAACCACTTGTGTTTTCACCTGTCACATTTAAACTTCAATATCTCACAAACCCTTTAGGAACAGTGAACCAAACTTGGCACACGCACTGACGGCTAGACACAATTTGCTTGTACAGCAAATCTACCCGCACCAGCGCATGGCATTCTGAAACACAGCCGAAAAGCATGAAAAATGGGCTAGATTTCTCTACTTCAGCAACATTGACATTGGGGCTATTAGCTAAAACTAAGCTTGATACGTGCTAAATTGATGTCTTGGCTGTGAATATTGCTCACTTACAACCCTTTACAAGGCAGCGTTTTTCAGCTATGTTTCATTACAACACGATGGTCCAACGACGCTCGCTGCCTGGCGTCGACATAGGACGAGCCCTTGCCTGGTTCCAAGATGGCTCCACGTTCCCAGTCGTTGCACATCGACTTGGGGTGTCCCCATCAGCCATATAGAGGCTGCAAGAACGAATGGCGAGCGACCGAAAGGGTCCAGGCCAGACCTCAACCAGGGCGCCCCGTTTGACCAACGACAGAATCGACCGGTTCATCGTCAGACATGCCATGACGTCACGAACCACTACTGCAAACGGCATCAGGGACCAACTACTGGTGACAGTCAAAGTCCACGAGAGCGAGGACACGGTAAGGAACAGTCTCCGTAGAGCCAAGTTCGCTTCTCGTGTCCTGCCAGGCGCCCAAGGCACACGCCGCCCCACAAAGCAGCTGGATGGGCGTGGTCTGCTCGCCATTGACAGTGGACACGACGTCAGTGGGACCAGGTGGTCTTCTCGGACGAATCCAGATTCAACCTGCTGCACCCAGACAGGCGAGCCCACGTCTGGAGGCGCCGAG
>NW_004797349.1:196845-198575 GCF_000002075.1 Aplysia californica
TTTTACAAAAAGAGTTTCATTAAGGACGGGCTGTGGGAAAAGGGCTCATCTTTGCTGAGCCCTAAAGACATTTGATTGGCTGTTGGGTTACTATAGTTGTAAGCGGTGACAACAGTGATTGGATAAGCGAGCAAGCCGCAAAGTTGACCACTCTGCGTTCATTGCGTGCCTTCATAACGGTTTCAACTGATTATTTCATTGTAGAGAAACTTTCATTTACTTTGGGATAGAGTTGGGGGTGGTGGGTGGGAAGGGGGTAGGGGCTCAAGCCCGTGAGCCCTTCACTACCCACCGCCACTGGAGGCTTCACAGCACACCACAAGACCCCCCTGTACCATATACAGGGCAATCTGACCGCCACAAGGTACAGGTCGGAAATCCTGCGTCCCCTTGCTGTTCCTCTCCTGGGGCAGATTAGACCCCAGGCTGTACGGCAGGACGATAACGCCACGCCACATTAGGCACGCATCATGGGGGACTTCCTGCAGCAGCGAGCTGTCACCTGCATGGACTGACCAGCTTGTAGTCCGGATTCAAACCCAGTAGAGAACATTTGGGATCACATTGACCGGTGGATAAAGGACAACCACCCTCCAGCACAAAACCTTCAACAACTCTTGGGCTGCCTCGTCCAGGAGTGCATAACCTACCGCAACAAGTTCTCCGAAGGCATGTCCTGTCCATGCATCGACGCTGTGCTGGGTGTTTGATCAAACGGAGTGGCTACACCCACTATTGACAATGTTCATGAAAAGCTATAGCTGTTCAGACTTTGGAAATCCGACAAATGTGATTTAAACTCATTTTACATGAACTTCTCCTTTGTTTGTTTTTAAATCTGAAATTGTACTCACACAATCCAAAGAATCGAAAGCATCTTATTTAAAGAAAATGAATAAATTCGGTTAAACTGTTCTTCAGTTATCTTTTTTCTAATTTTTGTTCCTTGACTTTTTGTGCGAGTTTGTCTCACAGTGATCTCTCCTCGATTTCGTGCCAAGTCAGCACAGAACCAGCACCGTCACTATCACTGCCGATAACATGAACATATTCCATTATACCATAACCTCAGCTTGACCTGTCATAGGCCTATTACCTGGTCCTGATCCGTCTTAACTTTCCCCACATAGGTTTATCGGTCTTGGGCAGAGGTCACCAAATTTTCTTCAAAGAGGGTAAGAAAACTGACAGAATGCCGAACACACCTGTTTTTGTTGTTTTTTTTCGATGCTACACACTGTATACACAATGTGTAGCTTTTGATAACAGGCATCAAGAAGTTTGATTTTTTTCCCGTATTTTTCAGTTTAGCGGTAAGCCGATTTTTAAGTGCTGTAAAATGAAAACTAAAGTATATTACCAAAAATTCCTCAAGACAACTTTTAGATCTGTATTTTCCTATGTACATGCCAAATTAAAAGTGCATGAAATAAAAACCATCAAGTCAAACCAAGTGAATGTTGTCTCTTATAATGATATAGTATTGTTTTTTGGTTAAATTCATTCAGGATCAAAAAGTATCTAAAAACTATAATATTGTATTTCAGGTCAATATTTTATCCACAGAGCGATAGATTGATAAGCTATAGCATATAACATCATATCATAGAAATTGTGAGGAGGTTTCGGGAGGTTTCGGAAGGTTTTGGGTGGTTTCGATGGTTTGTGTGTGGTTTCGGCTGGTTTTGGGAGGTTTCGGTCTTTGTTGGGAGGTTCCAGTATAAACGCCG
>NW_004797349.1:198762-219216 GCF_000002075.1 Aplysia californica
TTTTTGGACTGCATAATATTATTAGTCCTTGTCCTACACTTTTTTTAAAGACTGAACATCCCCTCAAATGGAAGAAAGTGGCGCCTTTATATAAAAAGCCATATTTGACAAAAATGTCTTTCAACTAAATACTTTCCCTCTTCATCATCTTGTTTGTACAAGCCGTTAGAGCAGTGGTTTTCAAACTTTCTTCGCCCACCGCCCCCTTTTTCACCCATCGGAGTCCCAGCGCCCCCTACTCAGCCCCAACCATCAATCTGACATAACGACATGCATATTAACAATCACAAATATAGAGAGCTCAAACAGCAGGGTACAAAATAACGTGCCTAAATTCTAAAGATTTTGTTCTGAATAGAAACATTAGTTGGGTCACAAATCATTATCTTTATAGAATCTTAGAGTATGCGTGTACGAGAGATAAAACGAATTTTTCATCAATATTATGCAAGGGCATGGAAAACAAAATGCTGTCATTTTATGCATACAGTTATTGTCTGTATTAAACGACCATTGTCATTAACATCAATTAAGTAATACATGTATTATCACATATACAGAAGCAAAACACAAATAAATCAGTGAGCATTGGTTTGAAACAGATTGGCATTATCTTTATGAAACGTTTTCTCCCATTATCAACGTGCTGCGTCTTATTCTGTAATCATCACCATCATCGTAGTCATCATCATTATCATTATTAAAATTAGTTTCATCATCAGCGGCAGTACATGCACATAACAAACACTATTAAACAAATGAGTTGTTTGTTGTTTTTTTATGAAAGAAAGACAAAATACACATTGAGGTATCGGGTGAGTAAACTACGGAGTAAGCATACAAATAAGTCATTGACACTGCCCTAATGAGAAGGATGGATCTGGTGAGACGAAACCAACTTATCAACATCAGGTTTCAGATTGGTCGTAGCAGACGCAAATCGCCATGCTCTGTAATCCTTAGTTTGTTCCTCTGCTTTTTCAACAACCTTGTGATCACTGCACGGAATCCCCTTTCTACTAGATAGGAGGTGGGAAAGCAATTAACAGCTTGATCTTTTCCCACAGGGAGGGATATTAATTTTGTCTTGCACAATAGTTTTCAACCAGAATGACTAGTACGACTTCTTGAACAATGGTTTGATTTCAAAGTCCCTTTTCATTGTCAGAAGCTCCTCTTCAGTAGCTACTGGCAAGTCACCTTCTGTTTCAGTGTTGAGTGGGTCCAGTACCCAGTCTGGAACTTCCAGTTAAAAAATATCAGTATATCTTGTCTTCGTTATCAGCACACAAATCTATGAGGCGGGTTCGAATATTTTTCTAGCTCCTCATCAGACACCCGCCCTTCCATCAGTGTCTCCGCCAAGCTAGGAAACTGAGCAATTTATCTTCTGCAAATGTTTCGGCGGAACATTCCCATTTTCGACGAGAATGAGGATAGAATGGATTTTGCCTTTATCAGGTTGATGTTATCCCCCTGGAGCTGCAAGTTGACCTGGTTGAGCTTTGTGAAAAGATCTGTGAGGAACGCAATGTTGTTCTTGTGTTCTTTCAGTTTATTACAGAGAAAAAACTCCAGCACAGAGTCAAACAGGCAGAACAATCGTGTTAAACAGTTTTCTTTTGAGAGCCACCGGACCTCAGAGTGCAAAAGTAAGTATAGAAAATCCTCGTCATTTTCAGAGCATAGTTGTTGGAATAATCGCGAATCCAAAGCGTGGGCTTTGATCTTGTCCACACACTTGATGGCAATGGCCAGTACGTGTGCCATGCAGACTATCACTCAGGTTTTTAGTCACCTAATGCTGTCTGTGAATGGTGACTGATACACTGAACAGTAAGTACTCCAGGGACCGATTTCTTCAAGAAGCTCATAAATCCACGGTACCGACCTGTCTTTGACGGAGCCCCATCTGTTGCACAGGCAACTATAGGGGGTCAGACGGATCTGTTTCTCCTCGAAATGTTCTTGGGCCACTTTGAAAATAGCTCATCATTATGGGTTTTGCTTGCTGGGATAGAAAGTTCCTAGAAGTAAGTAGTATTGTTAACTATGCCTAAATTAAATAATTTCTTTAACTATTATCAGTTTTTGTTTTTGTTTTATGTGTAGTTTCTTTCTCAGTTCTCTTCATCACTAAAAAAAAATAGTTTTGGCAGTTCATAGAAATTTCCCACCGCCCCCTTAACGCCCACTAGCGCCCCCCAATCGCCCAATTTCGCCACAGCGACCCCCAAACTGTCGCCACCCACTTTGAAAACCACTGCAGAGGTTGTTCACTTCTACACGTGTATTACGAGTAGGCATTCAGTGTAGAATTCTGTGGGAGCAGGCCAACTTTGTGCTTTGGCGGGTGTGTCAAGGTGATTGGGGGTGTGCGCGCTTCTCGCACAATGATTGGTTGAGAGCGAAAGTCCAAGTGGACAATAATGTGGGCTTGAAGAAAGAAGCCTTAGCTTTCAGGTTCTTCAAATCAACTTATTCAACTATGCATTTGTGTGGATTTTCTATATTCTAACTCCATATTGATACAGGAGAAGAAATTATTGATAACCAGGTGTTAAATTCCTGAAAAACATTCTGCTTGCATTAACGTGTTCAAAAGTACCTTGTAAACCAGCTCGGAGAAAAAAATCTGGGACTGTCTCAGAATGGCTACGATAACTCAAGTATTCCGAGTGTTTGCCAATCACGCCCGACGATATCCTTCTTCTCTGCACAACACGAGATACTACTCAGCAATGGCAAACTTTCTTGTTGATGACCCGAAGTATTCATGGCTGCAAGAGCTTGGTCTTAGCAGTAAAAATCAAGGCGTGTACAATGGAAAGTGGTGTGGTTCAGGCGAGGTATATGTTGTTTTTACTTAGATTTACTACTAGAGACTCGTGTTGCGCTGCTACGTGTACCGAAATGCCGACTCTGAAAATGCCTCAGAGCCAAAGCAAATTTGTTTCATGTTGCTAGATTCTAGAATTAAATTATGATTGAATTGAATTATAACTCAGGCATGAGCAAGCATGTCCAAGGCACGGTCAGGTTAAGCTGTTCCGAATATCTAGCAGACCATCAAAGGATGTTGTCAATATATTGAGAAAGTTGAGTGAAAGTGAAATGGGTTGAAATTCTAAGCTTTCAAAAGTGAGACAAAACCTGACACTATTCAGACTATTGCACTACTGATGTCACTCAGGCCAGTCTGAGATGAAATGTAAGATCTAGATCTAGTTGTTTCACCTCCAGCTGGCCCAAAAACATTTTAGTTGTTCTTATCAGCTTACCACAGGATTAATTTACATGTTATTGTTATTTCTGGGTCAACTTAGGCTGAACTTTAACTAAATCTGCTCACAGGTCAGGCTTATAAAGGGTGCCCACTACGGATAGGGTTGGTTCAGGACGATCGCCCCTCTCGTCACCTGAAAACAGACGTGTTTTGTTTTTTAGGTGACGAGTTGGGCGTAATCGGCTTGAGCCGCGATAGCCACTTGGCGCCCTCAATCTGGCTAGCAAACCGCCCCAACCTGATCCTGTCCCCCAATGGGCACCCCATATTAGTTTACCCATGCCTTATTTAGCTCAAGTTTCTACCTTTCTTCAAGAGCTGGATTTCAAGACATGCTTGTCATCTGCCAAGAAACGTTATAATACTATCATGTAGTCTCACAGCAAAGCAGTACGCGGCCCTTTAGTGCCTCTAGTCCCAGCCCTTATTGTGCCTTATAGGCCTTATTATATCAACATAATATACTATGCTATACTGGGCTACAAAAGTAACTAGCCACCTTTTGTAAGGGTTTCTCTACACTGCTGAGTGCAAGAGGCTGTACCTGATGTTGGATTTGCAAACCTTAGAAATAAAAATTCAGTTGCTGCAAAATCCATATTGTTGTGGGGCGGACTTCCGTAACGAGCGACCACTATGAAACAGAGCAGAATTGAGGGCTTGGGGTAGAGGTAGGGGTGAGGGTAGGGGTAGGGTTAGGTCTAGGCCTCTTCTTTATTGTGTTTGATGGGGTGGACGCTCGTTACGGAAGTCTTTCCTTGTTGTGTGTATATATATATAGATATCTAGGCCTAACATTTAACATAATATGCCTGAATTGTCGATATTATTATTATTATTATTATTCCAATTAAACACAAGTACCATTAAGATAATAATAATAATAGATAGCATTTGTATAGCTCATATCCCCGCTCAACAGCAGGCTTATGCGCTTTACTCTGTATTGTTACCCCAGCAGACCATAAAACACTCCGAAACATTCTCAACTTCCCGGGAAGCATACAGTGCAAGCAGCTGATTACGCGCTCAAACATTAACAAACTGACAAGATCTTTCGCTGTCTTTAGCCGGGTATCCATTCCCACCTGGGTGAAGTGAGGAAAATTCGTGTAAAGTGCCTTTCCCAAGGACACAACATCGAGCCCCTGACGGGATTCGAACCCACGACCTTACGGTTGCGAGTCCGAGAGCCTAACCACTAGGCCACCGACACCACATCTATCATGCATTATAAATTGACATCCCTTTATTTACTTTCACAAAGTGAAAGCTTTTCACCATTTCCTTTGAGAAATTTCTAGTCTTGGCACAGTTTTTGCAAACCCATTTTCTCAAAAAGTATCCATTATCCTTTAGATTCTATTAGCCTTTTGGAGCCACCATTTATTCATGGATCTTGGCCATTCGTCATTTTGTTTTGTCACAACTACTCTTATTTTGATTTTAACTTCAAACGATACTTATATATATATAATATAGCTTTCTCAGTGTGTTTGTGATACAGATAATATGATAAATGAGTATCTTAACTTACATTGTTGCATTACTTTGAACAGGTGTTGAAAGTAGGAGGAAAATGGAAATGAAAATTGCAAACGTAACTTGGACTCAACTTCAGCTTTCACCTTAAATTTACTTTAGTATTTTCTTACACAACCCCTGATATTGTGTAATCAACAAAGTATTCTCTTATCCTTTTCCCTGTATCTCAACCTGTCTGTTTTATTATTTCCAGCTTGCTATTTTATATTTTTATTGTAAACAGTGCGTAGTTCGATCAAAGATTAAGGCACTGTTCAACCATTGAACATATATATAATATGCATTTTTCATAATGAATTAGACTCCATCTTCAAATTCAGACATGAAAAAAAAAGCAAATTAATCATTAACTCTCCTTCACTTTGCATGTTGATTTGTCAGTGACTGGGGATGTAAAAAGTAGTTTCATCATAACTGTATGAGAAATATTAATACCTCACTTGTTTTTGGGTTTTTTTGTTCTTTCTCTGTCCAGGAAATTACAACATACTGCCCAGCAAACAATCAGCCGATTGCCCAAGTTATCACGGTGAGGAAAACATACTGATATGTATTTAATATGCCTTTCTTCAAAGAGGTATGACTCTAGCCGTTACAATTTTTACAAGTTTACAAAAATATGGTGATGGAGTTCCTTTTAGTGTTGCAATTCCTGACTGTTTTGTGCTAAAAGTTTGTCCTTGAGAATGATCATTTACACTTTTTTACTTCAAAACACCATGGTCCGTATTGTGTACCTGTATCGGGTGGGGGGGGGATGGATTTGACATACTTTGGTCCTTTCCAGGTGTTGATATTTTTCACTTCATGTATCATGTCTTTATTCTTTTGTGACAGGTTAAAAGATTCTCAAATAGGTATCTTGCTGATGCAGGCTTCTACCAATGCTAATAGATAAGTGTACATTAAAAATGTCTTTTGCACTGTTGTGTCCACGTGTTGCCCTTCTTGCAAACTTTTTTAAATCATTTTTTTTTTTACAATTAACCTAGCAGCAAAAATGTGTTATCACTGTGTTGCCTGTCACTTCACAGATCATCCACTCGCATGAATGCAATCTCAACTCTGTTGTAATTTTGGCTGAGTGGGTGTAATGTTTGTCCTAGACAGGGTCACGCATAGGTGTGAACTCATCTATGTTTGTTTTCCCCAAATATCGCACTCATTTGAGCCTACAGCCTGACCTTACAAATATCCCTGGGTGGATAAAACCTTCAAGGCCACATCAGATGGGATCATATTGACTGTATCGCACTTGTCTTCCAGCTCTGGGCCCAAATTTGCTAGATAGACTGGCCCCTATACCCATGGACGGTCTGATTGTCTTTGCTTAGTGTGGTGATCTGTTGGCAATGAGCTTGCCTAATGTTCTTTGAATTTTAATTGATGTGGTCACAACATGAGCAGGGGCCTCGGTCAGAGGTGGAAAACTTATATAATTAGAGCAGGTGAAGGGGAGGAGCAATAGATTAACCTTGATATTTAAACTCACAATTGGATACGTGAAAATAGCATGCCTCACTAGATTCAGAAGAGATCATTGTGATTGGTCAAAAAGGTGAGCTGCCCTTTTCCCGCCATTTGGTATAATTTACTAGCCCATGTCCACAAAAATTTACCTCTGAAAAGACCCCTGAATACACAGGGGTCATGTCAGTTCATTTCAAATTTAGAGGAGACCATTTTACCAATTACGGTCTAAACATGAGTCTTTATGGATTCTTTTATGATTCGGCTAAGATCCCTCGTTTTCCTTACTCCCAAGCACCGGTATCTTAGACTGAGACTACTGCATTATGATTATTATTATCACCCATGGCCTTATATATATTCTTTATATTCTCAGGGAAGTCCTTCTGATTATGAGAATTCAATTCAGTTGACCAGAGCAGCCTGGGAACAGTGGGCAGACGTAAGTTTTTCTGTCACCAAGTCTTTTAATGAGAAGCCAAGTCATAACATTGTTTGTTTTTTTGTTGTACCCTCAATTTCAAATTGGGGGGTTTTTCCAACAAGAGTTTTACTCCCAGTTTAGATAAAAGTTTCCTTGTCTGTCCAAGCATAGTTTAGGGACAGTTAATGATTGTATAGAGATAAAATTTGAAAATATTATATCTTTTTCCAGTTAAAATATAATAGAAGAAATGTCTGTAAATGATTAGCTAGGCTTCCTTGATGCAATGCATTTAGTATGCTTAAGTAATGTAGTGAACACAGTATGACAGCATCTATTTTTCTGGTTTTTCAGATTCCCGGACCCCAAAGAGGTGAAATTGTGAGACAAATTGGCGATGCTTTCAGAGAAAAGAAGCACTTGTTAGGAAAGCTAGTAAGTCATTGAATTTGTTTTAAGAAGTCAAGTAACTGTAGGTTTCATTGTGACATTCCTATCTGCAGTCGACATACCTATTTATAGAATCTGCAGGATAGAGTTTTTAGAATATTTTTCACAGCTTGTTTGGAGTCGTTGGGGTTTGTTCATGTCGCTCCGAGTATTGTACAGGGGTTATTAGAAATGTACTTGAAAGAGTAAGGTTTAGCTGATGTTTTTTAAAATCCTTTTTCTACTGTTGTTTTGTGGTCTGTTTCTGTAAGGGTGCTAAACGTATATAGAAAAAAACAAGATTACAGTTGTATTTGTACAAATTCTTCTCTTCTGTGAAGTTGCATTTTTTTTTTAATTAAAGAATCTTTTCAACTGATGACTGATGTCATTGTGTGAAAACTGGCTATAAATTAGGTCAGCATATTACTTATTGTATGTGTTTTTCTGCTTTTCCCCTTGTTTAGATTGCTCTTGAAATGGGCAAAATTGTGGCTGAGGGTGAAGGGGAAGTACAGGAGTACATTGACATCTGTGACTATGCTGTGGGTCTGTCTCGTATGTTTGCCGGACACATCTATCCTTCTGAACGTAAGTGTTTCTTGTCATCTCTTCTTTTTAGAGATTCACAGTAGTTTAACTGTCGCATCCAATGGATATAGAAATAATTACCACTTTGTTAGCAAAATTTCAAGGATCACTGTTGATTATCTATCCTGAGTTGGAAAAACATTCAGTAGCAGTGCTTTACAACTGAAAGTTAGCTTTGCCGTCGAGTGGCCAGTCTCATATCATGATAATATCTCAAGGGAGAACTTCAACCAGACTTACATTCTTTGGGGTGACATCGATCAATTTGTTACAAATTTTGACTTCCTTTAATAACTACAGCATATTAGAATGATTTACTTAGTAAAAATCATAGTATTCACTGGATCAAACTCTAAAAGATGTGAAAAGCTTGTCTTTGTTGTGGTACAATAATAATATATCTTCGTATCACAGTCTTGTTTTGTGCTTCCAGGCCCCGGCCACATGCTGCTGGAGCAATGGAATCCCCTGGGTATTGTTGGTGTCATTACAGCCTTCAACTTCCCCTGTGCTGTGTACGGGTGGAACTCGGCCCTTGCCATGGTCTGTGGAAACGCTATGGTCTGGTGAGTCTCAGCTGAAATCTCTCAACAGTAGCTCTTGTAAATTGTTCCTGTTGAAAACAGTTTGCTGGGGGATCCAGTTTCGTGATGGCTACTGAATTGGTATCAGCTATATGGAACTGGATCATTATGAACAAATGTATGTTCAATCAGTACTGTTGAAAAAGAAGGTTAAAAAGGGGCTCTCATGTTCTAGGGGTTATGGTGTTTGCCTCACCTATAGGTCCCAATTTCAAAACCTGACAGCAATGGAAAATTTTCTTCTCTACACTTTTCTCCTTCCACCTCCTTTCCAGCTCTCTAACGACGTTCTATCGCCTGCTTTCGTCTCCACTTTCTAACCCCCCCTCTCCCCCCCTTCTTCTGAACTCCTTCTTACTACACTTACCAAAAGAAAGAAGGTTGAATGGATATTCTAAAGATTTATGGCCTCTTTATGGCAGAAGGTGTGCGAGAAATTCTCTGTGAACAAAATTTTTTGTGTGAAAAATACTTGGGTTCTTGGGTTCGTTTGTTTTTTTCACTCAATATTAATTTTTTAATATTTTGTCATCCGTGTATTCCTCACAGGAAGGGTGCTCCATCAACTCCTCTTGTCAGTGTGGCCATGACCAGGTAAGTTGAAAGTTTTATAATGTTGTATTGGAGAAGTATTGCCTTCGAGAATTTTGATTCTCTGAAGCCCTATGGTGGGTATCTTGGTCAGATGTATTCATTTTCCCTTCTTGTGTCTTGGTTAACTTGTTTAGAAGTGTGTTGTTGTACTTTTCATTTTGCTTTCTTGTATGTTTGTGTGTGTTATTGCTAAGTGTTAGTGGGTGGTTGGCAGGTGCTCTGGTGTGGTTTGCTCCTTCTTTCCTATCAAACATCTATCGTCCTTATCTCCCCTTCTTCTTTTTTATGTTTGCTACTCTCTTGTAAGTGAGTGGTTCGCAGGTGCTCTGGTGTGGTTTGCTTCTTCTTTCCTATCAGACATCTATCGTCCTTATCTCCCCTCCTTCTTTTTTGTGTTTGTTACTCTCTTGTAACACCTCTAATATCCGGCCCTTATATGACCTTATTGTGTTGCAAGTGCTGTAAAACTCTTACTAAGAGACTCTTTTGTAACACTTCTAATTCTTCTGGCGCTCGTATGACCTTATGCAGTTGCGAGCGCAGTAAAACCGTTATTTTAAAAAAACCTGCTAAGTGTTAATTGTCCTGCTGTGAACTTACCAGAGAAATCTTCTAATATTTTTCTGTTGGCCTCTTCTCCTCCAGGGTGATCAGTTCTGTGCTGGAAGCAAACAATATTCCTGGGGCTGTTTGCTCTCTTGTGAGTGGCGGTGCTGATATAGGGTAAGAGATAATATGTCAAAATGGTTGGAAGTGTAATTGTTAACTTTACATTGTTGTCAGTGCCTTTAGACGCGCATCTTTTGGCTCAGTTTATTCTACCAGCAACTATGGGATATAAATATGAAATAAGGAGGACTTGCATATTAAATAACTATACTGTGTTGCTAGGGGGATTAAACCATACTGGGGGGAAACCAGCTGTGCAAGCAAAATCCTGAATTAATCCATACCCAGATTTTAAAAACTGGTTGTTATAAATTATCCAGGAACATGTGTCACGATGCGGTGGAATCAGGCGCTCATCAATTTTTGTGCATGTGGAGTTATTGGCTTTTGATGAAATCGAATACCCTTCTATCTTGAGCAGAAGTGAAGATATTTGTGATTGAAAGAGATTAGTTCACTTGGTTCCAGCCGTAGAAAAAGCGAGAAAATGGCTGCCTAATTTTGGTAACTTCAGTAGCTAAAGAGTCCTGGAAAACTGAAAACTTATATATTTTGAGCTTTTAACCCCTTCAATGCTGCACCTATATCATAAATAGATCCCTGGGGGGTGGGGGGGGATCTCATAAACCAAGGTAAGGTACCCTCAATAATAATTACAAGATTTTAGTAGTAACTTCCTTTTTAATTGGTATTAAAACAGCCTCTGTCAGAGTCCCATAAATTCTACGGGCCATAGTTACAGCGCTACACAGTTCAGGCCCTTAAATTCTACGGACACGGCAGCGAAGAGGTTAATCGACATTTTTCAATATAATTCACATGGAAATGTGTTTTCTATGGACATAAAAGGGTGAACAAAAAAGAACAAAAATTTGATTAAAATTATAAAACTGGTGGGGAAATGCCTGTTTCTCCAATTTTGCTATTTTGACGAGCTCCTGATTTCACCACGATACCTCACATATGATATGGCTTCCCTAAAACAAAGGACACTATGTTTGTAAGATAAAGATGTTGATATGTTAAAAATTACTTACAAAGTATCGAGTCTACTGCCCTTGAGGCCTAACAGGATAACTCTAATAAAACAACACCTCCCGTAACAGTTTCCTAAAGGTTGTATTTGTTTGTTCTTTTTCTTCAGAAATCTGATGTCAACAGATGAACGTGTTAATCTTCTGTCCTTCACAGGAAGCACAGAGGTATGCAATATGTGGTTCATTTATCAAATACTTTCTTTTGAGAGCATGTTTTGTACAGGCCATTTTCTTTATTGGGGAACTTATTCTGTGATTGAAGGCTTATTTTAGTACTGGTACCTACTAGTTTGATATTTGTTGTCTTAATTTCTTCAATAAATAGTCCTTCCATTGGGAGAGATTTGGGGGATTTTTTCTGTCCAGTCTATGTGTTTGTTGTTTTTCAAGTGTTATTGTTTCCTGTACCATTTATAGCCTCTATTGCTTTGGCGTACATTTTTGTAAATTGCCCCAACGTTAAACGTGTAAAAGATTTGTAAATAGAATGTATTTAAAAGTCAATTTGTGTACGTTTTACTGGACAAGGTAAATTTTTTTCACCACATAAATTTGTTGTATTCTTATGGCGTTTCAGGTTGGACACAAGGTGTCACTCAAAGTTCAAGAAAGATTTGGTAAGTTTTGTGACTTTGTATGGACTGATTATTGAATGCAAAGTATGAGTCTGGGCTGATATAATATTGTCATTTTGTCCTACTTCAGCTTCCATTCAAATGAATTATCAGAAAATTTTTAGTAAATTAGGTTAAAATGTCATTTACATATGGAAATTTTTTGCAGTTTTGCAAAAGTACATACATGGTTTTTTTTCCATATTCAATCAAAATTGACCTGAACTCCAGTTACATCTTGTAGTGATGTATTTTTTACGTTGGTTGTCCTCTTTCTTTGAAAGACCCCAGCAGCTGAAAATTTATATTTGCTGTTCTTTAATTTTTACAGGAAAATTCCTTTTGGAGTTAGGCGGAAACAATGCCATTGTTGGTAAGTTGTGATAAATTAAAGATATTTTTTAAAATGAGTATTCTCAATGTTGCGTTGTACATTTAAGTTCTTTTAAAATTTTTATAAATTTTTGGAATATCATGTTATCTTCTTTTTTTTTTCTTTTTTTTTGTAATGTTTGTTTGTGAGTTCAGTTTTACTATAATTAATGGTCATGTCAATTTGATTCATGGATAAGTTCATCATGATATATTGCTAACTGGATTCAGTATCATTTTTTTCAATAGAGAGTTTGTCACTTCTTTTTGTGATGAGATAAGTGAATGTACAATACGGTCATCTTTACTACTGAAGTAGGCTTTTTGTGAAAGGATTTATCCTGAAATTAATAGACTTAGGTTGGCCTTTCCTTTTCTAGCGAGTGATCTCTTTGATTTTCAGTCAATGAGGACGCAGATGTGGACATGGTGGTCCGGTCAGCTCTGTTTGCCTGTGCAGGGACAGCTGGTCAGCGCTGTACTACGACCAGGAGATTGGTAAATAATAATGAATACATTGATTAACTTTATTCATACCCTTGGGGAAATTTGTTTCGATGTATTTTCCCTGATTTGGTTTTTTCCTTTTTTCTATAAACGAGAACTGTTTAATAGTTGAACACTGTCAGAGCAAAATATTTTGAAACATTCTTTGCTGTCTCTTTTTTTCAGATTTTACAAAAATCAGGGCTGTCTGTCAAGGTGGTCCTTAACTTATGTTGAAGTCTGTTTGTCAACTGCTAAGCACCCAAGTAAAGCTGACACCATGAAGTTTGCCTTCTGTAAAGCTCTGTTTTTTTTGTGGTTCCAGTTATAGTTCATGAGGTTTGGCCATGTCCGTGAATGACGTTTGTAATTTCTCCCCCTAGATCCTGCATGAGAAAGTCCATGATGAAATTGTTGCTAGACTGGTCAAAGCCTACGGTCAACTCAGGGTTGGAGATCCCATCGAAGGTTTGTCCTGCTCATGTCTGTCATGTACAAAACAATGTCCAGTTGAACGTGTCCAAGATGACTGCCCATTATTGAGGAGAAAGCTGGTCATCATAAATAGTTGGATTTCTTGGACAGTGTCATTATAATATTTTTAAAATACACAAGGGGGAAGTTGCAAATGATTGTTTCTACAGATGGCTGTTAGAGCAGGCTCAAGTGTAAAATATATATATTTGTAGTTTGATATTGCTTAAGATACCTTTTTAATGCTGAGAATGTTGTAGATATGTGTGAATCCCTACATGTCTTTGTATACTAACTAGAAAATTACCTTTATGATAGGCATATTATTTCTGCCAGAAAGGCAAGAGACTGCGCTCAAGAAGGAAAAATAAGAGTTTGTACAGTATAAATATATTTGAAGAACCCACAGTCAATTTATCTGAAGCACTAGGAAGAGAATGATGAAGAAAAGGAAGAATGAAATGGTCGAGTTGTTTTCAAAGGATCAGTATCTGTCGTCTCGCATGCTTCAGTATGAAATGCCAAGAAATTGTGCACGTCTGTTACCTGTATCATTGTCTTTGATGGTGAGAGAATTTGGAACTTGACAATTCGTTTTATTGTTTCTCTTCTTGCTAATTTTTTAAAGATAACTGTGAGCTGTGAACTTAGTTGAGAGAAATCATTTCAGACTTGGTACCTACTTTAACTTTAATATATGTCTGAGGCAAATCTCTGTTTACTCATATTTGACTTCAGCCAAATAATTGTGTGGGTGGATGCCGGGCGCTTTGGTATGGTTTGCTCCTTTTTTCCTATCAAACATCTATTGTCCTTATGTCTCCTCCTCCTTTGCCTTGCATGTTACTCTCTAGTAACACCTCTAATATTCTGAACATATATGACCAATTGTATTGCAAGTGCTGTAAAATTCTTACTAAATCTAAAATCAGAGTTAATCTTTATCACAATGTTTCCTTTCCAGAGGGCACCCTGTATGGCCCGCTGCACAATCAAGAGGCTGTGAAGAAATTTGAGGAAGCTGTGAAAGCTGCCAAGGAGCAAGGCGGTCATGTTGAGTGTGGAGGAAATGTAAGACTGGTTTCTATCAATTGATTTATTTTTTATGGGTCAAGGCTTCCACACAAAGATATGAAGCTAGAGTGATCTAAACTCCCTAATGTTGGCAGGGCACAGTTCTTATAAAGGATTCTGCATTCACCTATCAGCTAGATCTCGGGGCAGGGTTAGATCTGATGTATTTCAAAGGGAGCATAATGGTGTGAGAGGAGATTGTGGCAGTCAGTCCTAACTTTCACTCTGCAGACAACAATCATGGAAACATAGGGTGACTTCCAGCCACATGATAATTTCCTTGCATACATAGACAAGTCCTCTTCATATTGGCAGTCGATTGGCTGATGAAGGAAACCACCAGAGGACACAGGAATGGTATACAGTGGACCCCATGGACACAGTTGTACGATCTTGATTTTGCGGGTGACTTGGCGATTCTGTCATATACCCAGTAACAGATGCAAGCAAAGATTTCAGTATTAAACAGCCTATCAATGTCTGCTGGATTGAGGATCCACCCCTGAAAGTCAAAGGTTCTAAGGACAGATGCGCGGCGAAAGGAGCAAGTCACAATAGAAAGAAATGCACTAGAAGATGTTGAATCCTTCTGCTATCTTGGGAGTATAATTGACTGAGAGGGAGGAACAGGTGCTGAAATAAAGTCCCTCGTTGGAAAAGCACAGACTGCTTTCATATCTTTGAACAGAATTTGGAAGACCAGAGATATCTCACTTTGAACAAAGCCTAGGATTTTCAATTCAAATGTGAAGTCAGTCCTATTGTATGGATGTGAGACATGGAACGCATCACAAACTTGCTTAAAGAAGATCCAGGTTTTCTTGAACAAGTCTAAGAAAGTTACTGAGGATCAGATGGACAGCAGGGTCACCAACGAGGAAGTGTTAACGAAAACAAGACATATCCCAGTCAGAGATGAGGTAGGAAGAAGGCAGTGGAGATGGATTGGACATACTCTCAGGAAGTCGGGCATCTGCATAACAAAGAAAGTGGAGTCCACAGGGTAAAGATCAAAAGGAAGACGGAGTGGAACCTGGAGAAGAATTCCAGAATTCGATGTACAGAAAAGTGGGAAGACATGGAATAACATTAAGAGGCTAGCCCAGGATAAAGAAAGGTGGAAAGTGTTTGTCCGTAGCCTATACCCTGGTGCAGGGTGAGAAAGGCAGTGATGATGATGATGACACCAAGACTAAACTTTTCTAATTTAAAGATGCACATTTAATTTTCAAGAATATTACCATTCCTCATCAAAGTCTACAGATAAGACTAGTGGATTTTTCACCTCTTCCGTGTTTCACATATTCAGTCCTTTTCTTGGAATGGATTTTTAGGAACTTTCTTAGACACAATGTGAAGTTACTTACGAATATCTTTTCTGCCAAGAATCGGATTAAACAAGACTCCTGCAGTTTTGCAAAGGAAATTGTTGATATTTTGAATGGACTATAATTAGTCACTTAATTCTGTGTTACACGTTTGTTTTTAATTAAAGTTCATTCTTACTATAGTCCATCTAATTTATCTTCTTTATTTTATTCCTCAGGTCATCGAAAGACCTGGGAACTATGTGGAGCCTACCATTATTACTGGACTAGCACACGATGCTCCTATTGTGATGAAGGAAACTTTTGTGCCAATAGTTTATGTTTTGAAAAGCAAGGTATAGTTGTCTTTATTACTTAGTAGAATATTGGAAAAAATAAATGTCATAAATTAATTCCTATCCTCAAACTGAAGCCTCTCTAGTCAGTATAAATATCAAGAGTGCCTTCGAAAACGGCATGTGGCTGCCTGTCAAGCAAGGGATGATTCGACTTTCCATGTAGATAAAACACCCATGTTCGTAAAATCAACTGCACTGGGGGGTGAAAAGATCCTAGCAAGAAGACTTGTAAGATTGAGTTGGACGTTGAGATTAGAGCTGTTACGGTTTGTTGCTGTTGTTGTTTGGAATTGGAGGGGGAGGGGTGTTAAATGTTTTGTTTTGGGGGTTTTTCTGGGGATTTTTGTTGGGGAAGGGGGGCGGAAATCTACTAGTGTATTAAAGGATCATTTTCATTTTTTTCCAAGATCACTAATTCAAAACAAGCGTCGTGCTTTGTTATTTTATGCCTCCTGCTGTGGTTCATCATACTAGTTTATTTAAGTGTCTCAATGAGAAGTTGGTTTATTCAAGATGTTCAGCAAAAATGGAACTTTTATTTTACAGAATGTTGATGAAGCCATGAAGTGGAACAACGAAGTAAAGCAAGGTCTCTCTAGCAGTCTGTTCACAAAAGACATGAGCACTATTTACAAGTGGATTGGGTATGTGGCATTCATGACTTTGCTTTTTTACTTTTGTTCAATATCAGTAGGGAAGTTACTGATGGATATTGTTTTTATAACATTGTCGTCTACGACTTAGACTGGTGTTGCACTTGAACTCTGTTGATGTTTGATTATTGCCAAGATTGATAATTGACGGAAGCAGCTGGCACATTTTTGGTGAAGGTTAACTTTTTTCTAATGTATATGCAAGAATTCAATGGTATAAATGTACATCTATAAGCATGAGACCATACAGTAATAGACCCTTTTTTAGAATAGTAAATGCCTCATGTGTATAAAGAAAGATTTTTAAATCATTCAAAATGCTAGTATTTGAAATGTAAAGTCAGATATGTATTTACAGGGAAATGCTTGTGAGTGAAGAGGCGTTAAAGTCATGATCAAAATTTGATTTAGAATGTAGATTTTGAAATGTTTTGTCTTAGTTTTAAAGTTTGGTTCATTCTATCTCATGGCAGGCCAAAGGGATCTGATTGTGGACTTGTCAATGTGAACATTCCAACCAGTGGAGCTGAGATTGGAGGTGCCTTCGGTAAGTTTTTGATTATTTGTCCATAGTTTGCTACAAGTTGCACTCCATATGTAGGTTACTGACAACTGGTTTTGTAATTTCATTGGGCAGTAAAAAGTCATGAAAGAATATGGTCAGATTTTGGGCTCTCATTGTTTCAAATACGTTTTCACAATTTGAACTGAATGTATGGGCTTGAACTCGACATATCTTTTTAGATACTCAAGAACTTAATTTGTTTTTGTGTGAGATAATTTGGTTTGTAATGATTTCATGTGTTGTTTTTTCCCCCAATACAGGAGGAGAAAAACACACTGGAGGTGGCCGGGAGTCTGGCAGTGATTCATGGAAACAGTACGTGAGGCGCTCCACCTGGTGAGTTGGTCTGCGGCTTGGACATGTTGGTCTTTCGTTATATGTGGGGAGGGGGGATATGGTAACTATTTTCTTTTATATTGTCACAACACCGGTATATTCATCAAAATTGGACTTTGGGGCTTGAATGAAATCAGACTATCAGAGTATTTTTAAGACTCATGTGAAACGGTTCTTTCAATTTTTCAGTATACAGCATTTGATAGACTGATGTGTTTTGTCAAAATGAGTGCTTTGGTAAAGAAGAAATAATTTATTTTAGATCATTAGAAGTCTTAAAAAAAGTTACTTCTGCCACAAAGAAAGGTCTGTGCTGATAAAAGATTAAAAGTTTTCCTTCATGTTCTAGGCTACTTGCTTTAAAAGAATCTACTGAGTTACTATTTAAAAGTCAAAGTGCTTTGCTGTTGGTCAGTCTTGTAGAGGGATAGAGGGTGCAAGAGCAAAGAATGTCCTATGTGTTTCCCTCTTTTTTTCCAGTTTTTGGTCAGAGAATATAAAAATCTCAGAAGAAGGTATTGAGGTA
The DNA here is from genome assembly GCF_000002075.1 of Aplysia californica. Taxonomy (NCBI): domain Eukaryota; kingdom Metazoa; phylum Mollusca; class Gastropoda; order Aplysiida; family Aplysiidae; genus Aplysia; species Aplysia californica. The sequence goes on from NW_004797349.1 coordinate 216,158, forward strand.
CAAAAGAAAGTTATTTTGTTCTAAATTGGTTAATTAGAATTCTTGCAAAGCCAAGTCTAATGATTATTTTCTGTTAGGGTCTGGAAAGTTCTGGTTCTGATTGTTTTCATCAGTGTTGAACTTCTTTGTAGATCTTCCTAAGTTTGAGCTCAAAGAGAATCTGCTTTTAGTAGGATACATTAATATTGAGAGAATTCTGTAATAAAATATGAAATACAGCATGATTAGAATGGGAGTGGATTTCAAGTTGTTTAATACATTTCTCACTATTTCTTCATTGTTTTCAGCACCATCAACTTCAGCAAGGAGCTGCCCCTGGCTCAGGGCATCAAGTTTGAGTGATAACTCTGTTGTCTACAACAAGGACATGTTCCTGATCACGCAGGTTTGCTGCTGCGTTGACCTGATCAAGGCCAGTACAGTTTGACGTATCTGGAACAATCCCAAACATGCTTTACTAGAGGGTTTCCTCTTTTTTTTTTTCTTTTTTTTTTAAATAAAGTACAGCTTTACACATGTTGTTTCTTTGTCAATGTGATTCAGGTATATGGTTATTGCTTTTTTTTTCATGCATCTCATTTCTAACAAAAAGATCGTTTCCTCCAAAGTGATGGGTTCTTTTCGGTCTCAGGGTTAATTTGTTTGAAATGAAGACTAGAGAAAATGTTGACTCTTGAATATATACATCTTATTTGAATTCCTGTATTTTTTTAAAAATTGTTGTACTGAGTTGGATTTGTCTGATTAGTGGTGATATCAGAAATTCCTTTTTATCAGCAAAGAAAAAACTTAACTCTTTCCCCATAATAGCTTTCTTCCAGTCTCAGCAGATGCTGTATGTCTGATGGGAATTAGGCTTAATAGATTTTATTCTGTAGAGGAGTACATGGTATTTTACAATTACATATCCACAAAGATTTTTCCTGCGTCAGATACTGTTAAATGATGTTGCTAAATTACATTAAGACAATAATGCCCTTTTATATCAGTGGGTGTTATCTGTAAAAATGATGATCTTACTTGTGTCTGTCCAACCAATGAGAGGATGCATTCATAGTGGGCTAGTTCCCTTCTCCCACAGGGATGCAAAAGTTGTTTTTTGATTTAGGTGGGAAGGAAGGATCTTTGCTGCTTTAGAGATTCACTCCATAATGCCTGTGCTTTGATCACAATGGAGATTGTTGAGTTTATGATGTCTTTACCCCATTTCTGCGTACAATGACTGCCCTCAGGAGATCAAGGTTTGTTAAAATAGTTTTGTAAACTGTTTACAGAATAGGCCATATTACTGGAGCTTTTGTGAGGCATCAGTATTCTTGTTGCATTTATTGTCTTCTTGAGGATTCTTTTGAGATCCGGAATCTCGATTTTTTTTCCCCTTTGTTTTTGTTAATGTTACAAACACTTTGATGCTGAGAACTTTTTGTCCAAATAGTACAATATGTCAGTGTCATTCCACAAACGCCTGAAGTCATTTTTTTTTAGTTTTGAGAAACTTTTTAAAAAAAGAAATTGCCCAAATTCGAACCATGACTTGGGCACTTTTGGTTTTTCAAATAAAAACTAAGAACTATGAAGGAAATAAATAACAGAAAACTTTTTTTTGTTGTAAGATGCCCCTTGATGTTTTTATTGAAATAACGGCTTTATCTGGAAACCCCCAGATATTGATTTGGGTGATTTTTGAATGACACTGGCGATTATATATTGCAGCTATGTTACACTCCAAAGAATGCTCTTTCAATATTTTTGAGACCCAGTGTATTGTTATCTTACATCATTGACTAATTATAAATGTGAACCTTCATGTTCAGAATGTTTAGTGTTTGCGGTTTTGTTTGTTTTTTTGGTTTGGGAGAACTGGTATTATTCCTGTATTTTGAAATGATTTACTGTTTTAGTGGTACAGTGGAACTGCAATGAAAACAATACTGTATTATTCACTAATATACAAATGAAATTTACAAAGTATTCTTTAGTGGGGCATATTGTTCCTCTATACAGTATAATGTTTGTATAAGTGTGTTTTCTGGCAATCTGCTGTCCAGCACTATCCTAGAGGAATTAATCACTTCTTTTTTTTTAAGAATGTTGTGTCAGAAGCATATTGTCAGCCAGCTGTTCACATGTACTAAGCACAAAATTTTGAATTTTTAAAATTGCAACGTCTAAATCCTTTGTATTGGTTGCATGTGCTCAAGAAATGAATTTTTGGAAATGCGAAAAAATAGATGCGTAATGTAGGTACAATTTTAAAGAGAACTGAAGCAGCTGTTTCTCCTAAATGGTTTTGCTTTCTGGTCAGCTTTCGGACAATATGAAAATTGTTTCTTGATTTCTCAATTCACTCATGAATCCAAGCAAGTTATGGAGTGAAATGTGAGTAGGGCCTACCTGAAAAGGAGAATTTTAGAGACTGAGGAAAAACAACTTTTGTTGCCTGGTATACTGGGCAGTATTGGGCCATTTTAAAATTATGCTATTTTGGGAAATAAACTTAAGGTGGAATTCTGTTATCAGCCATTTATAAACGTACCGGTGACACATTGTGGTTTGGCACCCAAATAACTGGAGCAAATGCAAAATAATGTGCAAGAAGGGTTTACTGTTCAGATTTGTGGAAAAATCGTGTTTGTCCACCTAAAGGTCTCAAGAAATAATAGAAATATTCCCTCTTATGTTTTTGATGTTGTGACAGATAAACTATGTTAACCTAAATTCAGTTATGAGCGTTGTGGACTGCTTATGTTTTTAGAAATTTTTGAACAAAGTGAAAACAGTGCTTCCTATAACAAATAAAAGGCCAACCACAGAAATTAGTGGTCTATTATCCTGTAAGGCCGGAATGAAGTCCATCTGCAAAAAATGTTGTTCGTGGCCTTCCACCCTCCCCTCCCACAAACACCTCTCGTCTTCTTTGTACGCAGTAGGAAAACTACAGGCTGATCTCTACTTATATTATCTTTCTATGTCTATCCAATTCGTTTCTTGTTGTGTTTCCTCTAGTTTCTTGAAGAAAGTTTTGAGGATTTTTTGGTGGGGGGGGGGGGGGGGGGGGT
>NW_004797349.1:219316-222852 GCF_000002075.1 Aplysia californica
GGGGGGGGGGGGGGGGTTCAGTTGTTAGTAGTAGGATTCTACTTAATTACTTTCTCTGCTTTTTGGATGTTTTGAGTGGACAAATTTTCCAAATTGTGTGTGAGAGCAGGACAGCAATAAAAGTCTGATATTTCTAAAGAATTTCATTTGATTGTTTGGGACTGTGTTGAGGTTAAAGTGTTTATTAACCCTTTCTGTTTGTCGTGTTTTATTATCTTATCCATACAACGTGGGGAACTCTGTGCCACCTTTTTAAAAGAGGAAATTTACTCGTTAATCTGATCGGTACGTTTTGCATAGCAGTCTGTCAAAATTATGTTTTGAGAAATACTGAAAGTTTCAAAGAGGTCATCGTACTAGAAGTATTATTAAAATGTGAAGAATACAACCCCAGGGGCACAAAATGACCCCATGGCGTACAGATAGGTTTAAATATGGTCGCTTTTAAGCCCTTGGGGGCTATCCCCAAAAATGCTGTTTTGAGAAAATCGAAGGTAAAGTTTTTGCACCTTGTTCAGTTTCTTTAAAAGACAGGAGAGTTTTCTCTATAACCAAACAAATATACACACCAATGAAATCAAACTTCTCCTATAGGAAGGGCAATACCCAATTTTGCTGTAAGTTAAGGTTTCTGGAAACCGCCGAAATCTGGGTTAGCCCACTTGTCCTTAAAAGCAACCGTATGAGGGCTATCTGAAAGTCAGGGGGAGGGGGTTTATATAATATCCCCACACCCACTTGGGTTGAGATGGATGTTGAATCGGAGATTCAGATTCCGAAGGACAGAGGGAAATAAAACATACACAATGTAATTGCCGGAGTTTACTCCCCACATCAACACAGTTCATATCATTTAGGAGGCGGACTGCTTTGAACTTGTTAGAACCACACCTGGCTGAAAGAGAGACAAATCTCACCAGACAGACGAGGATACTCGATAAAAACTCGGCCTACACAGGAATCAAATTCCAGTCTGTGGGTGGTTGGCGGTGGCTCTGGTATGATTTGCTTCTGCTTCTTCTTTCCTATCAAACATCTATCGTCTTTATCTCCCCTCCTTCTTTTGTGTTTGTTACTCTCTTGTAACATCACCTCTAACCTTCGGCACTTCTATGACCTTATTGTGTTGCAAGTGCCGTAAAACACCTGCTTTTAAAAAAAATTACAGTCTTCTGTGTGAGACAACAAAGAGCTCAACCACTGCACCAGTCGCTGGTACACGAGTGGGAGGGGTGTGAAACATTTACATTTAAATAAATAAATACATGTACATGCACATTCATTAGACAGAAATAGAAATGCGAACCCAAAAAAACGACGCTGTCCCCTACCTGCTCGCACCCCTCCTATCTAACCCAAATATCTCAATGGACACAAAGAGACAGCTTATCACCTCAATATTCATACCAACATTATGCTACCAGTGCCAGACCTGGACTTTAAGTTTAAGTAAAACCAATGAAAGCAAAATCATCGCATGCGAAATGAAATGTCTCCGCAAAACCTTTAACATCACTAGACGAGACAGACAGAGAAATTAAGAAGTAAGAGCAGCTATCGGCACTGCGTCCTGCCTGCATTACATAGAAAGACAATAAAATTGTTTGGCCACCTGTTACGTATGTCACCTGGCCAACCAGCCTCGATAGCCTACAACACCAAGCACTCAGGCTATAAAGGAAGAGGGAGGCCACGCAAAAGGTTGGTCGAGGGTGTCAATGGTCAAGGAAACCCCGAGAAAACATAACATCACAACTGACAGATCTGCGGAGCTGGCGTACCATAGAAAACTGCATCTCCCCTGGACGCTTAACGGCAACAGAGGATGAAAAAGTAAAAGTAAGTACATCCAACATACCATGGGACACTGTCATCTCTAGTGTAGCGGTCAGGTGCTTCGCCGTTGCACCCCGAGTACCTGACTTCGATTCCTATGTAGGGGGAAATTTTTGTCGAATATCTCGGTCTTTCTGCTCGGATATTGTAGCCCTTTCAGCCAGGGTTGTCCTTGACTAGCAGGGTTGAAGCATGCCTCTTAAGTGATCCAAATTGTGCCGCGACAGGGGCGTACAAAACACGTCCATTTTTAAAAGAAACGTACATTACTTACAATTCCATAGGACTTCGGGGCGTGATGTGAAATACTCCAACCAGGGGGGGGGGGGTGAGGAGGAGGGAGGACTCAAACTTTTCTTTTCTGCCAACCGTAGCTACACGATTGACAACTCAACCAGTGAGCTGAACTACACATTCTTAGTAAACTTATTTCTCCGAGTTCAGGAAAGTGAAAAGGGTGGTACCTGTACGTTGACAAGCATCACAGTTTCCGCACACTGGTTAGGAATTCTGCCTCAGGTGCTCTGGCATAAGAACTGAGCACTTTCAAGGGTGAAGAAGTGCTACATGATGAGACACTGGTTCGAATGCCGGACAGGGGATGTGCTTATGACCTTTGGTTATTTGTATGCATGGCTTTCTGCCCAGTGAGGTTGTTCATACCGGAGAAGTCCTGTCTCTTGAATAATTTTACTCAGCGTTGAAAGGGCTGTTGAATTGGAAATCCGAACAATAAAAACTCTACACAGACGTCCAAAGTAACAGAAGAAAGAAAGAAATTTCAAATCATCAACGTCAAAAAGCTGTACTTGGTGTCAGGAAACATACAAGGCATCACGGAACAAACAATAAATAATAGCATGTTCACTTCTCTTTCTTTTCTCTTGTTAGTGCCAGCGTTCATCGATACCGGGCTGCAATATTGTGTAGAAGTAGAACAATGTAGAACGCCCGACCGGACTGAACTATTCAATCAGTCATACGCGAAGTTGTCCACATGCAGTATACAGAACGTGTAACTCCTTCTCTCTCTCTCTCTCTCTCTCTCTCTCTCTCTCTCTCTCTCTCTCTCTCTCTCTCTCTCTCTCTCTCTCTCTCTCTCTTTCTCTCTCTCTCCCCCCTCTCTCTCTCACCCCTTCTCTCTTCCCGCGCCTCCGCCCCCCTCTCTCTCTCTCTTCCTCTCCCTCACCCTCTCTCTCTCCCACCCCTGCCGTGTGTTGTGTTGTCCTTTCTTTCACTTACTCCATAGCCCCCAGCTGGCAATTATCATTTCTATAGAGAGCGCAAGTGTGAATGACCTTGAGCATATTGTCGTGGAAAGAAGGGAAGAGGTGATATTATGTGTTTTTATTTCATTTCGTTATCTCGCCCACTTGTACAGAGAAGGGGTGTTTGGGGACAGGGAGATGTCGATAGGGGCTTAAATATTTACAAAGCCGGAGAGACTGAGGTGTATGGCTTAGTGTTGGGTATGGGTTATGTATTAAGGGAAGAATAGACGCAAAGGGAAGTAATCCTGTGCCATTTATCCGGGGATGTCCCGTGGGGCCCGGTCCGAGATGTTTTTCTCCTTAGTTATATTATAGCTGTGAAGAAATGGTCTTTGATTCAGCCGCGTCAGTTTATTCACTGCTTGATCTATAGTATTTCTCTCTCTCTCTCTCTCTCTCTCTCTCTCTCTCTCTCTCTCTCTCTCTTCC
>NW_004797349.1:222952-227155 GCF_000002075.1 Aplysia californica
ACACACACACACACACACACACACACACACACACACACACACACACACAAACAAACATGTCTTGATCAATTGCACGGTGCTTGCATTAGTCGTCATCTTAAATCATATACTGATACACCCTACTATGTGTTTTTCTTTTAATAAAGCCAAAAACAGCAGTAGCCTAATTCATATACAGCTGCTAATCAAAACTCGACTATCGTTGTGTGTTTTTTTTTCGCTATTTATTTTACAAAAAGCCTCGCACTTTTAAGAAGTCTCGTCTCTGAATGGCACGAGGAGCATGCCCAGCTAAATTCGATAAGACAAAGCAAAAAAAAATACCTATCAATGCACGAGATCCCAATGGAGTAGGCTCAATGTCGTTTAAAAGTTGCCTCTTCAGTGCAAAGTTAGCTTCGAAAACGAAGTGGAAATCTCTCTTCGCCTCTTCGTTGCATAACGAATGAATTGAAGACAGGGTAAAACTAAACGGATCCCAAAACTAGAAGACTACTTAAGATCGCTGTTGAAATAAGTAATAAGCGCCTTTCACACATGCTGTCTCAAGGACCTACATTTGGCCCAACAGAAAATGGAAACCTCGGATGTAAGCAGTAGCCCAGTTAAGTTCCGAGTGAATGGCTCAAGAGGACTTTCACTTATCAAGTTCGTTTGCTACGAGTGGGTGAGATTCAAACAATCAAAACTGCGAACACTTTAAACGGCGTTTGCAGAGTAACTTACAATACAAGAATCACGGAATAAAGCTAAAAATACAGAGAAGTTCATTATAAATAACGACGAGTATTTTAACTTTCTATGTGCTATAAATATCAGCACAATGCCCAAATGTGTAAAGAAAGGCACTGAAGCACCGCAGTATGGCGACCCACAAAGAGCGAATGTAAAGTATGTTAGACTTCTGTAATACATCAGACAGAAATACGAGATATATCATTACTTTATGTACAGTCCCTCTCTAATGGACACCTGTCTAGGACAACCATGTACAAATGACCACTTCTCACCCACCCCCACCCCCTTGTGTTTATGTTATAATGACACTGTCCAAGATGTCCCCTTGTCACCCCCCCCCTCCCCCGCACTTTTCTCATCGACAATGGTCAGCTGTGTGGACAAATTCGACAGCATTTTGATTTACATCATATTTATATTATTTTTACGCCACTCAGGGACAAAACTATTGGAATATCATCACGCCCCTTGATATTTTGCGCGATGTTTAAGCCATGTGAGGAGGGGCTGTTGGAGCTACGTCCATCCGTGTATCATGTAGCGGTCAATGTCCAGCTGTGTGGCGTCCTTCGTGAGACCACAGCGCCTAGTGAAGGTGTTCCCGTACGTCCACATCCACTTGTTGGCCACTGGGGAAATGGTAGCGCGAGGGATCAGTAAGTTATAGTCAATTATGGCTCACAATTATGACATTTGGCGATATTTATTTATTCATTCAACATAGAAAAAAACTAATATAATATGAGTATCAAGAATACATTTTATGTAGTTACGAGTACGTTCAATTCGTGATGCGACAGCTTTGAAAACATTCCCGTTAAACCTTTAGCGTGAAAAGAGACCAGGGTCACTTTAGAAGTTTTTCTGCATCATGTACATTGTGTATTTATTTACCCCAGTGTGTCTTTATGGCATCCAACAAAAATCAGCCATCCTACAAGTGTGCAATTTTTCTTGTTATGTTGCTTTTTTCCCAAAGCCATGATATCCTGGTGGAATCTTTCACCATAAATAATATTAATAAAAATCAGCACTCACGTTTACCGTAAAGAAATCAAGGTGGCTGTGAAAGAGAATGAATTTTCAAAGAACCCTAGCTCCAAAAAATTGTATTATGCTGTTAGAAGTTCCTCCACGAAAAGCTTCATGGTTTTCAATATTGAGACACCCAAGAAAGTTTTGGCACAAAATTATTTATAAAGACTGACCAGGCCTTTTTTAGCGAGGGAAGTCATCTTCTGTTCAGATGTGTCACCACACATGATTCCTAATGCTAGGTCCAACAAAAATGCCCTCTTTCGCTAATGCTTTGGGAACTGCTTCAAGAGTTTTGGTGAAATGTTTCATAAAAACCCAAGTTCTATAATCGTGATAACAGAATACTTTTGGGGTCGACTAGAGGTTCAAAAAGAATATTTTCTGAGCCACAATGATAATATTGTCATGATCTTGTAGCCCATATTCGTTGTTCGTAGTATTTTGGACTAAAATGTAGCTTTGCGTTACCAAAGACACAAAAAGCAAAAATATGTTTGTAAACCCACCCTGCAATTCCACGAGCAGATCAATGACTTTCAGGTCCCCACCTATGTGCCACTTATACTTGTCATAAACAAAGGCACTGAGCGGTGAAAATAAGGCTGTTCTTGTCACCAAAATTAGTCCAGTACATTGAAATGTGGGTGTGAAAAGGCCCCAGCAAGAAGAATAAGGGATGTCCTTGCACAGCCCCCGTCCTGACAATTTGGCGGCACACCACACGAATACAAAACATATTGTGACAAGACACTAAATACTAGAATTATTCACAAAATTCCACAACCAAATCATGGAAATCACCTAGCATAACTTTAATAACTGATTATCAATTATATAATTATTTGAATTATTTGTCGGTTAATAACACAATTGAAGAATACTTGTTTGTTGTTGTTGGTTTGTTTTGTTTTGGGGTTTTTTCATTGTCTTTTGAAGTTTGGTTTACATTATTTTATTAATGAGAAAGAATCTACGGACGTTTGGAGGTCGCCAGTGGTAAGCCCTACTTCTTTACTTCCCCTCTGTCTTTGGGTCATTCCCAAAGGGGGGACATTAACGTGTTCTTATGCACTGTAAAATTGTAAATGGGCTGATTCATCAATGTCATGATCATAACTGTGCCTGATCTACAACAGGGAACTGCTGCTTTTTCTTTCCTAATCCTTACCATCGTCATTTATCCTCTACTTTTTTGGTATGTTTATCACACTCGTGTGACCCGCTATTTCCGGGGTGCCTTGATAGTCGAAGCAGACTTAGTGCTGTTGAAACTAGAGAGGTGAGCAGAGTAAGCCTGATTCCCTGTAAAGGCTCCTCTGTTGACATCCACCCCTTGGCGCTCATATGACCTCATGATGTTGTGAGCGCCGTAAATACTCTTCAAAATCAAAACAAACTTTCCCTTTCTATCAATCTATCTTACTTTTTCCGAGCACAAAATAACCGTTATTGTGTCGATGTGCTTCTCTTTGCTCAAACAAACAAATCGAAGGAGTCTCAACTTGAAATAAAAAGTTGCTGGAAAATGTAAATAAAACATGCAAATAAAACACGCTTGGTTTGTGACCTTTTTGAAAGAAGTCATTTACCTGCTTCCTCTAAAAAAAAATGAAAAATGCCTAGAATTATGGGAGGGCACGCCGGGTTCGAGCCTCTGTTCGGACACGAATTTTTTTCACCACCTCATGCCCACCTAGCAGTAATGGGCACCTGACTTCGAGTTGGGGAAGTAAAGGCGAAGTGGAAAGGAACTGGCCACCCTACCACAATATGCCGAAGGCCCAGGAAGTTGTCTCACTAACGAGGCAATCCCCATTGCCCGGATCGGATGCAGGAACAACTTTACTTTTTTTTTAAATATTTTTTTAGTAGAGGTTTTACAGCACTCGCAAACTTTACTTTTACTTTTACCTAGAATTATATAATATAAATATGTGAATTCAGCAAAACCTGACCTGATAGACGAAAACGCATAACATATTTGGAATCAGTCCATCAAATTTCACGATATTTCAAAACTTTCATAGCTAAGCCTTTTTCGCCGTTGACCAGGCTTACTTTCATCTGCTCAGTAACAACAACAAATTAATATGCAGCTGCGAACAGAAAAACGTAATCGCATTAGCGTAACATTTCTTTCAACGCCCACTATCGCTTGACACCTCGAAACCGTAAAGAACTAGACCTTTTTTTAAAAATAAGTACTATTCGATGAAATGAAAGAAGAATCCAAAGAGAAACTGTCAAGCAAACAACAGAATTTTTTTTTATATGCATCGCTAGAAAACAAGAACATAATCATTAATATGGGAAATTCTTGATCAATGGAATAACACAGCTGGAAATACTTACATAGCAGGCACGAACAATCAATGTGTAAAACGTGTGTGTGTGCGTGCGTGTGTGTGTGTGTGTGTGCGTGTGTGT
>NW_004797349.1:227430-229402 GCF_000002075.1 Aplysia californica
ATCATCATCATCATCATCATCATCATCATCATCATCATCATCATCATCATCATGATTCAACCATAAAAGTATTGTGACCTGACTTTCCTGTCTTCTCTCATTTAAAACAGTTGGGGTCTAAAACGATGTCTTCCTATCGCGTGTTGATTTTTTCCCCAAGAAATCAGTTACACGCTTAGAGCGTAACAGCATAGGTTTAAGTTATTTCCCTTGTTAGATGGAGGCATGAACTGTGGTCTGCTCATATCTGGACTGTGCTGTCACGAGTGATGGAGAGAAAGAGAGAGAGAGAGAGAGAGAGAGAGAGAGAGAGAGAGAGAGAGAGAGAGGGGGCGGGGGAGGAGGATTAGAAGGGAAAGAAAGCGAGAAACAAAAATACTTTACCCCATTTGTGTCCCACCATCACTGGACAGCCCGAGTGGTCTGTAGCTTTGTCCAATTTTCCAGATGGTTCCAAGCTGTACCAGAAGAGAGCCATGTTCTGGAAAGATGAAATAATTTTGTTTTAGTAAGTGTTTTACGGCACTTGCAACACAATTTGGTCATATAAGTACCGAAGATTAGAGGCGTTACAAGAGAGTAACAAAAACAATAAAGGAGGAGAGATAAGGAAGATAGATGTGTGATAGGAAAGAAGGAGCAGATCACACGAGAGCACCCACCAACTACCCACCCATAATAGCTAACGTATTGTCTCTGTGATAGAGTAAAGCAGGGTGTAATGTGTTTTTATAAATAAAGGGTGGGCAGAGCTATTAAACCTCACACATATAAATCCTATTTAATAGCACTTGAAGATTGAGACAATTTAAATCGTTTAGGAGAGAGAATGTCTCAAACATGTCTGTTGGGGGCTCTCGTGGTCTAGAGGTCAAGGTGTTCGCCTCTCATTCAATAGGTCCCGGGTTCGAATCCGGGTAGTGGCAGAAATTTTCTCCTCTAACATTGTCTCCTTTCACCTCATTTCCTGCTCTCTGGCAATGTTCTGTCGTCTGCTTTCGTCTCCACTTTCGGCCCCTACCCCTTCACCTCGTTTGCCCCCTCCTCTGGGCTCCTGACTCGTTCTGCAGCTTTTCTTCTGCTACCCCTTGGCCCATTCCTACTGCTGTCTTTCAGCCACATCCCCTAATCTTAGCGTAGGAAAGATCTAGAATTAGCCTTCTCGGACAAGGGCGAAAAATCTCGGAAGTCCCGTGTGCAAGTTGCGCACGTTAAAGATCCCATGGTTGTCCAAAATCGATAAGGTAAGCTTCGGCCGCCACCCGGGCAAAAATTCAAATTTTCCTATCAACTGAAAATGTTCAATGTGTATCGCGCACTCATATGACCTTATGCAGTTGCAGGCGCCGTAAAACACTAACCAAAAATAAAAAACCATGCCTGTAAGGGCCAAACCGGGCTGAGAAGGATACAATCATCCTGCAAAAAGACGGAGTCACTCGATAAGAAAAAAACCTCCCCACACGGGAATCGAACTGACCTGTTTTGGGAAGTGCCCAACCTCTACATCACCTACGTTGGTACAGAATTTGGAAACGACTAACGTTTACTTTTACTTTAATGCGAAAATGTTTTCTTCTTCCTAGATCAAAGAAGGGCAAAGCCAGTTATCCTCCTCAATGAAAACCCTTATTGTATTGCTCCGCCTATTGAGAATACTCCCATATCTTGGCGTGCTATAGACTGTGGTGATTATTTTTGGAGGGGGGGGGGGTCCATCTTTGAAAATGCGTGTTCCATGTCTAGAAGGATACGCCACTTCTTGAAATAAAGACTTACCTTCACGGGGGAAACAGCTCGATCTGCGAAGGGGAAAACTGTTGCTCCTCCTTTGTCCACATCGCTCAACTGTGAGAAGGATTAGAGGACAGAACAAAAGGAATTGAAGCAGTACTGTCTGGATGCTTAAATCAAATATATATATCCATCTATCTATCTATCTATCTATCTTATCTATCTATCTATCTATCTA
>NW_004797349.1:229614-235603 GCF_000002075.1 Aplysia californica
GTCATCTTCTTCTTTTTCTTCTCCCTTCCTCCTTACTCCACCAGTCCCGTGTGAGCATCTGCGTTGGTCCTTCGGCACCCATCTTTCATACGCTATGTGAAAAAGACTGCATTTTTACGTGTTGTTTTTGGCCCCTTCATGTTTATATTATGAGCATAGACGACAGACAACAAAGGGGTATGTATGTGTGCATGACGATTAGGTTTGATAGGCCCGAACAAATAGGAAGGCGATGGGGGGGGGTCAGGAGAAGGAAAATGAGTGAGCATGAGGGAGGGGGGGGAGAAAGAGAGAGGGGAGGAGAAAGAGAGACGGAGAGAGAGAGGGGGCGGGGGAGGGGGATTAGAAGGGGAAAAAAGCGAGAAATAAAAATACTTTACCCCATTTGTGTCCCACCATCACTGGACAGCCCGAGTGGTCTGTAGCTTTGTCCAATTTTCCAGATGGTTCCAAGCTGTACCAGAAGAGAGCCATGTTCTGGAAAGATGAAATAATTTTGTTTTAGTAGGTGTTTTACGGCACTTGCAACACAATTTGGTCATATAAGTACCGAAGATTAGAGGCGTTACAAGAGAGTAACAAAAACAAAAAAGGAGGAGAGATAAGGACGATAGATGTGTGATAGGAATAAAGGAGCACATCACACGAGAGCACCCACCAACCACCCACACATAATAGTTAGCGTATTGTCTCTGTGGGAGGGTAAAGCAGGGTGTAATGTATCCTTCATAAATAGGGGGGGGGCAAAGCCTTTAAACCTCACACACATAAATCCTATGCAATTGAAGATTGACACATTCTAAATCGTTTAGGAGAGAGACTGCCTCAAACCTGCCTGTTGGGGGCTCTCGTGATCTGGAGGTTAAGGTGTTCGCCTCTCAATCAATAGGTCCCTGGTTCGATTCCGGGACACGGCAGAATTTCCTTCTCTAAAATTGTCTCATTTTACCTCCTTTCCTGCTCTCTAGCAATATTCTGTCGTCTGCTTTCGTCTCCACTTTCTGCCCCTACCCCTTCATCTCCTTTGCCCCCTCCAATGGGCTCCTGGCTCTTTCTGCAGCCTTTCTACTGCTACCCCTTGGCTCCTTCTTACTGCTGTCTTTCAGACACACACCCTAATCTTATGGTAGGAAAGATCTACACATAGCTCGGACAAGGGTGAAAAATCTCGGAGTTCCCGTGTGCAAGTTGTGCACGTTAAAGATCCCGTGGTGGTCCAAAATCGATAGGAGTTGGCTTCGGACGCCACCCGGGCACGATTCAAAATTTTTAACCAACTGAAAATGTTAAATGTGTCCCGCGCGCTGAGAGGGATACAATCTTCCTGCAAAAAGACGTAGTCACTCGATAAGAAAAAAGCCTCCCCACACGGGAATCGAACTAACCTCTTCTGCGAAGTGCCCAACCTCTTCATCACAGACGTTGGTACAGAACTTGAAAACGACTAGCGTTTACTTTAAGGCGAAAATGTTTTCTTCTTCCTAGATCAAGGAAGGGCAAAGCCAGTTATCCTCCTCAATGAAAACCCTTATTGTATTGCTCCGCCTATTGAGAATACTCCCATATCTTGGCGTGCTATAGACTGTAGTGATTATTTTTGGGGGGGGGGGGGGGTCCATCTTTGAAAATGCGTGTTCCATGTCTAGAAGGATACGCCACTTCTTGAAACAAAGACTTACCTTCACGGGGGAAACAGCTCGATCTGCGAAGGGGAAAACTGTTGCTCCTCCTTTGTCCACATCGCTCAACTGTGAGAAGGATTAGAGGACAGAACAAAAGGAATTGAAGCAGTACTGTCTGGATGCTTAAATCAAATATATATATCCATCTATCTATCTATCTATATATCTTATCTGTCTATCTTTCTATCTATCTATCTATCTATCTATCTATCTATCTATCTATCTATCTATCTATCTATCCATCTATCTATCTATCTATCTATCTATCTATCTGACAGTGTCAGTCACTAAGGAAAACCTCTATGACCCACGATGGACGATTACATCTGAATTGCAGTTTTAAAAAACATGAGTACAGCAGGGACAGTGCTGACTTTTTTAAAATTTACAATAAATGTACGATATATATAAAATTGAGGCTCATCAGTTCTCATACACATTGCTCCTATAACTGTACTAAAAAGGGTAGGCCTACTACTTCGACTCCCCCTCAACACACAATCATCTTACAAACGATGTACCCTAGGAACATAAATCCTAATTGAATAAGCCTTAACCTTATTTTTTCCTTTTAAAAAACAACATCTAAGGAAGCAAGCTCAAGATAGGCCTAAATCAGCTATTTTGGGTTCCACTTACAGAAAGGATCTGGCAGTTAAAGACTACATTAATATAGGTCATAGTGACCTTTTGCTACCACATAATGTCACACAACTCTCAAGCAATCTTTTCATGCATGGAAAACATTTTTTTCGAGACATGGCTTTACCACAAGTTAAGCTCAACTGGCTAAATAACTCAAGACGAAGTTCTCACAAAAACCCACTTTAAAAAACCCAGTGAATTGTCTATAGTCTAATGGAAAGCATGAGATGATTTCCCGATCTGATTCAGCTGGCTACATACATAAATGAGAAATGTAGCAATCCTGTTGCCATTTTCAAGTGCTGTTGCTCCTAGCTTATGCTTTTGTTCCTGAAATAAAGAGGAAGAGATTTTAGTTAGTAAAGTTCAAATTCACTTTGCTGTCAATCAGGTCGCCTTTGTTACGGACACAACTGCTTCTTTCTGGTACTGCTGCTGCTGCTGTTGCTGTAGTTGCTGCTGCTAAAACTGATGCTGGGGATACTGGTATTTATGATTTTAGTGCTGCTGCTGGTGTTGATTATTATCGTTTTTTAACTCTGTGTTTTTTGTCACTTCACTGTCGTTATCGTCTTCATCAACGTAATCATCCCCACAATTGGTACAATCATAATCACTACCTGAGAATTACAAATTGCAATTGACATGTTCGGCCGTTTTGAGTTACTAAGGCGCTGAGATCGGAAATCAGATGTTCTATCTTCTCTAGCAAAATGGTAAAATTACTCGAAGTCATCATCAAGATATTCAAAGAGTTGCATTTAAAAAAGCTTGACATGTTATGAAACTCTTTTGTGTCAAATTTTTCAAAACTAGGCACTGAGCAGAAAAAACTTTGCAATTCTAAGGTAGCGTAATGTCATCATCATTATCATCATCGTCATCATCATCAGTAGCAGCAGGAGCATATTTGTCATAATGATAATCACCATCATCCCCTCCAGCCCCCCCCCTAATAATAATAATAATAATAATAATAATAACAACAACAATAATAATAATAATAATAATAATAATAATAATAATAATAATAATAATAATAATAATAATAATAATAATAGTAATAATAATAATAATAATAATAATAATAATCATAATCATAATAATAATAATAATAATAATAAGTGACATTTATATAGCACTCAACCCCAATTTAAGTACACAGGCTCTAAGCGCTTTACAATACAGTACAACGTACAACAGTAACATAAAACGTGTTTTGACTGAAACAAAATTACGCCAAGTATTCATCTTATTAATTTAAAAACAGAAACGACTTCAGCTGACATTTGAATGGATCAAAAGATCTGATCTCTTTTAAAGTACTTGGTAAAGCATTCCAGATCTTGGGGCTTTGGTATTCAAATGCCCTTTCACCCATTGTTTTAAGTTTCATAGATGGTAAAATAATTTTCTTTTTGTCAGCCGATGACCTTAAACTGCGAGTTGGAATCTACAGTCTTAACAGATTTGATAAATATAGTGGTGCATTATCATTCAAACATTTGTGACATAGGGTGGCCAACTAGAATACAATTTTTTTCTCAACGGGGAGCCAATGCAATGTCCGTAAAAGAGGTTTAGCAGAGTCTCGCTTTCTTTTCCGTAAAATTAATCGTGCAGCATTGTTTTGGACAGTTTGAAGTCTTTTAACTTTCTCCAGTGATATTCCTGAAAACAAGGAGTTACAATAATCGAGTTTTGATATAATTAAGCTAGTTACTAGTAAAGCAGTATACTTAGTATTGATCAGATGACGTATTTTACTTTAAAAAATTATTTCTAAATACATGCAGCTGATCAGATGATTTATCTCAGCCGATATTGACAAACTGGAATCAAAATAGATGCCAAGATTCTTAACTTTTCTTGAAAATGCAATTTTCGCATCACCAATTGTCATATGATCGTGGTCAACCTCTTTAACAGACTTTGCATTGCCAGCTAGAATGACTTGTTTTATTATTATTCAACATCAATTTGGTTTTGTTCATCCAGTTTTTCACTGAGGCAATACAATTTTCAGTTCAGCAAGATGGACAAGTTCATCTAAGTTGGTACACATTGTTGAACCATAAATTTGGGTATCATCAGCATAGAAATGATATTTTAAGCCATACTTAACTATTTCCTTGACAAGTGATTGAGTATAAATGGTGAACAAAACTGGACCAAGGACTGAGCCCTGGAGGACCCCATACTTAAGAGCATGATCTGATGACTTAAGCCCTTTAATAACAACAGACTGGTACCGATTTGACAGGTAAGAACAAAACCAGCTAAGGACATCCCGGATAATCCAAAAGACACTTCCAATCGCTTCAATAAAATATTATGGTCAATTGTATCGAAAGTTGCTGATAGATCTAAAAGGCTCGGGAAAACAACTTTTCCTGAATCAGTCAGTAAGCATGTCATTCATGAGTTTAAGAAGTGCTGTTTCTGTGCTGTGGTTAGCTCGATAGACAGACTGGAATGGCTCTAACAGATTGTTCTTTTGTCATCATCATCATCATCATCATCATCATCATCATAATCATCATCATCACCATCATCATCACCATCATCATCATCATCATCATCATCATCATCATCATCATCATCATCATCATCATCATCATCATCATCATTGTCAGTACCTGTGAACACAACAACAACAAAAACAACAACAACATCAACTCCAGCAATATTAACAACAACAACAACAACAATAACAACAACAACAACAACAACATATGTGAAACCCTAAAGTTCAGCCTAAAAAATGTACATGTGTCTTTAAACGAAAACATTTTTTGAAATGAGAAAATAACGTAGGGACAATCTGTTTCACGTCAGATTAGCACATACCTCAGAGAATGTGTCTGTGTGAGTCGCGTAGTGGCCTCCCAAACCATAGTTCAAAATCTGAGGAAAGAAGCAAAATAGAAGAAAATGTTTTGGGTTGTTGTTTTTTTTCTTAAGGGATGTCTAGAGTAAAAATAGTCGAAGACCCCAATTGACATGTGATTTCAAAGTCTAAAATAAGCTTTATTTTGATTAAGTGCCTCCATTAAAAAGCTATTTTATTTACCTTTGAGTTTGTGGTTGAATGTGCATGTGTGTATTGAGCACGATAGTATACGTGCATGTGTATGAGTGTGTGCGCGTGTGTATGTGTGTGAGTGAGTGTGCATGGGTGAGTGTGTTTGGGGGGGGGGGGGTGTTCGCGGAAAAATGAAATGAACGAATCTCGAAAAAGCGCGGAAATAACGGTGTAGTGTAGTCAACATGCACTTAAAAATCAACCTGACAAGAATGTCGACGAACCTGAAGGGGTTCTCCTGCATAGTGAACGTTGTCCCATTCTTGTTCTGTATTCAGGCCTGTTATTGCAGATATCCGTTGTCCTATCTTGGCGACAGCAGGAGACTCGAAGTCATAGAGAAAGTGTCTGGAGAGGTGAGTTTCTATATATTTATATAAAGACAAAAATCTAAAGAAAATTGTGGTCAAGACGGTCAAAATTTCAATAACATTAGTAGCTATTGAAGCAGCAACAAAAGTAGTAGTAGTAGTAGTAGTAGTAGTAGTAGTAGTAGTAGTAGTAGTAGTAGTAGTAGTAGTAGTAGTAGTAGTAGTAGTAGTAGTAGTAGGTAGGTAGGTAGGTAGGTAGGTAGGTA
>NW_004797349.1:237440-238921 GCF_000002075.1 Aplysia californica
ATAGAGTAGTAGTAGTAGTAGTAGTAGTAGTAGTAGTAGTAGTAGTAGTAGTAGTAGTAGTAGTAGTAGTAGTAGTAGTAGTAGTAGTAGTTTTGTTTGTTGGTTTTTTTTAGTAGAGGGTTTTACGGCACTCGCAACTGCATAAGACGATGGATTGGACATAGTCTGAGGAAGCCAGGCAGCTGCATATCAAAGAGAATGTTGGATTGGAATCCACAGGGTAACAGATCAAGGGGAAGACCGCATGGAACCTGGAGAAGAATCACAGAAATTGATGTACAGAAAAGTGGGAAGACATGGAATAACATCAAGAGGCCAGCCCAGGATAGAGTAAGGTGGAAAGTGTTTAGTCCGTGGCCTATACCCTTGCACAGGGTGAGAAAGGCAATGATGATGATGATGATGATGATGACTTTACTTTGTCCTTCACTGTGCTTGTAATAACGTCTCCCTCGACATCAGACATGACGTCATAGAACAGGGCCACGTAAGGGGAGACCGACAAGAGCTCTTGCTTGTAGCGGAGGTAGGGCGGCCGTAAGGACGCAGGGCGGTACATACACCGGAGTCGAGGGTCGAACTCGTCCTGGGAGAAACGAGAGTGTTTAGTTTTAATTTTAATTAGAGTTTTACGGCACTTGCAACACAATAAGGCCACATAGGTGTAGAAAATTAGAGGTGTTACAAGAGAGTTACAAACATGAAAAAGAAGGACAGATGAGGACGATAGATGTTTGATATGAAAGACGGAGCAAAACACGGCAGAACACCCACCGACCACCCACGAAACAAGAGCATAAAGTGTATAATATATAATGCTGTAGCCTCTAATGTTTTTCATTTAAAAATAGAACCGGAATGAGACTAATGTATTGTAGAAATATTTAGCCTTAAGTGACCAAAAATCTTTTTTTTAAACCACTGCAATTATACAACATAAAAGAGAAAAAAAACGTTGCACCCCCAGAATGATGAAAAATTGTTCAGAATAGTTCATGTTCAGATGAGTGTGGGAAGAGTAGACGTGATTAGATGCTCTGTTATTCTGTGTGACCTTAGAAACAACACGCATTCTTGAAGCAACGTTACTAATAAATGTCTTGTCATGCTCATATTTCCGTTGCGTGTTCCAAAGCCCAATGTCTGTGTTGGCCAGCACTCCTAGAATCAGTGAAGTGAAATAAAAACACAAACAAACAAACAAACAAACAAACAAGCAAAAAGGCGAACATGAAAACAAGCAAATAAACAAAAGATCGGACAAACTACGAGCACAAGTACTACTCACTATACATAACGCACAACCAAAATAACTCACGGCTGTCTTCATATTTTCTTATTGTTCCATGTTGGTGTTGAAATATCATGGTGCCTACTTAGTCAAATTCTCATATCCAACGATTGTCTGATATGAACAAGGGAACGGACAAGAAGAAGAAGAAGAAGAAGAAGAAGAAGAAGAAGAAGAAGAAGAAGAAGAA
>NW_004797349.1:239910-243415 GCF_000002075.1 Aplysia californica
AGAGAGAGAGAGAAAGAAAGAGAGAGAGAGAGAGAGAGAGAAAAGAGACAGAGAGAGAGAGAGAGAGAGAGAGAGAGAGAGAGAGAGAGAGAGAGTATATTGCAGTATATTTACCCCTTTTTACATTATCTTTGATTATCAGGGCCAACCCGGTCTGAGTGGGATGCAGTATCTCTTCAAAAAGGCGGAAGCACTCGATACAATATACTTTCACACGCAGGAATCGAATTCTCAGTTGGGGTAGGGGGTGGATATTATATAACAGAAACTCTTTGTGTGTATGTGTGTGTGTGAGAGAGAGAGAGGGGGGGGGGAGAGAGACAGAGTGACAGAGAGAGAGAGAGAGACAGAGAGAGAGACAGAGAGAGAGACAGAGAGAGAGAGAGAGACAGAGAGAGAGACAGAGAGAGAGACAGAGAGAGAGAGACAGAGAGAGAGAGGGGGGGCAGAAAGTGGAGACAGGAGGAGAGAGAAGGGAGCACGATTGATTCCTAGACTGATTGTTTGATTGGCTGGTTTGTTTGCAGATTAGTCCGTAATTGTTAGGGTTTTTTTATTCTTCTACTGCGTGGGGACAATTTCCCAATACGCTTATGGGAAAAAAATAGTATTGGATAAGACCGTTTATGCATTGGTATGCGAGGGAAAAAAAGAAACAGTGAAAAAATTTTCTCGTGAATGAATGGGTAACTATTGCGTTGATCAACGTAAAAAGGTAACGGAAAGGCTTGCGTTGCAGCATTTTAAACACAGAGTGGATCTATTGAAATGGAAATCGGTCTCCGTGTCTCCGAGAAATCGAGAGCATTGTTAAGGCTTTCTGCATATTATAACACGAGCAATAAACATGGAGTTTATCAGCCGCAAAAAAAAAGAACACACAAGGCAAGATCTCAGTTAACAGCTGTCACAACGTTGGTCTTCATAAAGTAATTATAAAGGATAATTCTTATTTAGAACACTCTTCTGCCAAATCTATACAGGGGCAACGATATTGGCTTTGATGAAAAAAAGTCATATTTTGCGTATAATGAATGCTCTCTTGGCGTCAGCGAAATGTATTTAGAGCTACACAAAAGTGTTTGCGAAAAAAAGCTCCAAACACAGACAACATATTATACATGTTGTCGCTAGCGTCGGTAGCCCTCATTTTATCTTTGATTATGCCTTAGAATGGTAACAAAACTGGAGGAGAAAGACTTTGAGAGAGAGAGAGAGAGAGAGAGAGAGAGAGAGAGAGAGAGAGAGAGAGAGGGAGACAGAGACAGAGACAGAGAGAGAGACAGAGACAGAGACAGAGAGGGGGCGGGGACAGAGACAGAGAGAGCAGAGGGTGGAGAAATAGATAGATAGATAGATAGATAGATAGATAGATAGAGAGAGAGAGAGAGAGAGAGAGAGAGAGAGAGAGCAAGAGAGAGAGAGAGACGGGGGGTAAAAGAGAGAATGAGAGATAGAGAGAAAGAAGGATGGGGGAAGGTTCTCTTGAACAAGATCATTTCCATTTTTTTAGGGGGAAAACTACAACGAGGATGCTTCATCATTGAACTGTTAGCTGTTTGTTCTTTCGTTGGGTTTTTTTTGTTGTTGTTGTCTTTTGGTTTGTTTTTTTGGATGCTTTTATACAGGTGACCTATCCCCTCTAACTTCATTTTTCGCTCCGGCTTCTGGAGATCTAGAATGAAAAGAACAGCAGCGTTATCATCTTTGAGTTTTCTTTTCAACTGAGCTCATTTTATGGGGGGGGGGGAGTCCTGCAAAGTGACATCTCAATGAAGATCTCTTACGCTGAATAGATTTTTCTAAACCTTTGTTGGACAAGAAAAAACGCAGTTACAGCCTGCTTTCGCGTAATTGAAGACAACAGGGCATACCTTGCTTGACGGCTTTGTCGTAGACTTCTTTGGCGTCTTCCCATCTTTTCAACTAAACAATGAAGAAAAGAAAGCGATGAGACACTTTTTGCTTCTTTGAAATTGGTTTCGTAACAAAGTCTGGGAACATTGCCTGGTGTAAGTAAGTTGCATGGTAAAAGAAGTCTGATGGGCATATGTGTGAATGGATGTGCAAATTTACTTGTGAGCAATACATTAGTTTTTGAATAGATGGACCGAGAAGTTGATATGCGGAGGAAGAGTTGGAATACTTGAATAGAATTAGTCGATAAACAAATGGATCTTGTTTAAAATAAAATTAGCTGTTTCCAGAGAAGTAGAGTGCACACCATGGAACAACCCCTTGAGCATGGGCTTATATTGTTATGCACCGTTATCTCGGGAATACTATAAGTGATTAGGCCATCGACAGTAAGGTGTAAAATGTGAAATAAACACAATTTAGCTGATCCAGCATTTTATTCTCCAGCTCTTATCAAGCTGAAACAATCCTAATCCGACAATAGAGTAATGAACTCAAAATTGTCTACCCTTCTCGTTCACTTCTGAAATACTTTATTTTATATTGAGTGGGACCTTCAGGTTAAACTTTGTGGTTGTTTTTGTATTTGTTTTTGTTTTGCTTTTGTTTTTGGTTTTGGTTTTGTTTGTTTGGGTTGGGTTTTTTTTGTTTAGTAAGAGTTTTGTGGCGCTCGCAACTGCTTAAGGTCACGAGTTGGTTGCATTCACAACAGTTCACAGCACGGCTTGATTTTGTTCAATGTTTCTATTAAAATGTTACAATTTCATGGTAAAAACATTCTTAGTTTGAAATAGCACTTTAAATATCTTTCAGAATTTAAATAAAGTTATTCACAATTTGCTGCACATGCCAATAGCCTTTATGAAATCGAGAATTAATTCTGTTGGGATCAACGACGGAGAACAGGTCTTGCAATTGTTTTGCATTTAAAATATTTCCTTTAGGTCTCTCCAAAGTCTGGACATTCTGTTACAATGTGTCAAATGGTAAAATCTTTGTCGTAACCGACACAGAACGGTTTCTCATCTCACTGAAGGTTAAACTTTAAAAATAAACGCCCAATTGCAACTTGTAGCTAAAGTAAAGTGTACCCCCCCCCCCTGGTCAATACGTTTGGAATCAGAGAATGTGTAAAGGTGTGTCCCACTATCTTTGCAGGTAGGAGAGAGAGATATTTTTATGGTAGGGAATCTTATCATTTTGAATTTTGAACGGTTGGCGTCCAAGCGGCCTTCCGAGAGTACTTACTCGGAAGAGAGCCCTGCCTTTGAGACCAAGGACAGAACTTTCGTGGGGGCATCGTTCTTGGGGATCTTCCTCCGGACTAGAGGATTCGTTGCTCAGCAGGTCAAGGGTCACATTCAGCCATTCTAATGATCTCAAAAATGAGTATCTTGATTCTGGGAGAGTATTATACAATATTGGCATGTTTAAATCATGTGCGTCAGGGCAACTTTATCTATCTCTCTATCTCTCTATCTCTCTATCTATCTATCTCTCTATCTATCTATCTATCTATCTATCTATCTATCTATCTATCTATCTATCTATCTATCTATCTATCTATCTATCTATCTATCTATCTATC
>NW_004797349.1:255906-259546 GCF_000002075.1 Aplysia californica
ACACACACACACACACACACACACATACACAAAAACACCTACACTACTCACTTCGAAGAAAAAGTAAATTAAAAGTAACATGATTACCCCAGTCATAAAATAAAATGTACATGTAGTCATCTTAACCATTCTTTACATGTGCACGAAGAAAAGGCTTCGTAATCTCAATAAAGACCCGACTTGACTTGTTACTTGATGTCGATAACTCTTGGTAGAGAGAGAGAGAGAGACACAGAGAGAGAGAGAGAGAGAGAGAGAGAGAGAGAGAGAGACAGAGACAGAGAGAGACAGAGAGAGAGACACACAGAGAGAGAGAGAGAGAGAGAGAGAGAGAGAGAGAGAGAGAGAGAGACAGAGACAGAGAGAGACAGAGAGAGAGACACACAGAGAGAGAGAGAGAGAGAGAGAGAGAGAGAGAGAGAGAGAGAGAGAGAGAGAGAGAGAGAGAGAGAGAGAGAGAGAGAGAGAAAGAGAGAGAGAGAAGGCTTTTAAAGGGACAACTAAATTCCGGGAATTTATAATAGTTCTGCACATGGCGGGGAAAAGCTACTTCTTGCGTCATCGTTATTGTGGAACAGCGACTAGTATTTTACGATAGATAGATAGATAGATAGATAGATAGATAGATAGATAGATAGATAGATAGATCGATAGATAGATAGATAGATAGATAGAAAGATACATAGATAGATAGAAAGATAAATAGATAGATAGATACGCTGCTTCCGAAAATAAAATCAATCACTGGCTGTCATTTCTGCACGCAATGTTTGATTTTGCGCGGTACAAACTTCAAACGGATTCTGACATTATAATTTATCGCTGCGTATTATAACCGGGACTGAAAAGAGAATGTGTTTCAAAATGCTACCAGCGCAGTCCTAAGAACGAAACACTGAGGAAAAAATATAGAGTCCACTTTAATCTGTCATCTGTAAAAGTGAGTACATTGAGTACTGACACTACGATCAATACGATTAAGACAAGGTATACGCTTAGTCTTAGCACAGAAATATTCCCCGGACAATTTTTTTTCCTTGTCTTTTTTAAACCTGTCGCTCCTCCCGGGTCCTTTGCTGCTCGTCAACCCCCTGAAGATTATGAAATTTAATGCGACTTCCTGTGTCGGGCTCTTGTGTCAAGGATATGGGCCTTATAAAGTTAATTGTATAGAGAAAGTTAACCCCCCCCCCTCCCCAATCCCCTGCTTAAATTTAAATTCAGATGTAGCAAGGAAGTTCGGCAACTGGGGTTTATAAGCCCATCCTTCTAAATATGAAAAGTAAAAAGATCCCTCCCACCCACCTTTTTATTTTAAATTCAGGTGGAGCAAGGAAATGGGACAACCGAGGATTAAAATACCATCCTTCGTAGTAAATAATAAAAGGAAAAAAAAAGGAAACCTCCCCAACCCCTCACCCCCCCCCCCCCCCCCAAACCCTTAAATTCAGTCGGAGCAATATAGAGATAAATTTATTCACCAGGGGAATAAATCATCAGATCTACAGGCGCGCTCATATGACCTCAGCAGTTGCGAGCGCCGTAAAACCCTATACTACTACTATATCTACAGTCTTCTCACACCACACGTGCAACTGCTTTACTTTCTCCTAAACCCTTAAAAACTGTCAGTCAACAAAATCAAATAAAACCTTAAGGGCAGGGGTTCCACCTCAAAAAGAACTGTTTTAGTACAAAACGGCAATGAGGCCCCTCATTCAAAAGATATTTACTCCTGACTCTTTTTACAGCAGCTGCTACTCCTGGCTCCTCCTCCCTGCTGTCTTTCAACCACACTCTTGTACCTTCGAGTAAGTAAGATCGAACGCTTTGCCTTCTCCGATATGAAGGAAAAATCTCGGAGGCCCTGGGTGCAGGTTGCGCACGTTAAAAGTTCTTTGGTGGTCCTAAGAATCTATAAATAGACTTCGGCCGCCACAAGGGTAAAATTCAAAATTCATCCCCACCACGATGGAAAATGTGCTGGTCAGTAGGCTAGGGTACTTTCAAAATCGGAATGTGGCTACCTTAAGGAAACAAGGCCTACGAAGTAGGAAAAGCACTCACACACGTTTTTTAAAAAATGTTTGTTGCTGTTGTTGTTGTTGTTGTTGTTGTTGTTGTTGTTGTTGTTGTTGTTGTTGTTGTTGTTTTCTTATATCTATTCGTTTTGTCTTAGGTTGTTGTTTTTTCCCTTTTTTGTGCAGTCTATTTGTCAAAACGACTAAAGTTATTGTTATTAAGTGTTTACATAATCTTAAGCAGAAACTAATTTTAAACAGTGTCACTCTAAGCGACTGGAACAAGCGAAGTATTAATTTTTACAACAGTGGAATAATGGGAAGGTGCGGGGGTGGGTGGGGGGGGGCAAGATGGTTGGAGCCATCGCGAAAACGCTCAATCGGGAAATAAAAGTAAAGTAAACTTTATTGATCCTCGTCGAGGGATTTGTTTGACCAACTACGAACGTTGTGGGCTGGCGTCCAAAGGCTGAGAGCGATCGAAAAAATCTAAGTTGTCACTTTCAAACACACAGGTAAACAGCTGTTTGAGTTGAGTTCAATAGCAAGTCGTATGTCGTGACAGGCTGTGCAAAATTCGCGTTTTTGCATAAAATTATTGGCGAGGCAGTGTGGAGAAATCAGGCGCTCGTCAAAATAAGGAAAGTGAAGAAACTGGCATTCAATTTTTTTTCTCCATTTTATCGATCATTTTCTTTTCTTTTTTTTTCTTTTTTTCCTTTTTTGGGGGGGGAGTTTAACATTTTTTATGTCTATTAAAGAACACATTTCTATCCTGTGGATCTTAATGAAAAAATCATTTTGATAAAAATCACAAAAAAAGTAAATTTTCCGTTTCCACGGACTCTCAAGCTTAGGAATAGCTCAACTTTAGCTGCCATTTTCTCGCAAATTTTACTTCTGAAACCAGGTGACCCTCGCCTCCTTCAAAGTCAATATCTCGACTTGTATTCAAGATAAATGAATATTTTTTTGTCATCGAAAGCAAGACAAATAAACAAGCTTTAAGCGGATAGCAATAACTCCAAATGCCCAAAAATTGACGAGCGCCTGATTCCATCGCGTCGTGACAGTTGGGTTTTTCAATATTAACGGTTTGGATAACCCAGCTATCACTGTTTAAAAGCATTTAGTAGTAAGTCAATGACATCTCCTCAGATAACTTTTTCGGCCTATCCAGGTTTGTGTATTTCTTTTTTTTTCGGTTTTCTTTTCACACACAGATCTAATCATTTTATCAAAATATGTCTGGTTCGTTTGGGGGTTGTTGTTGGGTGGGGGGGGGTTCTTTTTTTCTTTTTTCATACCCCTTCTTTGAAATAATTTAGATACTGATATAAATGTATATGCATAATGATATAAAACACATACACACACGCACACCCATACACACACACACACACACACACACACGCGCGCGGGGGGGCGCGCGCGGGGGGGGGTCGTTTTTTTTTTTTTTTATTTGTTTACCCCAAAAAGCACCAATAAACGTCAACCGCCCCCACACAATTTTAGGGGGGTATTTGGTTATTTTTTTTGTTTGGGCCCCCCAAAAACCCTCCTGCGTTGTGGTGGTCGCACTCAAAAAAAAAAAAACACAAAAAACGCTTTTTTTCAAA
>NW_004797349.1:259646-268159 GCF_000002075.1 Aplysia californica
AGAGATAGAGAGTGACAGAGAACGAGATAAAGAGACAGTTGGTTAAAACATGATGTTGGAGGATAATGGGATAAGGGAGAGAGAGAGAGAGAAAGAGAGAGAGAAAGAGAGAGAGAGAGAGAGAGAGAGAGAGAGAGAGAGAGAGAGAGAGAGAGAGAGAGAGAGAATATATAGAAAAGAGAAAGAGAAGAGAGAGAGAGATCGAGGGAGTGGTGTGACAGAAAGAGAAAAGGGGAAAGGAGGGAGAGAAAGAGAAAAGAGAGAGAAGAGATACGGGGAGAAAGACAAGTATGAAGAAAGAGAGACAGAGAAGGGGGGAGGGAGAGAAAATGAAAGAGAGAGCGGGGACGAACAATGAAAACCTCAGTGAAAGAGGCACAAGATGTCCAAGGCACTTTCCTTTCACAATTTCTCGTTCCCAAATCCTATTCAAGTAAAAAGAAAAGTACTTTCAGTAGACCGTGGGCAACTTATGATGACCGCACCGGGTTCAAAACAGAAAAGTAAATGAAACACTTCGTTGGTAAAATTAGTAACATTCAAAAACCTACCAGTTTCTGCCCCTATTTCCCTTTGCTACTGAGTTCTTGAGTTCCAAGCTTTTCTTTTTATTACATCGACATTATTTTCACCACAAAGTTCTGTGAAAGGATTTAATAGCCATGAAATCATAAACAACTTCTTTTCCTCGAAAGCTGTCGCAGCAGGATTGTTTACTTAAGATTTCGTATTCCCCTTTTTATTCCGTTTTATTTCATCTAAGTTGAGTGAAAATATAATTTCCCATTGAACAGTAAATTAGTACAGAGTTATGTGAAAGGTGTGCATATGGCTAATTTGGAACAAACACAGACTAAAGGCGCAGTCTTCTGTACCGTACATGTTGTAGTAGTGTGTGTTGTAACGTTGCAATAGTTCTTGGCAGTGTAATCGACACCATCTACACGTAGATTCGTATCAAAGCGACTAAAGCCTTTGTAACAGTTGGTTTTTTTTACTAAAGGCGCCAAGGTTCCCAACACTGTACAGTTATTTCTATGAAGACTCTCATTCTGTTCATTCGACGAAGATTGAAGACGCGCTCTTTGAGGTATAACGACTCTACTCATGCAGATTTTTTTTCTGTTCCGTTTTTTTAATCGGAAACTTAAAATGGCAAACAACAACGTACATACTATGAATTATGCAAATTCGTGTTTCTGATTTGTGTATGATAGTGCAAAATGTGCTGTAACAGTGCCTTTGGTCTACTGCTGATCGAATATTATTACCAGAGAACAGTGGCAGAATGGACAGGCATTGGGCAAAACTGGAAGAGCTGTCTTTGCACACATGACTGCTCCCAACTCAAAAGATGCGCAAAATTCCCTGAGCACAAGAGAAGAGAGCAAGTCCGTATCTTTCGCCAGCGAACACAACACATTGAATTTCTACCTAAATAAGATCCGAAAGGATATCCTCCCACCTGGCTGCCCGTTGTGTGACTGCCTGAATGAAACAGTATCCCACCATCTCTTTACCTGCCCTCCACTTAACGACCTGCGAAGCACCTATCTTACCTGCATCCCCAGATATCGCACAATTAATACAATGTACATATTATTATGTACTTTATACAGCAACAAAACACAGCTGATAAAAACCTGTAAATTCTTTGCCATATCGACAGGCCGAAGGGCAAGAACCCAGATGGTCCGCAGGATCGTAAAAGTAAAGAAAAAGTATCGGACCTAATACATGTACCGTACATGTATTATGCTTGCTGAACTGCCAATCTCAAAACCCTCTCGGCCTCTTTGGTAGATTTTAAAAAGCAGGCGTAGGAGTAATTTCTGCATTTTACAAATAGCGATGTTTTCCTCAGCCTATAGGCATAAGCTTGAACATCTAGCTATCACTAGCAAAATGGAAGGCAAACGAGGCCCAGAGCAACCTAGTTAGGGAACCTAAACAAATTATGGGTAACAGAAAAAGATCAGGGAAACGAAGCTTTTTTAAGGGCATCCAAGCAAAGGAATGAATGGAGAACCATGATCTCCGATGCCTGTCGCAGATCTGGCACTGGATGATGATGCTGATAAGCAAAAACATTCATCATTCTTTTCCTCTGTACGATTTTAAAAATGATTGTCAACGTTTTATCTCCGTTTCAAAACCCTCCAGTGCCGGGCAATATTTTCAAAACACAAAGTTCACGATCAGGCAGCGAAAGAGTTTAGAGATACATGTAATTGTTTTTCTTCATCAGAGGAATAGGAAACAGGGTGTTTCTCCCAACCCTGGTGATCATGAACCTGTTTCAAAGTATTTTTATCGCAATGAGAACTATTACAATAGCGTGCTCACTTTCGTTTGTCCACTGCGCTGATAAAACAGGATAAAAACTAATCGCTCTGTTTAATCTTCTCGGCAATTTTGTATGTGGGTCTAAAATTGACCAACAAAATTCAAAAGCCCAGTATTGAAGGCCATTTGTGAAATAGGAATCCGACACATTTTCTCTAATTTTAGCCCAAAGTGGGTTAAAAATAAAATATTATGGGATTTACAGTATAACCTAAAACATCGTTACCTCAGGTGGTATCATGATTGACTACGGGGCGGAGGGCCTTTGGTTGAATCCTTAACTGTCTTCTTCGACTTGGTGAGTTTGAGGAGCTTTCAAGGGTCTTTTCCCCCTTGGTTCGGTTCTGTTGGAAGATAACCGTTGAATTCAGTGTCACTGTCTTTTAAATACCACTTACAATAGTGAAAGATTCCTTGCTCCAACACCATGCTAAAACATATCATACCAAACCGCAGCACCTTTCTTGGCGCCGTTTTGTTAAGATGTTGTGTAATATCATTCACCCCCCCCCAATCCATTTTAAGGGGATGGGGGTGTCTGCTGAAGCAAGCATTTTGAAAGAAAAGTTGATTGTTTTAGCTTGAAAACATTGAAGGGGGGAGGGGGGGTGCCGTAAAACTCTTATTACAACTAAACTTACTATGGGATCCAAAAAAAAAGAAAGAAAATGACCGCCAAAGTTTGGTGACTTCATAAAGCTTCAAAGGCCTTGGAAACTGCAAGTTTACATATTTTTCCCCTTTGATCAACGGCTTTCAGTAAAAATGCATACAAAAATGTGTTTGTAAATGGAAGTAAAAGTGTTGAGCCCTTTTTTTTTAATTCGCCCAACAAGTGAGGGAAAAAATGTCGGTTGCTTTGATTTCATTATTTTGACAAACGCCTGATTTCACCATGATGCCACACATTAATTATTACGTTATCACGGCCCAGTATTTC
This sequence comes from Aplysia californica, assembly GCF_000002075.1. Classification (NCBI taxonomy): domain Eukaryota; kingdom Metazoa; phylum Mollusca; class Gastropoda; order Aplysiida; family Aplysiidae; genus Aplysia; species Aplysia californica. The sequence goes on from NW_004797349.1 coordinate 262,933, forward strand.
AAGGGAAATAAGAAAGAGGAATTCTTGCAAGGATTTGCATCTCGAGTTGTTTACCCTGGGTAAAATGTACAATTTGGCGCTCCCTCTTTTTCTGCCTCAAGGGATTTTATCTTTTGACACTCCCCCTATTACTTTACAGTGGTATTCTTGTAATCGGATTGTATTTTTAATTGAGCACAAAGTAGGTCCTTCTTCTTTACTATCCCTTTGTCGTTCTTTTAGTCTTACTTTTCCCCAACACTGAATGATCGATATTGTGTCAATGTGCATCTCTTAACTCAAAACAAACCACGTAGGTCGCCAGTGAGAGATTAGTTTGCATTAGTTCTGTGTAAGGATGAGCAACTTTGATGAATGACGACGGTTCTGATATCACGAGAGTCCAAAGTGTCACAATCTAATTGAGAGTTTAAGCTGATTGAGTGTCAGTGTTCTACGCCACCGTCGACATAATTTAGACCGTAATATGGAAGACAGGTTGCTGCTTCTTTCCTGCCTGCTAGCGTCAGCCTAGGCTAAGTGGGATGCAGCAGCCCAGCTTAGATACTCGATGATACTTTTAATAGACTTCTATACAATGAATCCTTCTTAAATGTTTTTCGTGCTGAAGTGAAGAGGCGAACTAACACACTACACACACTGGTGTAAACAAAGTGCATTATATTTATCCAACAGCATTCAAAGCTAAACGAATTGTGCGAAACTGCATTGGTTTAACGTATCTTGCAACGATGTAAGGTTTGTTTAAGAGGCGGGACTTCCGATAGAACCGAGTCAAACGGGAAAATTCACGTAAAGTGCCTTTCTCAAGGACGCAACGTCGGACCAGGCTGAGCCTCGAAACCCACGAACCTGCAATCTCACAATTACAAGTCCGGTTGTCTAAGTAACAACTGGACTATCAACGCCACCACGACAAAGCTAGCAGAGCAAAACTAACGCTAATTTCATTCGAGTCAGTCGAGAACAGTTGAAGGGCGAGCAAGCATTGCTTTTTCCACTCTTCGTGATCTTATTAATGACTTCGTAGTAAATCATCACCAGCGTGAAACAAAACCTCTTTACTGTCGATGAGCTCGAAAAGGGCGAAGAGGTGGGGGAGGGGGGGGGAGTAGGATAAGCGGAACACGTTTGAATGAGATTGAATTCAGAAAAATATGATCGTACGCTCGTGTAATTAAACACACCCACTGTGCTATACAGAGCGTACATAAAGTCTTTCTCTGGTTTCTATTACCGTACTTCATTATCGTTCGAAGTCGAAGGCTTTTGTGTGTGTGTGTGTGTGTGTGTGTGTGTGTGTGTGTGTGTGTGTGTGTGTGCGTTCAAGGTCTGAGACGCTATGACGTCAATATAATCAGGCGACGTTACTGTTGTTGATATCTGTGAATTAGATATTTAGTACTGAAAACTGAGACCAAGTGCGTAAAACAGGTCATCACGGCCTAGAGGACAGCCTGAATCTATATCCAACGTTAACACTCGGCTATCTCTACTGACGACGTAAGCCTGTTAGCAAGCCCTAAGTGTGCTTTGTAGACAGACAGACAGACAGACTGACCAGAAAACAGTCAAGATAAAAAGGAACATTAAGGGGATCGGTCTTTTCATGATTTCACTCGAACGGTAGATCTATGTCCATACATCGCAACACAATTTCATGAAAACATTCTGTAATCACACGGATCTGGGTATCTGCATCTATTAATAAACATTGCAGTTACAGTAAGAAAGCGATAGAGCGAAGCAAAACTGAAACAAGAAATTGGGGCTGTACCGGTGGCTGACTCAATATTTACAAGCCAGTCAGCGGTCCCGCCTCGTAATTGCCCTTTCAGAGTTTATAGGGGCATAAACCCCACACCACGGCACAGCATAGCAAGTCAGTGGCCGCGGTAGTCTCATGTCAACACTTACCTCAAAGCGGGCGTATGAAAATATAATAATACGCCAACAAGAATAGAAAAAAGCGCTGTTGTCGATCTGTCGGGGCTGTTGCGAACAAACTTCTATCATTAAATTTTTAAATAAAAATTTTAAAATAGAAAATAAAAATAAATAGAAGAATGTGTGGGAAATATTGTAAAGGTGGCGGTGATCTTAGGTGGAGAATTAGTTTGCACGGGTGGGGTGGGGTTGTTGTTTGTTTTGTTGTTCTTGGTTGTTGGTTTTTGGGGGGGGAGGAGGGGGGCAACGAAACAACATGCCGAAACCGAATCCAAGCTCGCAACAAAGGGAAAGAAGAAATCGGAGCTTGCAAACAAAGTGAAAGAAAAAGTAAGGCCTTAGCAGCAACACATTGCACTGTTCATTTCTTTGTCATCGACAGAAATAGCATACATGTATCTTTAAAAAACATCACACAGGACATCGATACAATTTTGAAGCCAAACAAATTTGTAGTACATTACCATTTTCCTTCCATAATCGATCTTAGCAGCAACTGTTGGTTAAACATACGGGTTTTGTTGGCTCGTTAGCGGGACCGGCACAACACTCACTCGTGTTCTCTTCCATTGATGCAGCTTCTTATCCATAATGATTTTAGCCAAAATCATGACTATGATGACTGTGCCAATAGCTACCAGAAACCTGAACTGGAATATAGTTGGCGTTGGGGCTACTACGTGTACGTGTGTAGTAGGCTACTAAGGCAAAAGATGGGTGTTAAGAGGGGGGGGTCCCACCTATTTTTGGTCAATCTGGGTCAAATTGGGTATTACAATATATTTTGCCTTTTCTCAGTCATTTCTCTGTTGATTTAATTGTCCTTTGGCACAATCGTAGCTAGTTGGATGCCCAACATTTTTTCTTCTTACATTGTTATTCTATCTTCACTAATTAGAGAGGTATCTCATTCTTTGTCAAAAATATTTGATTTTTTAATTTTTGACACATTTTTCGAAACTCCTCTGAGGATTACAGGTGTATCTTGATGGCACTTGCATACTTGTTGCCCTTAGGGGTGGTTACATTACATAGTCAGCGTTTTTTTATATATCTATCTTGGTTTTCATTTTATGATTTAAACAATTTGGAAAATTGACCGTTTTCTGCATTTTTGACAAGATTTGCACGCTTCTTCCTGTAACTCCGAAACGAAATAAGATATCGAAAGATACTGACTATGTTTAACTTATATGCCTCTTGGGTACAAGTGTGCCAAAGGACAATAAAATCCATCGGTAAATTTTAGAGGAGTATTGATTTGAAAACATGATGTGAAAATCCAATATGGCCGCCATAAAAATGCCGCCATCTTGGATCCGGGAAATTTTTTTTTCATCGTAATACCTGTATCATGACGAAGTTGTATGCCAAATGTAAGGTTTCTAGGTCCAGAAATAAAGGAGTTAGCTCGCTTGTGGGACCCCCCCCCCCCCACCCCCCTTTAAAGAGGAGGATGAGGAGGCAGTATGTGAGGAGGAGGAGGAGGAGGAGGAGGAGGAGGAGGAGGAGGAGGAGGAGGAGGAGGAGGAGGAGGAGGAGGAGGAGGAGGTGGGCGGGAAGTGAGGAAAAGATGGAGAGGTGTAGTACATGTAATTGTGCTGGCAGTACGGCAGCGGCAGCAGCAGCAGCAGCAATAGCATCTATAGTTGTTAGAAGTGGTGATGGTGGTGGTGTATTTGGTTTTGTCGTTTAATAATTTTAAAAAATTTTAAAAACAACTGGGTTAGTGTTTTACTGCACTCGCAATTGCATAAGGTCATATGAGCACGCGGGACACACTAAACATTTTCCATAGGTAGGAAATTTTGAAATTTGCCCGGGTGGTGGCAGAAGCCTACTCTTATCGATTTTAGACCACCAAGGGATCTTGCACACGGGACCTCCGAGATTTTTCACCCTTGTCCGAGAAGGCTATGTGTAGGTCTTTCCTACCAGAAGATCAGGGGTGTGGCTTAAAGACAGCAGTAAGGAGGAGCCAAGGAGTAGCAGTAGAAAGGCTGTTGAAAGAGTCAGGAGCCCAGAGGAGGTGGCAAAGGAGAGGAGGGGGTGAGAACGTAGAACTGCCTTCGAAGACTTTCATTCTAAATTGTATCTTAGTTTCCATGACTTAACGCGTTTTCTTACTGCACAACAACAACAACAACAACAACAACAACAACAACAACAACAACAACAACAATAACAACAGCGAAATGATTGATTGATTGATTTATTGATTGACTGATTGATTGATTGGTTGACTAATTTATTGATTGGTTTGGAGGGGTCGGAGAGAGAGAAAGAGAGAAAGGGAGAGAGAGGGGGGGGGGAGAGAGAATGATAGGAGGGGGGGGGAGAGGAGGAAGCTGGAAATAGAGTAAAATGAACTGTAGAAAATAGTTGCTCCCCTGAAATACCATGTCTTGTGTAGTGCTTTGCTGGCAGCTGCCTGTACCTTTGGGAAAGAAGTAAACAGACCAGTTCTGTAGCAAATAATTTCACCATGTTTTGAACAAACCATTATTTGTTTATTTATTTACCCGTACTTCTCATTATTGAGGATGATTTCTCTCATCTATCCATCTACCCATACCTTTATTTCATTGTACTAGAACTAGAGATGGGTACATCGAAGATCAGGAAGCATCAGGATGCAATGGTAATTATTTTCAATACAATTGTAAAATACGTGTAGCGTTGCAAGGATCGGAAACATGGAAACTAATTTTTTTTAAGACAGTAAACACACTACAGTCGAAATAGTCTAGGACGGCCATCCATTGTCGAGTAGTAAAGTGGCCGTCTTACAGGTATCATTAGGCTTTAATGGGTTGTTTTTTTAACCCAAGAGAAGAATTAGGAAGTGGCCGAATATGTAATTGTCGTATCCAAGTGGCCGTTAGAACAGGTTCGATTGCAGTCTTTTTTCAGTGGTTGCCACACTAGCTGTACATCACCAGAAATTTAGTAGTATTAGTAGTATGGAGAAGAACCAAAAAACAACCAGTTGACTGTGAAATCAAGAAAAGAAGATGGCCGTGAATTGGGCACACTTTCAAGAAGCCAGTACACATTGCGACAACAAGACAAAGCATAAGATGAAATCTCCAAGGGATGAGAAAGAGAGGGAGGCTGAGGTCCACCAATGAACGAGATCCGGATTTAGATTCCAGACAGTTGGAGACAGCTGTCTGGCGGAAAAGATGATCGCCTGGAAGAGAAATAAATGTATACTGTAGCCCTTCTTGGCGGCCTATACCCAATACCAGGGTGAAAGTGGCAGAGAGAGAGAGAGAGA
>NW_004797349.1:270616-271907 GCF_000002075.1 Aplysia californica
AGAGAGAGAGAGAGAAAGAGAGAGAGAGAGAGTTCCGTTCCCTCTGCTGGTACACCCCGAAAAGTCTTCGGAATGCATGCTCTCTTGAATAAAATATTCTGTATTTGCGTGCAGGATTAGAAACAATTGGAATGGAAATAAAAGCAACCATGACGTACGAAACACCACGATGTGTTTCTCTATCAGTTTCACTCTTCCGAAATAATGGTTGAAATGTTGAAAAGGGGACACTGGAAAAGTGACATTAACATAAGCGCATTCTAACTAATATGTACCTTGTACGTCAGTGCCATTAAGAGCGAAAACACCCCCACCAAAAAAATGGAAACCGGAATAATAAAACAACCTAAAGAGTTCCAACAACGACCGTGGTTACAGCATTTTATCTGAAACTGGCAACATGATTCTTTTTATGCTTGAAAGTTCAGAAACTGAACACCGGAAATGGTGTTACCAATACGGTAGTTCTCTCACCTGTGATAACAGAATAAGTAGACCTAGTCCGCATGACACAACAGGTCACGCTTTATTTTTTCATCCGTTGTTGCGTACCCGTTGTAAAAGTTGGTTGACGATTTAGAAGCAATCTGTGTGACTCAGGGAAACTCGGCTTACTTTCAACGGTGACGCAGTAATATTATAATTACATGTATAATATATGTAAGCTACAGGCAAGAAAAGAAAAAAACAAACAAACAAACAAAACACCGGGTTCCCATCCAGGTTGGGAAATTGATTTCTTGATTCTACATAATCTGTAACCTTTGTCTCAAGGCAGAAACAATACTTCGTGCGAAACAAAGTCACCGTGTCCTACCTCACCACGTCAAAAATGATGATTTGTGAAATTATTACTTTTTCCAACTTTACTTTCCCTTTCCTGTCCTCAGGCAAAGTCGAGTCGCTCGTTGGGTGTCTGCCTCATTGGGAATCGATTCGATTCTAACCTTATGATATCTCGCTTTGTAAATTGTAAACTGAGAACTCGAGAGAAAAAAGACGAACACTGTACAATTTCTTCATAACCCTACTCGCACCAAATAAATTATGGTCTTGAATAAAGGGAATATTGGCGCTTGAATTTATCGAATAGGGCTTGTAGAAAGATGATGTCGAACCCATAATGCTTTGGGAACTGCTGACTAGGTGCTAATGGTCCCAGGATTTAACCAAAAATCTACAACAAAATAGCCTCCCACACTGTAACCTCCACACTGTAACTACAATTAATTGAAAAGGGTTGAATCCAGGTATTCTTCTTCTTCTTCTTCTTCTTCTTCTTCTTCTTCTT
>NW_004797349.1:272377-324588 GCF_000002075.1 Aplysia californica
GGGGCATTAACCATGTTCTTACGCACAATATAATTGTAATTTTTAATGGGCTGATTCATCAATGTCATGCTCATAACTGTGCCAGAACTGCAACAGGGAACTGCTTTTTTTATTTCCTAATCCTTACTATCGCCATTTTTTCCTCTACTTCTTATGTATGTTTGGAACACTCTTGTGACGCGCTATTCCCGGGGTGCCTTGACAGTTGAAGCAGACTTTGTGCTGTTGAAGCTAGAGAGGTGAGCAGAGTAAGCCTGATTCCCTGTTACAAGGGCTTCTCCGTTGACATCCACCCCTTCGCGCTCATATAACCTTATGTAGTTGTGAGAGCCGTAAAACCTCTACTAAAACAAAGGCATAAAAAATTTACTACCTGTATTAATACAGTTTTAAAAACAAAACAAAGCAAATAATAAAAGAAAAACCCAAATCACCTTTCCTTTGCAGTTTACATGGAAAAAAATGAAGCCAATCGGACTTGACAATTTGACGAAACTAAGGAAAATTTAAACTGCAAGGTGCGGAAATATGAAGCATGACAAAACGGGTGTCGAAGTTGAGTAATGCGTACTTCAAACTCAAACCTTGGCGCTCATATGACCTTATGCAGTTGCGAGCGCCGTAAAACCTCTACTAAAACTAAAACTAAACTCAAACCCACTTCAGAAATAAATCGAAATAAATTCTTGAATTACTTGAATCTAGAACTGGGGTCTTAGGAAGACGGGATGCTTCATGCTTCCTCGCCCCTCTTCATGAAGGTCCATTTCAGTGTGGGCAGGCTGATTGTCTCCTTCATCAGCTGGTTGTTGTAGCGTCTGATGGGGTCACGCAGCCTGCTCTTCCTACCTTCACCACGCTGCACTCCTTTTGCAATCACAACCTCCTTTGTGAAGGAGTTCTCGTCACGGCTGCTGGCTGGGTTTTCTCGGACAAGAGCTACTACTACAGTCGAAGGGTCAAGGGTAAGCACTCCTTCTATTCGTATGTTTGTGGAGTCTGCTAGCTTATCTCTGCTCTTTCATTTCCCTTGACTCCGGCTTGTCCTGGGCAAACAATCCACTGCAAGCGTCTGACTTTGCTGTCTTGGATTGTCTTAAACCAATCTGCATAGAGGCTGCCGGCCAAGATCTTATCCAGAGTTCTCCTTGAGTCTGTAACAAAGGTAGCCTGCTCGTATCCATTAGTGCAAAGCCATTTCAGAGCCTCAGTGATGGCATTGATCTCGATGTACATGCTTGAAATAAAGAATAAAATTGAATAAATGAATTACATATGGCAGAGGAGTAAAGTTATTTATTTTTACATAAAATGAAACAGACCCCCCCCCCCAACTTTTATAGGCAAGAAGAAAAAACACACGAAAAAATTCCTCTGGAGGTCCCTTCTTTTCCTTTCGGACTTATTCGCTTGGAATAGCCCAATGCGACTTTCATCTAAATTTGATTGGCGCTGTTACATTTGATTTTTTTTCCTTCCATGAAATTCTTAGGTCTCCCTACACACCACACATATATAAGTAAAAAGACATGAATAGTAAGAAAGAAAAATCAGACCCACTGATGCGTTATTTTATACCACAATAGCAACTAACCCCTACGCCCCTTCTCTCACACACAACACCGAAGCAGTGTTGAACAGTGAACGGTGCGCGGTGCGCCGCTCTTACCATTTATTTGTTTCGAGTTAATACTCAAGAAGAGCGCATAGTTTTTAGTGTTATCGAAACCGCTTGTAAGTATACTCTCTAACTCCTGTCAAATCTTGCTTCTATTCTTTAATTTTTACAAATTGAGCCATCAAATTTGTACTTAAATACTCTATATAACACATAATACTATACATATTAATTTGGTAAATCTAAAATAGATAAATACACTAGAAATATATCTCGGTTTGCCTCGCTATGGCGGCGCCAATCGTGTAACAACATCACGTGATCAACTTATTCTCTCTGTAACACACTAAAAATTCAGGTAGGTGAGACCTGACGAAATATTCTTTGTTCTAGGGTTTGTGAGTATTTTGTGATTTTCCGATTATTTATTTTTCGTAAATGTGTTCTCTAGTGATAACTTGTTTAACATAATAGATGTTAGTCCTTTTTTGGTTTCATTTGCCCTTGAATATTGATGTTGAAATTGGTGTTGTGAATAAGAGAACAAATTTGCGATGGAAAAATTCCAGCATGGCGTCACATGTTTGACTCAACTTGTCAGAGCACAGCAAACGTTTCCTGCGCGCAGCGAGCGCGTTCCGAAGAGTTCTAGATCTAGAGCATAGATTTTCATTTACAGTGAGCCCCAAAATAAAGTACGAATAAAGTGAACCGATTGTTGTGAAGGTGTACGAAAAGTTATTGAGTGATTGAAAAGGAATTGTAATTTTCAATATTTTGTAGGGTGGCTCGTTACCAAGGTCCGTCCGATGCAAGGCCGTTGTTGCAACACATGATATATTATTGTATTTTGTGAACTAAAAGAGCAAAAGCTCATGTATCTGTAGGTGCTGAAGAATGTGCAGCTGATACATTGGTTCTTCATTAAATTTTGTTCTGTCCTTTGATTTTGTTAAGGTATTCTAGATTAGGTCCTTGTCCAGATCTTCATTGAGAGAATGAATACTGTAATGCTACTGTCTAATTATCCAACTGCAATCTGTCACTGTCAAGTGTTCTATGCTGGGCTTCAGACTCTCATCAGACAGGGAAGGGTAAAGTAAAAAAAAAAGTATTTTTGTATGCATGTAATAGGAGGATCATACCATATGGAGATAGAATCTACAGATCACTACTTGAATTGGGTCAAGTCAAATGTAACATGCTACGCATGGAAGCCTGATCCTTGACCCTACAACAGCCTGGTTGATGAAACTACTGACTCAACTGACTCCGATATGTCCGCTAAATCCCTAGAATAATTAATCTTTTCTAGTAAATAATGGTAAATTGTGACAGAGTGACGCTGTGACAACTAATGCGGCGTTAATTGTGACAGAGTGAACACGGAGCTCTTTTTCGTTGATGATTAGAATCTAACATCATCTAGATCTACCATTTCCGCTTCACTTCCCAGCATTGGGTCCTAGTCGAATCTCAATCTCCGCCTGACAAGGAAGGCTTTCTAGATCTAGATCTAGTGCAGGCATTCAAATCTTACGACGAATTTGACAAAGCTTTTGCTAGTAAATTGAAAGATGAAAAATTTTTTTGCAATTAGGAAGAAATCATCTGAAACGGTTGAGAAGGCGAACTTAAAGTGTGTGGCAAAACTCCGCAAAGACTTTCTGTACTGTCGAGTTGACTTTATCTGTGGAAGGGCCTTATCTGTAGCCTACACATTTGATTATCTAGATCTGACCGGTGTTTATTTTTCTCGAGAACACTAGGAAACACCTGAAAACACTAGGAATCACTCGAAATCCCTTCAACAGAGATGCCAACCAGTACGATTTTACGTATTTTAGTACGATTTTTTGCCGAAAATACGCGAATACGACTTTTCATGAAAAAATACGCATCGTGGAATGCGAAAAATACGAGATTCAGCTTGGGCAAGTAAACCTAATTTAAACCTAAAGTCCCATCTTTTGTCAAAATAGTATCAGTAACGCAGAACTGGAATATTCGAAAACCAAGTCCGATAAGGTCAGTAAGTTCATTTTGCCGGTCGCGATCGTGATATTATATTCGTTCAGCTTTTCCCGGTCCGTACAGTACGTTTCACTTTCACGCGAATAGGCAGCTATGGCGGCAGGCGGAAGCGTATGTGACACCGAGGCTTAATCGGGAAAAATCAAGATCTGCTTTAGTTTCCACCAAGTAGTTTGCCAGCAGTTGTCTGATAACGCAACATTTGTGACCAGCAGGTTGTGCAGTATAAACGCAATGTCGCCGTGCAAATAAAATTTAACCAATGCTCGGACTCGCCTCTGTGCTGTCACGTGTGGAAAAAAAAGCGTCGTCCGATTTTTAGATTGTCTGGCTGGCCATCGTGACCGGTCAATGAACCTTCACATCATAAATAAATGCGGCATCGTGTGAGCAAAGATTGCTTTGGTGGGAGTAACGGTCTTGCCAAGTATAGGACCATGGAATAGGGGAGGAGATTATTGATTTTTTGGGGTTTAAGATACTATGGGGGAGGGTGTGAAGGCAACACCAGAGGACAAAAACTTGGAAGCGCATTTCAGAATTTTGATTAGAGCTTTCTGCAAAGCGCAAGTTGGTGCAAGCCGTGTGCAGAATTGGGACCCTTCATACTTTGCAAGTCTGTGTTATTGAAATAATGTGTTCTCGTTTCATTGGATGGGTGATAGTAAATTATACCTACAGTGTATATTGTAGCTTTCTGTTCAAGACTGGTAGATTTTCAGTGTCACTGCATCTTGCCATACCACAGTTGTTACAACTCTCACAGTGTACGGGCCTACGTGAGCCATTCAAGTTATTACTTTTCTCTGAGTTTGAGCGATGATTTGAGTCTGTCAGTTCATAATATGGATCATGATGATCATGACACCCAGACTGGTTCTTGATAGTCGAAATTTTTGTTTTAGGTCCTTCCAAACTTTCAAAGCAGGATTTATTTTTTACATTATAATGAGAGGAAAATATTACAGGTATAATAGACTGAAATATTTAAGTCAAACAAGACCCCAGTACGACACTGAACACTAACATGTTGTTGACTGGATACATGTATATTGTACGCATGTGTACTCCCTTTTTCGAGCTGGTGAGCTAGTAATTTTTTTCAGGAAATATTGCTGGACACCTTGAACATTTTACTATTACTAGTCGGTCGGTCGTGGGGAATACACATTTTCCCCTGAAAATACACATTTTCAAATTTCCCAATACTCATTTCGGTTTTCTGTGGTTGGCATCTCTGCTTCGATAATTTGTGAATTTGGCGAAGTGTCTTGTTATTATTGCTCGTGGGTGTCCCCTGTATCTCCGGGTACCCGCCCATCTCTCTCTGTCACGTCACGCCATTTGGAAATGCTATCCTCGACCGGTCCAGAAATACTGAGATTCTAGCATCAAAGTGTATACAGACCCGGTAACCGGGAACAAACTCTTTTGTGATTTTGGAAAGTTTCAGCACCCAGACCCGGTAGTGTGTGTGTGAGAGAGAGAGAGGTGTGCGAGCAAAATGTATATGACATGCCCCAGTTGGCAGGAGGGAACAAGAGAAAGATAGAGTGGGAAGGAAGTGGCTATCCTCACCCGGGATGAGAATAGAAATACGATCGACCTCTCACCCCGGGTGAGACTTGCCACCGTAGGCTATTCTCATCCGGTGTGAAACAAGACTTGTTTTTCCTAATTTCGAAATACTTTCTATCGATGTGGATGATCAAAAATGGATAAAGGCAAAGAAAAGATTACGTTATAGCACAAAAATAAGCTAATTTGATCGTCTACAAAGATGCTATGGCTATTTCACTTTTCGAATCGAGCCGAACTACGGGGTTCGCCATTTTGTTTTGCCCGGAAGTTCTCGCAAGATCTCCTCCCCTCTTCTCTCTCTCTCTGTCTCTTTCTGAATACTGTCTATCGGTGTGGACGATCAAATTGACCAAAACAAAGTTAAAAAATGATGTTAAAACACAAAAGTTAATTAATTTGGTCGTCTACAAAGATGCTACGGCTATTTAACTTTTCGAATCGAGCCGAAATAGGCGGGTCGCCATTTTGTTTTGCCCGGAAGTTCTCGCGCTACTCCTCTCTCTCTCTCTCTCCACTGCCCACAGACAAAATTGTACGCTTTTAGTAGGCTAACAGTAGTATTGGAGTATTTGTTCACAGCACAGAATTCTACAATTTTTCTGTTATCACAGTGTAGAATTCTGTGGTTTAGGGTGAAAGCAAAATTGGTTGGCCTAGATCTAGATCTAGGCTATAACAGTGAACGCACACCGGGTGAGAATAGCCAAAAGACTCGCCTGCGCTATTCTCACCCTGGGTGAGAATAGAGGTGGCCGAGTGGGAAAATAGGTGGGAAGAAAGAAAGACAGAGACAATGAAAAAGAGAAGGCGAGTGATACACAGAGGAGAGAGAGAGAGGGTGGGGTGACTGCTCGATTGAAATTATGACATTGTTATTTTCTTCAAATTGTGATTCCTCCAACTCCAAAACAGAGGAAAAACAATCGTTTATCGAAAAGACATCCGCAATCTTCATTTAGATCTAGATCTAGGCTAGCCTCGAAACTAGATCAATGATTTATGACTGTCTGTCTAGATCTAGATCTAGACCTAGGCCATAGATCTAGAAGAGCCTTGGTCTACCCTGAGCCAAGAGGGCGCTGAAACTTTCCAAAATCACAAAAGAGTTCCCCTACCGGGTCTGTATACTTTCTGACTTTGTTCCCGGTTACCGGATCTGTATACACTATACACTCCCTTCTACTTCTAGCATAGCCTAATCTTTGATTCTAGGCTGCCTTCTGATACTAAATTGATGATTTCATCCAAAGGTACGAAGGTGATTTCGGTTGATTCCTAGTGTTTTCGAGTGTTTTCGAGAACAATAAACACCCGATCTGACAGCGCAAATATTGAGGCAATAATATAATTATAATTAGATCTACAACAAAACATCAGCAGCTTACAACAGCAACAAAAACCACTAGGGGCAACAACAAGAAAAGAGCTGTGACTGTCTTTGTTTGTTAGTTTGGTTTGTGTGTGTGTTTCAGAGAGTGCGTGTGTTTTTGTTTTTGTTTTAACTTCTTTTTTGTCACAGACTCGCTCTGTCGGAATTAACGCCACATTAATTGTGACAGTCACTGTGTCGCAATTAACGCTACCTTAAATAATATGTAGATGGTCTGAATAGGATTAGGCCTAAATCTAAAATGATTTATTTCTAGATCTAGAATCTAGATTTAGATCAAAGTCTTATTTTTGGCTTGCCAGAATCTAACAAGACAAGGATTTTTTTGATATGCCCTAGCCTTTGACTGTTGATAGTTATTTCCTGAAATGCAAAATAGGTTACTGGCAAAGTCGAGCAGTCTTGTTTTCTTGCAGTAGATCTATCTTTAGAAAGTATTTTCAAATGAAGTGTAGTCCAGGAATGTTGCCCCAACCACAATTGAAGTATTTGAGTATTCAGACATCTAACCATCTCTAGCTCTAGAAATTGAATTCGATTTTTTAAAAAATGCTTCTTCCCAGTTCTTGCAGAATGAAAGATGACGCCGAACTCTGGCAAATAACCCAACAAATCTCGAGAACAGAAAGCGTTAGGAGAAATAGAGGTCAAGTTTATTTTCCCGAGCTTTCGGAGAAATAGTCACTTCAAATGAGTTCCCCTTTTTTTCTTTGCTTTTCAGAATTACTCTGTACATAATTTTGTACATAGGCACCCTGTGTTGTAAAGTATGAGTGGATCAGTTGGCACCATGCGTGCTGGCTCGAACAGACACACTGGACCAAAAGACAAGATGATTAAGAATGAAAGGAATAACTCACAACAGCAGCAGCAGCAACAACAAACTTTATCAAAGAATGAAGGACAATCAAACAAAATTCAGCCAACACAGGATCAGATTCGTTTGGCTCAAATGATGAGCACCAATCAGACAGATGCCAATCCTGATACTGTGAAAGAGGTAAGATCATCTTTGTGGTTTTTCATTTTGTAGCTATCTTTTCCGCTGGAAGAATTTATTTAAAGAAGACTTTTGTATCATATTTAGTCTTCACAACACAGGCCTGCCTTTTTCTTTTGCCCCTCTTTAAAGCAGAGATTCTCCCTCAGAATGCATTAACAAAGCAATTTTGTCCTTGGTTTTACTGTAGTAAGCTTCTTTTGGTTTTTGTGAGACAATTGATTTTAGTCTCTGACATATGGCTTGTGTTTGGTGTTCGGAAAAAAGAATAAGTTCCTTGTAATACTGTAAGGCATAAGGAAGATATTTTTTATAGCAAATAGCACTATTAAAATTTGGATTTCACTGTATCAGTTGATATTTATGATTTGAACAATTTTTCTCCATTCTCTTTTTGTGGATAATCAGATTTATTCATATGAATGACTTGAGAATTTAGAAATGCTTTATCCACAGTTGAAGCGACTTAATATTTATTGCTGTCTTCTTTTTCTCCAGTTGATGGCAATGACAGGAAAGAGTGAAGATGTGGTTGTCATTGCACTTCACGACGCAGAACATGATGCAGACAGAGCGGTCATGATGCTCCTGGAGGGAGGGGAAGAACAGGTAAGCTATGATCTGCTCATCTCGCAATTTTTAGTAACTGTTTTATTGATGATTAGTCTTTGGATTTGAAAGATGGAGAAGCCAAGTCATCGATTTCTTCTGCAATGTGAGATCTACACTTGGGGTGAGGGGGGGGGGGGGGGGGAGAGAGATAAATGACATTGACCTTAGTCTATTTTGATAACATATTGAACCAAGCCTTTGGTCCCAGTACTAGTTTGAAGCTCACAGTAATTTGATGAAACCTATTTTTTGTGAAATATTTTTGTACTGTATACCCTACAAACCCTTTGAAAATGTAATAAACCTTTAATATTAATGTTTTTTAAAACCTTGCTGTGGTGTTTGTTTCCCTCCCCCTTCTTTCAAACATTTTGTACTATCTTAAAGGGGGGCTGAGAAAAAAACCCATAGAAACTTTCACTCACATAACTTTACTACAAGATTGTCCTTAATAACATTAGGTCTGTTTGAAATAAATACAGTCGAACCTGCCCTGACGGCCACCTGTACAAACGGCCACTTTCTGATTCCCCCCTTGCGTTTTTTCCTATATAATTTAACCGTGTAAAACGGGCACCTGTCCGCCGCGGCCACCATACTTTAACACACAACCCCTATCTCACTAAGCAATAACACCTGTCTTAGACGGCCACCTTATTTCAACACACAACCCCTATCTCACTAAGCAATAACACCTGTCTTAGACGGCCACCTTATTTCAACACACAACCCCTATCTCACTAAGCAATAACACCTGTCTTAGACGGCCACCTTAGTGACTCCATTACGTTTTGTCATTAATTGTGCATTGACCCCTGGCGTTGTGGGCGAGCCGTCATAATTCAATCACCTGTCGTTGTTGGGTAGTCCCTCCAACCGATCATGTTGCGTAGGCCCCTCCCACTGTTGACCAATTGGTACCAATTTCCAGCTGCTGGTGAGGGAAGCGTGTGATCCCGCAAAACCCATAAGCCCCGCCTAGAACTCATACACAAATGTAAGTGAGATGAGTGGTCACTGTTTACCCAGTCGGTAACAAAGTAACAATGGACGTCAACATGGACTTGTGACAGAAGCGTCGCTCGTTCTTCGAGTAGTGGCGACCCATATGTTTGTTTTACCATAGTACTCGGTCCTCCTTGTCTGACACATTTAGTTTTATTGTCACCCTTGCACAAAGTCAGCAACAAAATAAAAATAACAAACAAAATACAAACCAACAACAAAAACAACAGTTATGCGGCTACTTTCGATTGGGAATGGGGTTTGTTTTCTTTATCTTGATCCAGTCCTGCCTAAGACGGCCACCTGTCTTATACGGCCAGTTTTCTCCTTGACAATGGGTGGCCATCTTATGCAGATTTGACTGTATATGCAGTCTTTGAGCTACACTTGCTGCATTTGTATTTCTTGTGTGGAAACAGATTAATTGAGGCTGGAAAATGTTTTGTGCTCCATCATGATTTTGATATCTAAGGCAGGCTGCTTCTACACTTGCTGAATGGGCTACAGCGTCTGCAGAAATACTCAATAAAATAAACCTTCCCTTGTGCCTTGAAGAATTCAAACTTTTTTGTGTGTGCAATGGGAAGAGCCTAACCATTCCACTGTAGGTGCTTGTATTTACATGGGGATGAAGATAAAAGTATGTATACCAATGTTTAAAATGATGCCTTTACAGTAGTCTAATTATCTTGGTACTGCTATGAGAAATCCTGATGCCCAGCTAGACAATATTGATTCTTGCCTTTCTTTGCAAGTTGGGCTTTTAATCCTTTGCATTTGATTTGGTTGCAGTTAATGTAGGATACCGGTGAACTCATTATTAATGTTACAAGGGGAAGTTGAGTCATCAATGACGTGGGATGCTGTTTCTTTTTCAGCAAGGGGAGTGGCGTGAGCAAGGTGGAAAGCGCAAGAAGAAGGCTGCGTCTCAGAAGGATGGGTCCAACCACCTTGGTGATGACCACTATGACAGCCGCAACAAAGACAGAGGAGACAGAGATGACCGAGACCGGGATGGGGGGAGTGATCGCCAAGATCTTCCCCCAAGGAGAGGTAGACGTAACGGAGGACCCCCTCCTCGTCTTGCTAGAGGTCGAGGAAGAGAGAGGGGCAATTTTGGTGATCGGGACAACAACAGAGATCGCAATAATGCCGAAGACTGGGACAACGATCGCGGTGATGACAAGAGAGATCGGAGTGGTGGTGACCGGGGAAGG
Source organism: Aplysia californica (assembly GCF_000002075.1). NCBI lineage: Eukaryota > Metazoa > Mollusca > Gastropoda > Aplysiida > Aplysiidae > Aplysia > Aplysia californica. The sequence continues at coordinate 282,835 of NW_004797349.1, forward strand.
TCAAGAGGAAGAGGAGGTCAGTTGTCTCCCAGTAAAAGTTTTGTTTTGCAATAATTCAGAGTGAAACTTTTTTTTTTTCCCCAGCTTTTAACTGAATAGTATTGACAGGTTAATAATTTTCTGACTGCGTTTGTTACTTTCTTGATTTAGATGGTTCATGGCAAAGCCAGGCTTAAAATATTCGACTTCTACTTAAATGTGTGTACAAATCTTTGTTTGCTTTATTCAGTTGTACCCCTCATTGTAGTCTTACTTCCAGTTAACTCAAGATGATTGAAAACTCTTTTGAAGGCTACTCTTAATTTTTTTTTTTTGGTAGTGTTATTGTCTTCAACAATAGAAATGTAGCAAATATTGTCCTTAGGTTTTGCTTTTTTTTGTGTTCGTAAGGACGTTTCTGTTCTGCAGCACTCTGGAAAAGTGGTGATTAGTAACATCAACATTTTTATTTTGTCTCACAGGTTTTGGTGGTCGCAGAACTGGTGGTGGGGGCCGTGGTGGACGCTTTAACAACAGTGGAGACAGAGATAACAGGTATATTTTTTGCCTTATACAGTCAGGATGGGTCTCTTTTAATTAATGTGCTAACGGGATGTTCTCAAAAGAGCAGGCAGTGACATCTATCACATGCTGTGGGCATTATTTGTGTGCTGTCCTGTACACAGAGGGTTAAAGCAAAAATAGTTCAGACAGAATTTGTAGTTAGAAAGCAACAAAATGCATTTGTCAGCAGCTAATGCGGCATACTAATTAATACATAGATTGATTGGAATGTTTCTAAGATAGTCAAACAAGTTGTAGTATACTTGTGTTCGATCACATTTTAAATAGAATGCTGTCTCTTTCACTTTCTAAATGACCCTTATAGCACAAATTTTGCTGCTTGATCTTTATTAAAATTATCACTTTGTGGTACTGGGAAGATAAAGGTGTTGTGGAGATCAGTCCAATAGAAAGCATTTAGTTTCTGAAATTGTTTTGTTTTCAGGATACATCAGTCTTTTTGCCCTTGAGCAAAGCAGTTTGCAATCAGTCTAGCTTATTCATAAGAAAATCATCTGGGTGTGGAAACCTTTTCATTAAGTGTACATTTTATTACTTGTGTATGTTTTTAATTCAAAGAATATAATATATAAGAACAAAATTGGTGACCTGAATTGGTTTTGCTATGCATGTGCCGGACTGTATATAGCTCCAGTGTGTGTTCATCATTAACAGTCTTTGTTGTGGGTAATTTTATCAACAAAAATGTGTGGCTTTTGTTGATTTGAAAATGATAAGAAAAACAAGCTTAGCCATCAAACAATGATTTTATGCTCATTGAGTATGAACGAATCTTTTTTTTATATAGGAGCTACAACCGTGTGCCTAGATTTGAGAAGATGAACAACAGTCAGCCTTTGGATGGACCTGAGATTGACACATGGACTAATGAAACTGCTGAAACAAACACGAGCAAAGATACTGGTATGTATTAAAATTTTATATTCAGTACTTCCTGTAGTAAACATGTTTTTTTTTTCCTGTTCAGCTTCTCTATTAAATGTATGCTAGCTACTTTCTTTAGGTGATGGGTTGGTTCCTGCAAGAAGAGAAATTGTCTTGTTATTTGTTATACGGGTCATATTGATCAAGAATTGTCTATTGAAGGTTGAAAAATAGTTCTGCAAATATAGTTTCAAGAAATGTGCTTTGTAGTTTTTACATATTCGTGAACATTTTTCTTTTGCAGACTGGGACAACTGGAACGAGTCTTGGGTGAATGAAGAGGACCAATGGACTGGAACGGTAAGTTGATTTGTAATATCTGCTTTTGTTTTTAGAGGTCTTGCTTAGAATCTGTACTTTGCTGTTTCGGTCTGATTCTGCCTTTTCTGTTTTTGTTTAGGTCAATGACGACATGAGTGATGGTGAAGAGTTAAATTTATCTTGAGATTAAATATGGTGGAATTTATCGGTATTCACTTTTAAAAAAAAATCTCCCATCAGAATGGCTGTCAGGGGGAAATGTACATGGACTCACCTGCCTTAGACTAATCTTAAATGAATTTCAGTATGTTGAGGACCTGAGGAGTAGTCCAGATTCGAATGGTGGCGTTTAACAATTTTTAAAAATGTGTGTAATATTTTGTTTTCTATACAGATTAAAAATTTTCTGATTTTAAAAAAGATTTTTTGGTGCTTTTTCAGCTGGAGGAGACAAAGGTGTTTACCCCGTCTCAAATGAAGATTGCAGAACCAGATCCTGTGATAAGTGAGCCCCCAAGCTCTCTCGGACAAAGGTGAGCAACTGAGAATCTGTCGTTTTTGTGCAAAATGTTTTTCTTGAACACTCTTTTTGCTGCAACACAGATAGGAATTTTTATGCAATTTTATTTTAAGTTATACCGATAGGATTGCATTTTTGTTTCAGTGCTTTTTTCCCCCATAAAAGTAATTTTGAGTTGAAGGTGGTCTTCTTTACATTCATAGGATTTCGCCTTTGTGTCGACTCTACAAGACTTTTTACGTGTCGACTCTACAAGACTTTTTACAATGTTGCATCTCAGTTAAGACCATTTCGATCATATTCATCTTGACTGAACAAATTCTTTTCCAGGCTGGATGTTGGAAGTCTCTTTAGTGAATCTGCAAAGTTTTCGAAGGCACCCGACTATAGCAAACCTAGTGGAGATGCTTACATCAACCAGTTCAAACAAGCTGCAACTGAGTCGATCAAGAACACCATTGGGGTGAGTTTCTTAATCTGTTGGAGATACAATCCTTCCAGAATATTTGAAGTTCAGATTCTTAGAACATGGCTGTCTTTTCTTGGGGATTTCTTGCAAGAAGCTCCACAATGTTTTGTTTTGTAGAAGAATCAGGTTAGGATTTCCTTTCTTTTAATCCCATTTTATATATCGCATGATTATTATTGCTGTCGAGATGCTGTTTGCAATAAGTTAAAAGTTTCCCGGCAGTTTAATGGTTTTCTTTGTGTCACCATTAGAAGTGGTCATTTAGGGTAGGCTGCTGGTTTACAGAATTGATAAGTTTGTTATGTTAAAGTGGGTGTTGTGTATGTGTAATGATTTTTTTTTTTGGGAGTGTTTGTTGTGTAAAGTGAATTATTACTGATACTCCACTTCTTTCCGTGTGTTGTTTTTTTTTCCATTTCAATTGATCAAGTTAATGACATTTGTTCATTCTTCTTCATATCCTCCTTGCAGATTGGAAGCTCATCCAGAACACCCCAGTCTATGAGTTCGATGGCCATGCCCCAGCAGTCTGCGACAAACTCGCTCGGTCTGTCATCTCTTACCCAAAGTTCGAGCCAGGTTCAGGACGGAGTGACCAGTGTCCTCTCCTCGCTATCTCAGCAACAGGGGCAGCAGGTGGCTTCCATGTCTCAGACAATGAGCCAGCTTTCCCAGTTCTCACAGTCTCAGATGGGCATGGGTTCAGGCCAGCAGAGCCAGGTCTCGGGAATGGCACCACAGCCAGCTCAGTTGCCTGGGCTTGGTGGTCAGCAGCAGGTTTGTTTTTTTTCCTGTCTTTGCAAGTGTTTTTAATTTAAGGTGCTTGTGAAAACAAGTCTTACAAGGTTTCTCGCCGTTAGTCCTAGATGATTCTGGTACTTAAGGCTAATAAAGCCTCTTTTGTCATTGCATTAGTGTTGAATACCTGAAGAAAGATTGTCCAACAAATTGGCATCAGTTTACCTCGATATGAATGTTTGGCTTCATGTTTATTTATAATACGCTAGTAGTTTTCATTTGTACAATGAAAATGTCTGTTCTATGTACACAGGCAAGTAGGGATCAAGCCCCACCATCTCAGTCCAGGATACCATCTGTTGTTCAACAACAACAACAACAGCAGCAGCAGCAGAATTTGGCGCAGTCCGGCTTGAATAACAATTTGCAGCAGCGTCCAAAACCCCAAAGATCAAAGCTGCCCCCTCCCTCAAAGGTAAAAACAAGCGTTATTGTGATTTCTCTGGCTGTTTTATATTGAAGTTTGAAATTTTTTGCGTTGAACTTCTAGAGTCAGTTTAGAAGTCACCCCGACAATTTTTTCATCTTATGTGAATTCATGTTGCTGAAGGTATTAGGTTCTTGTTTACTACAACATATTTTGAATCTGTTAATAAAGCAAGCATTGTCAAAGGAAATTCCTGTTTCCTCTTTTTGAACCCTGAGCCTAAAATGCCTGTTCATCTGGTTGGAGACTCCTCTAATTTTTAAAATTAAAACTCTTTTGAGGAGGGCTCTCGTGGCCTAGAGGTTAAGATGTTCGCCTCTCATTCAAAGGTCCCACGTTCAAATCCGGGTAGTGACCGTTCTCTAACATTGTCTCCTTTCATCTTTTTTCCTGCTCTCTAGCAATGTTCTGTCGTCTGCTTTCGTCTCCACTTTCTGCCCCTACCCCTTCACCCCCTTTGCTCCCTCCTCTGGGCTTCTGACTCTTTCTGCAGACTTTCTACTGCTACTTGTTGGCTCCTTTTTACTGCTATCTTCCAGCCACACCCCTGATCTTCTTGTAGGAAAGATCTACACTTAGCCTTTTAGGGCAAGAGTGAAAAATCTCGGAGGTCCTGTGTCCAAGTTGTGTCCCTTGGTTGTCTAAAATGATGAGAGTAGGCTTCGGCCACCACCCAGGCAAAATTCAAAATTTCCTACCAACTGAAATTGTTTATTGTGTCCCGCACGGTCATATATCATTATGCAGTTGCCAGCGCTGTAAAACACTTACCAAAAAAAAACCTGGCGTGGGTATGAAGGGGTAAAGGTAGTTCACATGGAGGCAGATGCTTACATCTGTAGGGATAAGAATTGTATAAAAGTTAAGCTATTTGTGAATTACGTTCTCGCCCAGACTTAAATGATATTCATGTTTGTTGTTTGTCAATTTCAACAGATTCCATCAACAGCTGTAGAAATGCCTGGTCATATTCCCCGAAACCCTCAATTCGATCTGCAATTTGGAATCGACTTTGGCTCAGAGTCAAATTCCACATTTGCCTTTGGAACTGGCAGTGGTGAGAGTACAACAGCCGCCAATACTTACTCTTCCACCTCAAATGGGTGAGCAAATTTTTTTTTTTTTTTAAATATTGTTTATTTTTAATCTAAAAGTACTGGGGCTGCTGCTTTGGTTAGCGAAACTGCTATGGCTACATTTTGCGGGCAGATTTTCTTCCTTTTTTGCCTTTTACTGTTACAAGATGTGGGAATATGACATTGGTCTGCAAGAAATGATTGATTTGTATGAAGTCCACTGTCATTTTAGCTGATTACTCTAAACAGAATGATGACATTGGTGTATGGAAATGCACGCTTATCTTTAGATAGGCAATCCCTGATGTGTTTTAGCTATTTTCAAGATGAGTTCTCAGTACATGTAGTAGAGGGGAGGTTTTACAGCATCCCATGCTCCTCCAGTTCTTCCACTTTGGTTACTAGAAAGGTGCCTCTCTTTAGTCTTTGCTCTGCTTTTGGGGCCAATCAATGAACTTATTCCAGCAGTAAGTTTGATCTTGCATGTTTTTAGGACATGTGTATACTGAAAGTGCGGCACAGTTAAGTCTGTTCATGCTCTAGTTTTCCTCTGGCCGAAATCTGAATTGGTTTTGTTAATGTTGAAAGAAAAATAGAAAGTAAAAACAGACTGAAATACAAAGTCTCACAAGACACAAGTATCCTATGAACATGTCATTGTCCGAAGTCTTACACCGACTGATAAAGTATTTAAAAGTAATAATGACAATTCAGTGTCTGGATATTTATTCTCATGTTATTTTTATGCTTTCAGATCTTCGTCTGTGATATCAAACCACTTGAACCAAGCCCACGTGAGCAATTCAAGTAGTGATACAAACTCCATGGTCTCCAGTATCATGGCGTCCCCCTCAGCGGGGTCAGCAAAGGTGCCATCCAACATGGAGCCGCAGCCGTCTGCTCGGCCGCCTGCTGTGTTCCATAACTCTGTTTACAACTCCTCTTCACCGAAGACAGAGTCCCAAAACATTGAAAGGGAACAGAACAAAGTATGTTTACCCAATTTTTACCCTTCTAACCCAGCTTTTTAAACTTTTTGGTACAGTGTTGCCATATCGTACCTGACGTAGTCTAACCATAGAAGTACCGATAAGTAAATTTTACAGGAGGGACAAAAAGGTTTACTATATTCAATGCTCTTCTTGCGGCGTGATTTTTGTGTCGGGGCAAAGTTTTAGCATCGCTCTAAATGTCACCTTGTGTAAGAGACATTTCTTTGCTTTTTAAACGAATAAAAAATGTTAGAGAAATTTGGTGCTTATACGGTAAGAGTATGACAGGGACAATATTGATTTTCTGCTCACAGCATCTTCAGTTTCAGTCAGCTATTTGTTCTGTATGTTTCTTTAGTATGCCTGCCCTTTGACAGACATAGTGCATTTTAAAGCGCACACCGGACCTCTAAGTTTTTTGTCCATGTTCAAGAAGAATAGGTTCTAGGATTGAGAGGTCGAACATGAATCAAACCAAGTACTTTGTTACAAGAAGTGACCATTTTGACATAGACAGTGGTGCAACTAGGCCAGTATGTAGTGAACCAAGTTGTCAAATCTTATTTGACCTATCAAATTCATTGAAAGTTAACCCAAATCGCCACATAAAGTTTCTTGAAGCCCTGCTACTTCCACCCCATACTTCATTCCCATAAAGTTCCCGATGTTATGAAATGGCAGACATGTGACAGTCGTAACACTGTTTGGACTATGGCTTATGATTTACGCTGGAGAGATCGAGTTGGTCATAAAATATTGATTTTTGTTTTAAAAATTTCAACTTTCTATATGGAAAAAATGTCGTGAACACATTGAAATGAGTCCCAATCCCGCAAAAGGAGTAGAGTGGATTAAAGAAGGCCATGACAGGCTAATGGTCTTCAATTTTCTGAACACTGACACTCATTTTTTTTTTCTCTCTTCATCTTCAGATTAGCGGTCCAGAGTCTATGCCTTTCCCTTCGGCTCAGCTTGAAAGGAAGTCCAGTCCTATGATGTCAACTCAGCGCCCTGGACAGACCAGTCAGAATCTCAATACAGGTAATGGCTTAAAGTGGTTTTCTTGAAGTGTTCGTCAGAATTCTAGCTCCTTGTGCACAACACTATTAGTCTGCAGAAGCAATGCCTTAGTATGTGGTTGATTTTCCATTTGAAACTGATTTTTGCTTATCATTAAGGCATTCACAGATGTTTTGGTCATATCCACAAAAAGTTCTTTGTGCATACTCTAGGCATGAGCCAGGACCTGAATTGGTGAATGTACTGTATATTAAATGCTACTAGTGAAAGAATTTTATGCAGCTCCAATGTTCTTGTTATTTGTTTATCCCTTAGTATTAATTTCTTTGTTGTATTTCTTTTTTGGCAGGGTCTTTACCCCCAAGCAAGAATGACACTTCATCAAACAACATTGGAAACAACTATTCGGCCTCAAATGGATATGCCTCTTCTTACCAAGGTCACCAAAAAGCCTCCAGCATCTCTCAGACACAGGCATACACACACACCACGAATTCACAGCCCCCGCAAGGCTCTTCATTCCCAGGGCAGTTCCCAGCTAGTCAGTCTGCCTACCCGTCCTCGGCTCAGACTCAGTTCCCTGCCCCTCCCAGTGCCAACCAGTTCCCCCCAACTGGCCAACCTCCCCAGTTTAACAACACACAGACACAGTACACGTCCAATCAGAATCAATTTGGGTCAGGAGGCTCCACAGGCCAGCACCCCTCCATGCCTCATGGAAACCACCAGTCTCAGTATTCATCAAATACCCAGAATGCCTATTCCTCGGCTGGACAGTCACAGTACTCTGGATACCAGAACAATGCCCCGTTCCCCTCCCACCCCCCGTCTCAGTCAAACTTTGCCTCGTCCAGTCAGACTGGTGGCCCGAGCAGTTCTCTGTATCCGACGTCGACTCAGTCGAGTGGTTCGTCCTACACGTCTCAGTCTAACACATACCAATCGCCCTCCGCGGGCTCATACCACTCCAGGGACAACCAGACGGGTGCTGCTGTCAGCACACAGTCTAGCAGTGGAGTAGCATTCCCGGCCACAGGCCAGACTTCTTCTCTGAAGCCTGCCACCTCTCAGACGAACTCCAGTTACAATTCGCAAAATTTCAACGCGTCACCGGCGCCTTTGCAGCCTTCGTCTCTGGCCAACAAACTTGGGGAGAGCCTCTCGAAAATGACGATGAAAGACACCACTACAGCTCTGGATGGTCATCAGTCAACACAGGTAGGTTCATTGCTAGCATTTTTTGGTCTGTTTAAAAAAAAATTGAAAGGACATGGAGGAGGGAAGAGTGGGATTGTTCTTACACCCAAAAGAACACCTATTATCTTTTTGTTTGATATGCTTACTAGTTTTAAATAACAACCCATGAACATTTCAGTGACATATATGTAGTTTAACAGTTAGGCTTTCCATGCTGCACACAGATGACTTTTAAATGCCCGTTGAGGAATTTATTTTATCAAGTATCTTCTTCTGTCTACTTGGCTATGTAGTTTTCCATTTAGCCCGGGGGTTGACCTATAGCAGGAGTTCTTTTCGTAATTCAGGTTAACTGAATATTTTTACGTGTAATCAGTTTTGACTTGTGTTCCATTTCCCTTCTTTATTGTCTTCTTCGGGCGGCCTCACACCTCCACCTACTTTATTTACTATGCTTTAATCATTTTCTGCTGCTTGGCCTCAAGGCTCTCTTTGGAAGCAAGTTCCACTGTTGCAAGTACAAGATGGAAAACACTATTTCTCTGATTTCTAGTAATTGTCCTCCCTGAAATACCAATGCAGAAGAAAAGTAATGAACTTTTTGACCAAATGAATAATAATGACACCCACAAATTAATTGTTGATGAGTCCTTTACCATACTGAGCATAAACTTATTGAATGCAGAAAAGTGTGTGAAGGGTTTAGGGGGGTTACTTGGGCGATGCCCACCATCTTTACCTGCCATGTGGGTAGAGACCTGTTTTTTTTATTTTGAAAAGTTGGCTGCTGAGGAATCCTGGTGTCAGACATTTCTCTTGTCTTGTCTATTATTTTGTCTTGTTTAAATTCTTTGTCAAATGACTCTAACCATGGAAAGATAATATACTTCTTCGTAGCTCGTAACTTTCTAAAAATATTAGATTAATTTTTAAATGGTCTAAATAAATATTGACTTCTGGGATTGGGCAGATTTGAGGACAAGTTGAACATGAGCATTTGTTAGTCGTTTCATTCTTTGGACGTGGGTGGTTGGCGCGTGCTCTGCTGTGGTTTGCTCCTTCTTTCCTATCAAACATCTGTCATCTTTTTCTCTTCTCCTTTTTTGTGTATGTTATTCTCTTGTAACACATAATCTATTCGGCCTATCTCCATTTTTTACTCACTCTTTGTTATGAACTGTTTTCACTGTTAAAAAAATGGAGATAGGACAAGAAAGCACTGAGGTAGCGATAGATGGGTCAAGAAGAAAGTTCACAGGGAAGCTTTCAGCTGTCATAGTAGCATTTGGTCTTTCTTTTTGGTAGGCCCTGAAAGATTTTCACTGACAAGAGCTGCTCCAGTCTACGAGCTGACATTGATATTTTTTCTCCTATTAATTCTTGTCACCCTGTCATTGTCATTTACATTATATAGTTCATTTGATAGTTTAGTTCATCCTGCCTATTTCATCTGCGCGGCACTTACATATTGTTTCTGGCATAAAATATAAAACAGGCAGTACAGTGCCATAGAAGTTTAATGAACGAGCTACTATGGAGAAGAGATTTGAGTACAGCAAATATGTTCAGTGGTGCATTTATCATGAACGTTCAAGGTTTCTTTGTCGGAAAGCTGTCTTCGCATTCATTTTGAAGTTTGAATCAAAGTTGTTACTGGCCCCATGCTTGGCAATGGTATGTGTTGTGCAGGTTTTATATAATTGCAGATTTGTCCCATGTTATCAGTATGTCTGAGAGGGAAAAGGGCGACTGTAATGAGGATATAGATAGACTAACTAGCTCTTTACCAATGCTGTGTATAAGGTCATGAGGTTGAACTATTGTCATTGTTTTTTTCAGTTTGAACATTCGAGCACCTCGTCAACAACTACTGTGTCTACCGCCTTGAGCCTGCCGTCCTCCACAAGCACAGCGTCACTCTCTACAGGTACCACTACCATCTCATCCACGTCAACTGCCACATCCATCACATCGACCTCACGGATAGCCTCAATGCCATCAACGAGTAAGTTATATCCCTGCACTTCTTTGTGGGCTGATCTAGATATGTTCCCTCCATTCATTTCATCTTTTTACGTAAGGATTAAAAGTTTTTCATCTTATCATCAGTAGCCTCATTTTATTCAGCGTGTCATGATTGACACATGCAATTAACTGCTTAGGTACCTGACCCAGTACGGCTTATGAGCAGTCAAGTGGTATTTCGTAGTGGTCTTGCACAAGTCACAAGTACAGTGGTCCAAACACTTCAGCTCTAAGGAGGGAAATTGAGCAAAATACTACTTGAGGATTATATTGTCTGTGTATCATAGGCACCTCGTAAGCAAAGGTGAAAAGATCAGCTTCAATAATTTAAATATCTGGAATGTGTGATTACATCTGATGCCTAATGTTCCTAGGAAATATATGAAGAATTGTAACAGCTAAAGACGTTTTCAATAAAATTAGCAGTCTGAAAAATAGGAACATCTCAATAAAAGTTCTAAAAGGCTGTGTGTGGCTTCTATATGGCTGTGAATACTGGAAATTACAAGACAGTGAAAATGAAATACAGAAGTAACAGAAATGGAGTTTCTTAGGAGACTTCAGATTTTTATGGAAGGAAAAAAACAATCAGGCAGTGCTGAAAGAAACCCATGTGGGCTGCTCACTAATAAAAACAATTAGGATGAGACAAATGGAAATAAAACATCCGAGCAAAGTCATGAACGGTAAACCATGATTACCAATATCTATTTTAGATCTGGCTTTTGATTATAATTATGATCATAAGGAAGTAAATGTGAAAAAAAAAAGTAATTTTAAAAAATCAATTTTTTTGGTTGTGATAGAGACAAGCTCAGTTGCAAGTGTTCATGACGATGGCGTCATTGTACCTTGATATAGAAGTCCTACCTGTAATTCAGTGTCTGGTCCTTCTTATTCTATGTTTGATCAGTGATCAATGTCTAACATAAGTAGAAGTAACAGACCAGGGCCGTCCTTCTGCAGGCAGACTAATTACTGTGGGGACCAGTACTGCTGTAAGCTGATGAAATGCTTTTTTTTCCTGCTTTTTTTCGTTTTGGCACAAAATTTATTTGCTAAATCGAAGGCCTGATCAGTAACCCTGCTTGTGTGCAAAAAATCATATTGAAACGGACTAGTTTTTGAATAAATTAGAATTAAAATTTCAGATACGCTGACAAAAAAACCTTTTTCTTGAAGCTGCTCTGAAGAAGAGAAAAAAGGCGTTTTGTATGCCTATGGCAGAGTAGTCCGCAAATTATTTGAATATTTCGATAAAATGGTCATTGTGACAGTTTTTCAGTTGAGGGTGGATACTTACTTCCACTCGTTTCATTTTTTTTTTAAAGAGGGTGGTACCTTTACCGTGTGCTCTATTTTGTTTCTGTGGATGGCCAAGGACTCTTACTGACAAATCATCTTTTATTGAACACAACTGGAAACAGATTGATCATTGGTATGTTTGTTTTCCTTCACTCCCCAGGTAAGGCACCACCAAATCTGCCTCCGGGTGTGCCTTTGATGGGTCAGTACATTATGGGACAGAGCACCATGCCCCCATTTTACGTGAGTATTCGATTTCAATCTGTGCGCTATTGTATTTTTTGCGACTTACGTTATCTTTCCTTATTTTGAATATAACCTCATTTGCAATTAAAGTTAATTTCAGGGTCTATTTTAATATTTTAAAATAATCTGAACCTGCAAATGTCTTTGCAGAGTTGCGTATGTGCTTTAATGCACAGATAATGTAACTTCCGTCATTCTGTTTATTTTGTATTGTAATTTCGCTATGTACAACAGTTTTGTTGCTTTTGGTGTGTGTAGTGGCACCTGCCTCCCATTATTATGTAGTTTCTTATCTGAAAGAACTTTCTCAGGACAGGAAGTGAATTACTGGATTGATAGCGTTTACAAAAATCTATGAGCAGTGTAATTGAGATAATCATTTTGCATCGTCATTTACTAAATTACAGAGTATGCAGCCCCCACTGTATGGATATGATGATGTTCAGCTCCTGCAGCAAAGAATGCCTCTGGTAAGTTTTTGTATTGTTTTTGTTTTTATGTGTGTGTGATGACATGTTCCAAGTAGTTGGTTAATTTTTGGCTAGATGTGGTGTTGAATTATGAGAATTACAAGTTTATAATAAGAGTATGATGACAGATGAATCTCACCAAAAACAAGTTTGGATAAAAGTAACCCTGAAAAGAATGGGCGGAAGAGATAGTTCTATAATGGACTTCTGTTGCCCTTCTAGTGTTTTGCCACTTTTTCATTGAATATGTAAACTTTTTCAAGTTGTGAAAAAATCCCTAAGATTCATAAGATAGGGTGCTAAGATATGAGGTTTGGCTGTTACAGTTTCTCTATGCACTTTGCAACTTTCAGTCCTCTTAATCTATTGGAAGTTGCAAAAGCCTCCAAGAGATCAGTGAAGGGGATCTGCCATAGTTTGTTCTTGAAAAGAAGCATGCTTTCTATCTCTTACAGCAAGCGGGCAGCTACTACGACATGAGTGCTTTCCCTGCCCCCGCCGGATCCACCTTACCAACAGGCAGAGACCAGCAGCCACCCATCCCCAGCGTTCCATTCTCTGGTAAATAAGAAACTGAAAACACACATTTCATGTATAGGGCGCTTGGTAAAACTCGTGGTGAGCAAGTGAATTCGGAAAAAAATCTTAACATTTTAATTTACGAAATGCGTGTTTGCTGTTTTAATATTTGGTTTTAATTGACCTTTTTACCTGTTTGATATGGATCTTCAGGGGGGGGGGTGTCCTGTCTTGAGTTCCAAATCTCTTCTTGTCCTACCGTTTTAAAATTTACGCCTGCAAAGCACAATATTTTTTATGCATTATGAACACATTTGTATTTCTGTGTATCAAAAACGTGCTTCATATATTAAGTGCTTCCACTCTTCCGTATTTTTACGGAAATCCGTACTTTCTGCCAGTTCCGTACTTGTCCCTCCATCATTATCAACTCCCTCCGTAAAAAAAACTGCGACAGTGCAGGACTGCCGAAATTCCGTACTCACCTTCGTATGGTCTTGTATAAGTTACGGATATTTACGGTAATTCTCTCGGCAACAAGTTAACGTTATAGAAACCTGCCAAATTGTGCATTTCCTGCAATCGGACATTATAACGCTATGTCCCAGTCCCATGTATTCATTGCGTGTTGGTCGGCAGTACATTTTTTACCTGCAGATGGATCAAAATCTGGCGAGCCTTTTGTGCCAACTTCCTCCTTTCTGTCATTCACTCATTCCTTCTGTCTATCTTCGGATTGTTGCCGCGGCTGGAAAATCTGCGCGTTGATCAAGACTGATTTTGATCTTAGACAGAAAGTTACTGTCGGAAAGAAACTTTTTTCGCAAATTTTATCTAGGTCTAGAGAAGTGATCAATTAGAAGATTCTACGGCACGTGAACGCAATATAAGGGCCGCGATGAAAGAAATATATGCTGATACACGGGCGTGCCCACTACGGATGGGATCGGCCGATTGCGCTGATCGCCCGACTCGGTCCAACAACCATGTTTGCTTTGAAACTGAAAACAAACACGTTTGTTTTTTGAGGCGATCGGCCGATCCCGTCCATAGTGAGCACCCCGTATAAAATCAAGAATAATTCGAAGTGGTGTTCCCAGGTTGTGACAGGCGACTTTCAGACATGAAAATTAAGAAAAAATGTGGGTATACGCTGCAAAACCGTATTTTGAAGGTACACCTATTCATTATTCCCAGGTTTGCCTGCTGTCAATGGTGCGACTACAAATTAATTGAATTATAGTAGCAATGAAAGGGGAACCTGCTTTTAAACATTTCCAGCATTGGAAAGATATGCTGGTGATGAAGTCAAACAAGACAAAATGTTGGTGAAAAAATAAATATTATGGGCTGTAGGCAATATCTTCAAACAGGCTCCCAAATGCCATTTTCTACCCTCTAAAAGCACTAAATTTCAATTTCTCCTGAACCCCCACCGGGACTCTGTCCCTGGAACCTGCTGGGGGCCTATGCGGCCCAGACCCCCTGCAGAAATTTTCCTTACTTTTCAGTTTCAGCTGGTGGAAACACTGATTAAAGTCACGTTTGAATGTATATAAAACCTTTTTTTTTGTGTGTGTGTGTGTGAATATCATAGCTGCCACTTTCCCGCTAAATAGCGGAAACTCCGCTTCATCTAGCTTTTGCCGCTACTTTCCTCCTTCCTCCGCTTGGACCGCTCTCGGTCGCAAATTGCAATACTTTTTTACTCGCGGAAAACACCGAACCGGGAGAGAGACGAAAACGCAGCTTGCGCATGTCCGCCCGTAGCTTTCTACTTCCGTTCTTCTAGGCCTAGCGCTAGTTTCACTTTGTTTATTGTGGAGCAACAAAGTGTCGATCGGGCATCGGGACGTTGGCGCGCCAAGTTGTCATTGAAAACGGCGGAAATTTGAGAGAAATTGATGCAGAATGCAAAAATAAAAGGAGCTCCCCTTGCTGCACTTTGCGTTTGGTGCGATAAAGAAATCGCGGCCCGCGGCACTCCTGTACAATTGCGATCCCGTTTGTTCACATGACGGCTATTGTGGCTGTTTAAGTGAATCTAGATATATCTAGATCTAGATCTAGATCATCTCTAGAATCTAGATATAATCAAGATTTACACATATTTAGATTTCTAGATCTAGATTAGATAGCCTAGGCTATAATTTTAATTCAGGTTAGGTCTACACACTACAGAGGGACTACTAAGTTAAGTGCAAACGGGGCCGCAGGTGTACAGGAGTGCTCAGTACAGCGGCAAAGGTGTTGCCTCCTTGATCCAATACTGCGCGCGCTCTACAACGATGTACAAGTTTAAAGTGAAAGAAATCTTTTTATAAGACACCAACTTGCAACAAACACTGGATTTGTAGTCACCAAGTCCAAACTGTGTCAAATTAACTCAAATGCTTGTTAGTCTACTTAGTGCCTTTGTTGGGTTTTTTTTTGTTTTGTTTTTTGTTGTTGTTTTTTTCAAATACATTTTAATTTAGTTGCCTATGGTTAACAAATATGACAGTTTTCCCTTCCAAAACCGTAGGCTAGATTTTCCTGTATATGTTGCCTTTGGATCTCACTGGTTTTACTCCGGCCTTCAGAGAGCGCGTGTCCGCCTTCGCATGAATTTCCTCCTTTTTTGAAATTCCTGAGTGGCAGCTATGGAATATGAGACCTTCCCATGATTATATGAGAAAATCTAACATGTTTAAAAAAATTCTTGTTCTATTTCCGACAAGGAATCCTAATGACTAATGAGCCCCCTCAATTCTTTCCTATGTAGGAACATCTGCCGATACATCCAAGATGCCACGTGTTGATGCACAGAGCCCAAATTCGGCTGCTCAACCCCAGAACCCCCACTCAACAGCACAGCCCTCTTTGATCAATTTCCACTATGGTTACTATTACCCATCTATGTTTCCAGCGGGAGCAGCGGGCCTTCAGTACCCCATGTTTCCGGTAAGTTTTTGGTCCAGTTAGCAGGCTTTCCAATTGCCCCGAATTTCCTGGGACATCCTGTTTTCGGCAATGGGGAATACGAGAGCCTTATCACATACACTGCACTTAAACCGGTCCCACTTGATGTAATTTTTTTGTTTGCTGCAATAACATTGGGTGTCCCTCATTAGGTTTTGCAAAATGTTGACATTTTTACTGAGAGAAGGAAGGTTCAAGTTATCAAATTGTGGACAAGTTGAAGTTTCTTTTGATATAAACAAATCTTAGTTGTGCCTAATTGATAATTAAGCTTGCTAAATTAGTATCTATATCATTGTTTTCCCTTGAATGTTCTCATCTTGAAAATACTGGTATTTTGATGTGACATGTTTCAGTTTAGATTGTTGCAGTTCAATGTAGCCGTCGTCAGAAAGGTTGTAGGTTGGACACAAACTAAAAATTGTTTTTTGTGTTTTTTAAACTGTAGCTTCATTTGCATT
The DNA here is from genome assembly GCF_000002075.1 of Aplysia californica. Classification (NCBI taxonomy): domain Eukaryota; kingdom Metazoa; phylum Mollusca; class Gastropoda; order Aplysiida; family Aplysiidae; genus Aplysia; species Aplysia californica. The sequence continues at coordinate 299,070 of NW_004797349.1, forward strand.
TTTTTCTCTCTATTTCTTCCCTGTAGATCCCCCCAGTAACAAACGCTGCTGCACATGCTGGTACCACGGCTACCACCCAGTTCCAAAAGTCTTATCCATCTCATGTCTACACAACCAAAGGTGAGCTTGCAACATTTTGAATTTACTGCTTTCCAAGCCAGTGATTTACATTCTTTGCATATTCTTTTGTTCCCCCTTAGCAGATACTGTAGAGCGTCTAGAATGCATTAAGTGCTTTTTGCTGCACTTGAAGGAAAGAATGGGTAAAGAGCATTTTTGTTTATTGAAGCTTCAAGCTGATTCCCACTTTTTTTGAAAAAAGTCTTTTTCCATGCCTCAGTACAGTCCAGTACATTTGGCTTTTCCATTATTCCTCTCTGCAGTAGTGTGGGTTAAAGACATTTTGTATATTGCTTGAAGCAGTGCACTGATGTTTATAATTTTTTTTAAAAAAGGTTGGACACGTTTTACCTTTGGTGAAAGTTCTGATGTGAGAATTTGCAACCCTTGGAGGGTGGAATACCCAGATGACAGCATTATTGTACATACTTCTCTTCTAGATATTGCCGCTGTATTTTTGCCAGAGAGTTCTTCAAGCCACATGCAACTCCTCTTTACATGGCATTTTCTTACCCCGTACTCTGTATTGTTCAAATAGCATGGTGCTTCTTCAGTTTTTGGTAGGGGTCAGTCCGGACTGTAGCTAGGGTAGGCCTGCTCTTCTTGTTCAATGTCAAGAGCCTCTCTTCCCTGTGCACATCAAGTTTTTCTTCCTTGTTCAAGAACCGGTGCTCAATTCCAGGGAAAGAGGAGATCAAGGGGAAAGCCCAAAGTGACTGTGCCTGCATGAACAGAGCCTGCAAGCAGGCATTTGGCAGGAGGCAAACACCATCCGTTTCAGTTAGCTAGTTAGTGCGGCTTATAATGTGTGGACGAAGATTGGCGTACCCGTTTGCTGTCTTTGAGTCGTATTGTGCAAAGCTGAGACTTGTACTCCGACTTGCTGTAAACACACCGTGGGTTGTCATTTTTTAAATATTTTTTTTTGGTGCTAAGCAAACAGATTTGGAATACCAAATACCCAATTTTTGTCCGTTCTGTTGTACATTTTATGTATAATTCATGTGTGAATAATTGACTGTTATGGTGTGGTTCATACTTTATTCCGCCTAACTTTTAAGGCCTTATTTGGTTTTATTTGTGGTGGGGGATTTCATGGATACTGTCTGATCCAGACATACTTTGTTTCAGTTTTTGGAGGTTTTTTGTAGAGGAAATTTTGTCCTTCCCCTTTTTTTTGACAAGCTCCTAATGATTGTATGATGGTAATGGGTTTGTTTTAAATGTCACCAGCTCAATTCCAACAACAGTACAGTTTTGTAGTATGTTCTTGTAGCCATTCTCTTTATTATTTTTTCCTAGACCTTTTCATATTAACCATATAACGCTTCAGTGCAAGGGACATACTATTTCTTTCTCTATGCATTAACTATGCTTTCTTGCAAAGAGATGACCACAATATTTGATTAGAAATAAGTTTACTAGTGCTTCCAATCTTCATTGTTTTTACAGAATTCCTAATCCTAAAACTTTTAGGCAGGTGTAAAGGAAGAAATCAGATGAAGCACCACAAACTCTTTGTGAAAAAATAGGTATTATGGGTTGTTGATAGTCTCTTGAAACAGGCTTTCAAATGCCACTTTCAACCCTCTGAAGGCACAAGATTTCAATTTGTAAGGAGCTTCGCCCTGTGAAGCCCCACCAGTATGCTGTCCTTGCACCTTGCTGTGGGCCTATAGGGCCCCCAGACCCCAAGCATAGAATTTTGTCAATTTTAAATTTCTACTTTGTCTGTTGGAAGCACTATTAGATTCCGAGTAAGCTTTTCATTTCATTGTCATAAGAACTTGACTCCAGCTTCGCTGTACTGCAATGCTATCAGCTGAGAGTATATCTTTCAGCTGGCAGTGTGTTGTGCTCCTAACTTACAAGCTGCACCAACAATATTCCATTTTACAATCTGCTGACTTTACTTTATGCAACTTCTCTAAATGTGTCTGAAATGAAACTTTGGCAGTGGTGATACAATACTATTTCTGTTTGTCAAAATACCAGAGTTCAGTGTCTTTGTGATCAGTGATTGGGCCTTTTCTTTTATGTCAAGTTCGTATGTCATGAACAGATGCAGAGCCTGGATAACATTAAAAAAAATAATGAATTCAAAATGAAATGCTTTGCGTGAAGTCCTCTAGGAGTGAAGTGAACTTTGAGGCCTAGTGTTGAATGTGTGCAAAAAGCATAGACCTGCTCTGACATAGTGATGGCATTATCTGTCAGGGTATGATGAGCTCAACCAGGCACAGGATTTCTCTAAGACTGGTTATGGCAGCTCTCCCAGTGCTGGCAAGACCTCGGGAACACGTATGTCGACCAGTCAGTCATCCCATATTTTACTAACTAAACACTGTGTAATGCAACGGTTTCAGTTATATTGTTTGTTTGGTTCTTTACAACCGTTTTTCTTATTTCACGCTTTACAAACATTGGTTCATAGATTTCCTTTTGTGTGCTTCGCTTGCCTTTTGTTGAACGATTACTTTCTGTTTGGGTTCCTTCCAGTGTGCCGAATGTTTTCCTCAGCTTTGTAAAGATGTAGATGTACAAGTAGCTCCCCTGCTTGTTTTTTTCTCCCCCTCATGCTCGTGTCTGACATTCTGAAAATGGCATGCAATTCTGTGGCTTTGATCGAGTTGTACCTGGAAGATTATTTTGCTTTTTTTCAAAATGTTGTTTTCTGTTTATTGGTAATCTAAATTGTTATAACTGAAAAAGAAAATATTGTGCCTTTGTCTTAAAATATTAGAATATTGTATGCACTGGTGTTGGGCCAATTTAACATATTGAGGTTGCTCACGTCATGGTATAATATTCATAGACTGCTTAACTAATACACTGGTAAAATGAGACTTCGCAGTCTACTAACCAAGCAGTGCTTTTTTTGTGTACAGTCCTATGTTTTCTTTAGAAATACCAAGTTCTAAGCAAGCAACTGCTGTTCCAACCCCTTGGCCACCGGAAGCTTTATTGATTCATTGTTTTAAATGTATGGACTCACCAGCTTATATCTCACACTCCAGCACTTCTGGCACCTCGACTGAAATACCTCCAGCCCATTTTCAGTCTTCCCCCTTTCACAACACTCTTTTTGTTTTACTGTTATGATTATGCCCTTTGGGTACATTTTGTGTTTCCTTTTTAAAAATTTTATTTAAAAATGCACTCCCGTTTTTCAATGACTGCTGTTGACACGAGGGATAGGTATAGCTGGTTATGTGCTTTTTGTCTCATTGTATTAGCAGGTGTATCTGTTATAGGCATAAGGGGGGTTGGGACATTTATATTCTGTCTTTGAAATTATTTTTACAGTTGTTATTGAACCTCTTTTTGCGCTCGCTATGTTGCTTTTATTTGTGTTCTATTTTGTTATTTGAATACCCTTTCACAACAAAGATCCTTGGTATTTTTGAGTATTTTGTGCTGTCTTACTCTGGTCAGGACACTGATATACAGTGGTCTGTCTTAAAAGCTTTTTCAAAGCGTATACTTCTTTTGTCAGTGTTGTCATATCTTTGTGTCTGTAATGTGTGATTTTGACCGGGCTAGGGGTATGGGGACTCTCTGGACGATCCTGATGAAAGGTTTACCTTGTTGGAAGATAAAGGGTTGTGTCATTTCAAAATTTTAATCAATTGACAAACTTTTGTGTACTGCGGTGTTTTAATCTTTTCTCTCCCACCGCATTGGACAGAAAATTTGTTTAGAGCTAGCCAAATGTTTCATAGCGTGTTATTGTTTCATTCCACATAAAATGTAAGAAGTAGAATTACCTTTGTTTAATGAATAATGCATCCCACTCCTCTTGTTATTGTGCATGGCATGTACCGTACTATATTCCTTTACTTTTTGAAGTGCTCCTCAAATTTAGTTAGGGTATAGCGTTCTGCTGGTTTTTCACCTGGATGCGGCGCTACAGTTTTGAGAAAACTGAATATTTTGATGTAATTTTCTTTTGCTTTGCTAGCAAATGTGCGTCCTTTAAGTCGAATTGTCAGTCCTGCAGCCTTTGAGTTTATGCTGTTCAGGCTGATGCTATGTTTTATTTTATTATTTTGTTAAACGAAAGTTTCAAATATTAGTATGGGATCTATCTGTCCCCTGGAATGATTTTATATTTTAGGGAGGAGAGAAAATATTGACCTACTGCTCACTTCTTATTCTCGCCCAATTTGTCACACCATAGTAGAGAAGAGGACATGGGGATCTGGTGTCTTCTGCGTTTTGTCATAAGTAACTATTTGGCACGTCTGTCAAACAAAGAAGTGTATTATTGTGTCTATATTGTATTTACATGAAATGGTTGGACGGGCCAGATATCGAGTAATTGACTTTAGAAAAAGTAGTTGATGCGAGTGGAAAAGAGCTTAAAAATAATCCTTTGAACTAATCAGTTGCAATATCACCTTCCCTAGAATCTTGACAGGGGGTGCTGAATTTGGGGCTTTTGGGGAAAAGTTTTGCTGCACTTCATTAATTGTAATTTTTCTTTGTTCACACTGCTTTCTAGAGGAAACCGTGTATTCTGGTAATGTTGAAGGGGCTTTTTGATGATAAACAGTAAAGTTTTTTTTTTTTCCAAAGGGCTTTGGGCTTTTAAGATTCTTACTAACTTAAGTTTTGAATTTCAGAGTAATGGTTTGGGATTGGTTCTTAAGACTTGTGGATTACAAGGTGGGTGATGGTTCAAATTTTAATCACAAATTTAGTGTTCGGGGGCTACACTTACAGTCAAAGAAGTCAAGTATCATCAGATGATGGAATTAATGCAAGCTTTGACATGCTTAGATTTATAAGCTCATGGTATCCAGGAAATGTCTGCAGAGTTATAAAAACTGCAAGAGAAAGCATGATCTTGGCATTTATTTACTACTTCAAATCAAGTTGTGCGTAGGAGTCATCTTGTGTTTAAGTTGTGGTTTCTTTTTATCTTCACAGGAGCTGCCACTACAGAGATGGCACCCAATGCCTACAAATCACACACGCAGGTATGAAAACTTTCTCCCAGCATGAAAACTCATCGTTGTGGTGAGGAAAAAAACTACTGCTCCCCTAAAAAGCTGATGTGGTTCAAAATTAGCTGGTGTGTCTGTCTTGTTGTGATTCAGAATTCTTGCTTGTACAACATGGCTGTTATTGTTTTGTAGGCTACATCTTGTTAAGCAAGAAAATTTGTACAGATGTTAGTCTTTCAGATGGTGGATTTTCTGCATTTGACTTCTTTTTTTTTTTCCGTAACTTACATTGTTTTGATAGTTGCATAGCCAAACACTGGTGCAATGGGTTACGAACATAAGTAACATGTTAAAGTTAAAGCTAGTGTCTTGGTGGACTTGGTTCTGGCTTTATATAATTCTTTGTGGAATAATTACCTAAGCCATTTCGATGCAGAACTTTGGAAAGTCAGCAGACAACCGAAGTTTAAGAATGCCTTGTTGGATGTTTACAACAAAGTCATGCTAACCATCGTCCAGGGTGGTACCAACTGAGTGCCATCTTATGTAGTACAATGTAACGATTTTATAACCTTTGAGAAATGTTATGATGGTCTATATTTATGATAGGTAGTGTTAATTGCGACAGTAACGCTGTGACAACTAACGCAGTGTTGATTGCGACAGAGTGAACACGGAGCTCTTTTTCGTTGATGATTAACATCATCTACCATTTCCTGAACAAATATTGCAACAAAACATTCAGCAGCGTACAACAGCAACAAAGACCACTAGGGGCAACAACAGCGACAACAAGAAGAAAGCTGCAACTGTCACTGTCTTTGTTTGTCTGTTAGTTTGGTGTGTGTGTGTTTAAGGATACACAAACGTGTGTGTGTCTGGGCACTCCTGTCCAATTGTGATCCCGTTTGTTTACATGACGGTCATTGTGGAAGTGAATCTAGATCTAGCTTGATTATAGCCTAGATTCCAAGATAATCTATCTCTAGATATATAATCTAGATCTAGATTAGATAATTTTAATTCAGTTTAGATCTAGGGCCTAAATAAGAAACACACTACAGGGGCACTTAGTGTGACTTATTAGTGCAAATGGACGTGTGTGTGTGTGAGAATGCTTTACAGACTCACTCTTTGGCAATTAACGCACATTAATTGCCACAGCGTCACTCTGTCGCTATTAACACTACCTTTATGATAAGTATGATGAGGTCTCTAAAGGACGTAGATCATTCTACAGATTCTTGTAAAATGCAGTAAAACTCTTAAAGCGCAAACTTCACAGGATGAGAGTTTCGTCATAAGCAGATTTTATGTTACGGGAAGTCTAAATTAGGTCTATAGTATATTTTTTATTTTTTCCTTTAGAATTTGGGGAGAATCGGTTTTTGCTTATTTTTCATCAAGCGAATGGCACCATATTGTTTCTTATGTTGTGTTGAACTTTTCACCGACACGATGCTATGTTCCCCAGGGGTTTGACAAGCAAGGTTTCCACGGAGGAACCCCACCACCGTTCAACCTTCCCCTAGCCACGGCCACCCAGGCGGGCCCCATGGGTGCCCCGACCACTCCGTACGGAGCTCCTTTTCTGCCAGTGATGGCCGCCCATCAGGCCCACTCTCAGATGATGCATCACCCCATGCAGCAGGTAAAGAGCATCCCTTGATGTTGTGGTTTTTTTTGTGTGTGAAAAATAGAGGTGTACACCAGCCCCCATTTCAAACTAGTGCTGAGTTGTGGGATCACAGTGAATGGGGTTGGTGTCGTGTTGTACAGAAACGGGAAACATCAGGCTCGGTTCTTCCATGCACATGAAAACATGGGAGATATTGCATTACTTTACACTTTAGATCGTATCAGATTCAGCCTAACCTGTGTCAAGGTTTTGTAATTTCCTTGAATTCCATTTTTCTTCAAAATATATAATTATCTTGTGCATGGTACTTGGCCACGTTACGCCATTCTCTACTTGTGCAGGAAAAGAGTATTTCTGTGGCATACCTATTTGGGTTGTTTTGTTTTATTTTTGTCCTTTTTTTTTGTGGTCCTCTTACTTTGATGATAGTTTTCAAGGTTTTGTTGTGCTAAGGTTATTTTCTCCCGAAATTGTCTTTCTGCAAGATCGTAGTTGTTTCTATATAACTAATGTGCCAGATCCGCTTTGATTATCTATTGGACAGTCATTATTAATTTTGATTCTTGAACAAGAGTTTGGTCTAAAAAAGTCTTGTAATGCTGATATTGTGAAGGCACAAAGTGACTAATTTTGTTACACACTGGCATCAGGTTGGAGTGATGAGAATCATGCATTGACTTTCGTTCTTCTGTATATGCGCTGAAGAATTTTATAATCTGACCAACTGACCTGCCAGAAATACTATTGTGGTCTTTGTAAATTGCTGTAGTGTTGAGGGCTGCTGTCCTATTGTGTTTAATTTCAGTTTTGGTATCGTTTTGTTGGTTCAGCAAAATAAATTGTCTAGTAATTGCTGGAGGGAGGCTCAGTTCAACAATGATGGTATATTGGTATTGGGGAAAAGGTTTGGCAACCGGCACAAAAATCAGTTATATATAGCAGGGATTACTAGTCGTGCCTTCTGTCCATCTGCCCACTAGCTAGGTTGTGTTCATGTGAACTTTTGAGGCTTCCCCTTTTTGTTGGAGAAGAGTGGTCTGGTTTTGTATTATGGTTGCATTTCTTTGGTTCCCTGCCATGGTCTTAGCCCATATCTCGATTGTGATTTTTAAAAAATATTTTGTAATGTAGTTTAAATTTCTTTCCGTTTGTCTTGATTATAGCTTGGGAATCAATACTATGGACGTTGATCAAACTGTGGCATTGGTTGGAATGATGAGAATCATACATTGACTTTCGTTCTTCTGTATTTTACGCTGAAGAATTTTTTTTTCCTGACCACCAAATGCCTTGCCATTATCAAAGATGACTCCTGGCAGTCTCTTTGAGTCGCCAGACAATCTACTTACTGTTGACTTGTCATCATCCAGAAAAACTATTGATGAGCTTGAAAGCTATTATAGATGTGGCAATAGAAATCATTTGTGTTCTGTTTGCTGCATTGTTGTTTTTAAAGTTTCTCTTTGGTGTCCCGACAATTGCACCAGACATGTGTCTTTTCTTTATACAGTGATCTTTGTTAAGAACTGTAAAATTCTAGTGTGCCTGAGAACCCACTTTTACTCTGCACGTTCTCAGTGTTATTTACATGGCTATGTACCTGATCTTAGAACTAAGAAAATCTGCCAAAAAACGTAACTGGGGGAAACAAACTTGTTCTGAAAGCATCTTGCGGTAGATTGATATTGTGCAAACGATATGCACTCTGCTAGGTTGCAAAGTTCTTTAAGACGTGATGGGAGGAGGAGGGAGCAAGGGAGTACGAAAGAGAAGACACTCGCACATCTTTCCTTCATGGACACCGCAAGAAGTGGTGCTATGTTGGGATTGTTGTTTGCTGTTTTTTATTGTAGGTTTAATACTGTAGACTTTTCTAAAACTGGCATTTGTTTGGAATGATGAAAATCATACATTGACTTTCGTTCTTCTGTACTTTACGCTGAAGAATTTTTTAGCCTGACCACCAAATGCCTTGCCATTATCAAAGATGACTCCTGGCAGTCTCTTTAAGTAGCCAGACAATCTACTTACTGTTGACTTGTCATCATCCAGAAAAACTATTGATAAGCTTGAAAGCTATTATAGATGTGGCAATAGAAATCATTTGTGTTCTGTTTGCTGCATTGTTGTTTTTAAAGTTTTTCTTTGGTGTCCCAACAATTGCACCAGACATGTGTCTTTTCTTTATACAGTGATTTTTGTTAAGAACTGTAAAATTCTAGTGTGCCTGTACGTTCTCAGTGTTATTTACATGGCTATGTACCTGATCTTAGAACTAACAAAATCTGCCAAAAAACGTAACTGGGGGAAACAAACTTGTTCTGAAAGCATCTTGCAGTAGATTGATATTGTGCAAACGATATGCACACTGCTAGGTTGCAAAGTTCTTTAAGACGTGATGGGAGGAGGAGGGAGCAAAGGAGTACGAAAGAAAAGACACTCGCACATCTTTCCTTCATGGACACCGCAAGAAGTGGTGCTATGTTGGGATTGTTGTTTGCTGGTTTTTATTGTAGGTTTAATACTGTAGACTGGCATTTGTTTGGAATGATGAAAATCATACATTGACTTTCGTTCTTCTGTACTTTACGCTGAAGAATTTTTTAGCCTGACCAACAAAAGCCATGTCATTGTCGGAACTTTTGTACTTTCGTGGGGAAGAGTGTTTAATATGATCGTTGTTGAAATGTAGTATTATAGAAGAATATAAAATTTGCTGGAGAATTCTTTTGTGGGGTGGGATTTTTATGTTTTTGTTCGCCAACATTGTTCTTTTTCAATTTTCATTTTTTTTAAATTGAAGAAACGTTTATAGGATGTGACTGCATTGGTATCTGTGGTGTAGCTGTAGCAAGGGGTTTTTTGTTGGCTCTCCGTTCTTTCATTTTGTTTTTAAGGCATTTCTGGTTATCATTGGGGCACTGGGCAACTAAAGGTATAATTTGGAGGTTTAGTTGCTACACCGTATGATTTTGGTAGTTGGAATGATGAAAATTCTTATTGACTTTCGTTCTTCTGTAGAATCTCTGAAGACATTCATAAACTGACCAACTACCATTTCTTAGTGAAGTTCCGAAGAAATGTAAATCTAGTTTTAGCCCTTTCAGATAGGTAAATTATACAGTGGAAACCTGATATAACAGCGATGGAAGGACCAGAGAAAAAGTCGTCATATCAGATCCCTGTTAAATCAGAAATGCAAGGGAAGCTGTATTTATTCTAGGGTAGTTTTACTTAACTTGCCACAAATACCCACGAACAGGGTTTTTGACATTGTGGCAAGCCTGTGCATGACACATTACGTGTGCTTGTAGTGTGTAGCTAGGCTTGCAGCTAGATCGAAGTCTGCTGCACACCGCAGCCCTCTCGCTTCACCCGCTGCGTGTGCTTGAGTGGTGTGTGGCTTTCATGGGCTTGCTCTATCACTGCATTACACACACACACACACTCTCACACTCTCTCTCCCTCCCTCTCTCCCTCTCTCCATCTCCCTCCCTCCCTCCCTCTCTCTCTCTCTCTCTCTCTCTCCCCACATTGTTAACAAGCCTTTGTCCCTGCTATAACCGATTGGGCTCCAATGAGGCCCTGTTATTGCTGATAACTTTTAATGTAGACAAAGTAGAAAAAAACTGGGATTTTTTTAATAACCAGATCCGTTATTACCTGGCCTGTTATATATGGTTTCCACTGTACCTGTTTGCTTCATGAAGCCCAGGGAGAACTAGCACTTTGTTGTACAGAGACAAGGTTTTAGTGCTACCCTAACAGATGTTTGACATTATGTACAGCAATTGGGGGGGGGGGCTTGTTCTGGACTAGTTCAAACATCTGTATTGGGTCTTCAAAAAGTTGAGTGAACGGTACAAACAAAACAAAATTAAAGACCAATTCTATTTCTCCCTTACTTTCAGGATTCAAGCAGCTCCAGCAGCCGTGGGCTAAACCAGAATACGAGCCAAGGCAAAACTGGAGCTTCTAAGTCATACGGCGGAGCCCCTCCCTACTGGAACAACTGAGTGGTGTGGAGCGAGGAGCCTCCCCCCCTCACCCCCTCTAGGTGGGCCAGGGAGCTGGTCTGTCTGTCTGTCTACTCTCCTGGCCCGGTCGAGGGGCCGCCACCACCTATTGCGCTGCTAGGGCCGCTGTGTTGGGATTTCTGATGTGGTTTTTTCAGCTGCACTTTTTTTGGTCAAGTGTGTAACATTCAACCTTTCCATGCCCTTGAAGGGATTTTTTTGGTTGTTTTTTTCCCCCCATCTCCATCATCCTTTGCATGAAATGGCAGTAACGATTCTCATGTTATTTTTGAGAAGTTTGTGCTGGGATATTTATTTTTAAAATCTGAAACACACCCATTCAAGGTCACGGAAGGTTGAGTTTCTTTATTTTTCTTTCCTCCATTATCTTCTCACTTGGAGTTATTTTTAAAGATTTTATTTTGTAGTGTTTGTATTGACAAGCTTTTTAAATTTTTTGTGTTGTGTATATTTTAGCTGTTACCTGTAAATACTGATTGTGGATTCACTGTTTACTAGAGTACCTGAACAGAGTCATCTATTCATGACACGATCAGTCAAATCACATTTTGAGAGATTTTTCTGGTGTTTAGGGATTATTTTTTTTCTGTTTTGTCTTCAGCACATCAGAGGTTGTCTATCAAAAATAGATCATAATGAATGTCCATCTTGTAGTTTCAGGTCCAGTAAATTATTTTATCATTTCTTTGAAGTACTGGAAAAATCAAACTGTATTTTGTATTTATCCCAATCATTGCCTTTGGATTACGTTAATTTTTCAGCTGATAGAATTGATAAAAATAACTCAAAATGTATTATCCAATTTAAGCCTGTTTTGTCACTTATGTTAATGCTTTTTTTTTTCTATCTCTTTGGTTTTGTTTTGTATATCATCAGAAAACTTGTTTTGTAAATAAGCTTAGTTTTGTCAGCTTTCAATTCTGTCATGTAGCTCATCATTATTCATTGCATCTTGTCATTTGATCATACATGTTGTTTCAAAGCCAGTCTGAAAGGACTTCAGTTTATTTGATGTACATAGTCAGTTGTACAGATTGTCTCTTGTTTCCCCCTTAAATTCTTTGTCCTAGGCCTCGAATCCCCCCCTTCCGACAGATTTCATTTCACATTCATTGATTGGCAAAAAATGTCAGGTAACTTGCATTGAATATTTTTTTTTTCCATCAAATTCAAGTACTGTAACTCTGGCATTATGTGAAAGTCTTAAACGTGTGAAAGATTTGTGTAATAAAAATACTGGCTATATATTTCAGATGAATGGGATTTGTTTTGTTCTTGCTTGTGTCTCGGTTTGTCATCTATCTGCCTTCCATTCGCTACTTCTTTTCAGTGCTGTGTTGTGATCATAATTAAGATCATCTGTTCCTGTCATCTTTCTGCCTTCAATTCGCTACTTTTTTTCAGTGCTGTGTTGTGATAATAATTAAGATCATCTTTTCCTGTCATCTATCTGCCTTCCATTCGCTACTTCTTTTCAGTGCTGTGTTGTGATCATAATTAAGCTCGTCCGTTCCTTTTGAAGTGTTCTCATTTCCTTCCCTTCTGTCAGTATCACTGCTTTATGCTTTATGTTTATAACATGAAGTACTTGGATGTTAAGATAACACTTGAGAGTTGCTGGCCATGAACAGATTGTCAAGTAGCTGATAAGGCACATTCAACAAGTAGATGTAATGCTTTAAAAATCCCTGTAGAGAAAACTTGAACTAACTACATTCATAGTGACACGTAATGTGTTCTGACTTATTTTGCTACATGTGAAACGTTCTGCTCTGAAATTGATGTTGTTGTTTTCAAATCCCTTTAGCTGCGAATATTTCGCTCTTGGCAGCACAATGCCTCCCTCAAGTAGCCACATGTCCTTGTCATCTGGTCAGCGCCAGAGTAGAGCAGGCCTTGTAAGTCTGTAGGTGTGTGTAGGAGCCTGCGTCGAAGAACTGCCAGGTTTGGGCAGTGGAGGAGATGTTCAACGGTCTCCTTGGTAGTCACAGTGTCTGCAAAGGGGTTCCCACATGGGGTTAATTCTATTTATGTGCTTGTTGGTGTGTAAATGTCCTGTGTGCGCTCTGAAGATCAAAGTCTGATCAGCTCTACATAAGAGATGCGATGGGTCTTTGGGGTTGGGTTTGTAGAGAGATCTTCCTGTTTCTGAGTCTGAAGTTGATAGATTGTAGCATTTTCATTACTTGTTGCCTTTCGTACTCTTACCCCTTCTTTCGCTGTATGGTATATTTATTTCCTTTCAGCATGCTGTCTTGCTCGGTGTGTGGTTGGCGGGTGCTCTGGTGTGATTTGCTTCTTCTTTCCTATCAAATATCTATCGTCTTGATCCCCCCTCCTTTTTTGTGTTTGTTACTCTCTTGTAACACCTCTCTTCTTCAGCACTTATATATGACCTTATTGAGTTGCAAGTGCCGTAAAACTCTTACTAAAACTAAAAGTGGGTGGTTGGCAGGTACCACTTGCAACTTTGTGTGTGGGTGGTTGGTGGGTGCTCTGGTCTGGTTTGCTTCTTCTTTCCTATCAAACATCTCTATAGTCCCTATCTCTTTTTTTGTGTTTGTTACTCTCTTGTAACACCTCTAATCTTCAGCACTTATGACCTTATCGTGTTGTAAGTGCTGTAAAACTCTTACTTAATTTAATCTAAAACAAGAGTTTAGGAGGGTTTCCTGCTGGCCTGATAGTTATCAGTTCTTAATACGGTCCATTCTAATTTTATATTTTTTCCATGACCGATAGCATACTACACCCAAACCTGTCCCAAGACGACCATCTGTTGTTGAGAAAAGTGATAATTATAATCTCAGGCAGGTCAGATAAAATTGAAGGGAGTGGGTGGTTGGTGGGTGCTCTTGTCTGGGTTGCTTCTTTCCTTTTAAAGTGTTTGTTCTTCTCTTGTAACACCTAATCTTCGGCACTTATGTGACCCTATTTATTGTGTTGCAAGTGCCGTAAAAAACACTAAAACCAAAAAATTGAAGGGGGGAAAAATGATTCTTTTCTGATGTCCCAACCAGATTGTTGAAGTTGAAGACTAAAGACTGTTGTACGGCCCATTATAAATTATAATGGGTTTTTCTTTTCTTTTGGAGGGAAGGAAAAAGGGTCTGGTGGTGAGAGATTTGAATGGTCTACCTGGACAGTTTTTTTGGGCTGTTCCTGTTAGTTGTTATACATGTATTATAGTAGTCACTTTCTGCATTGTGGGTGGTTGGCGGGTACTCTGGTTTGGTTTGCTCCTTTTTTTCCATCAAACATCCATCGCCCTTATCGCTCCTCCTCCTCCGTGGGTGGTTGGCGGGTGCTCTGATGTGGTTTGCTCCTTCTTTCCTATCAAACGTCTATTGTCCTGATCTCCCCTCCTTTTTTGTTTGTTACTCTCTTTTAACACCTCTATTCTTCTGCACTTATATGACCTTATTGTGTTGCAAGTGCCGTAAAACAGTTACTAAAACTAAACTGTCCGCATTGAACATGGATGTGGTGGTCTTGGACAGCAGCATTACAATATTAAGAAAAAGACAAGAGGTGGTGAGGTGGTCACGAAATTTGGTTTGACTAATTTTTAGCATTTTATAACTTCGATTTGTCTGTTCATTTGATGACACACCACTCTGTAGGTGATCTTATTATGAGGAAGGCCTTGGAGGGTCAGTTAACACAATAATGTAGTAGGCCTATTTAATTTAGATAATCTAAGAGGCAAGCTTAAATCCTGGCTGTCGGAGCCAACCTGGTTTGAGAGGGATACAACATTCCAGCAGAAAGACCGCGAGACTAGATAGTTGGAGTTGTGAATAAAAAAGCTGCAATGTACATCGCCTATGAACATCTATGAACAGCTTGAAGTTGAAGAGGTTTGTAACCAAACTGCTGAACATGGCAACATACCATGCAGAAATCAATACAAGAGACTCGCAATCTTGTATGAAAATTGTTGGTTCGATTCCACGGTGCACATCGAAATAATAAGCGGGTGGTTGGCAAGTGCTCTGGTGTGGTTTGCCCCTTTCCTATAAAAAATCTTATCATCTCTATCTCCCCTCCTTTTTTGTGTTTGTTACTCTCTTGTAACACCTCTAATCTTCGGCACTTATATGACCTTATTGTGTTGCAAGTGCCGTAAAACTCTTACTAAAACTAAAAAATTGATATAATAAGAGACCTCTCCATAAATATAATGAGATGAAGACAAAAAATGCAGTGGGAAGGACTAGACGAGGCAACAGCAACAGCAACAGCAGAGGAATGTTATACTGAGACCCAACAGACCAGGGCTTCTAGTCCGCTCCATAATTTTGATCTGTGGTTGCACTGTTGTTGGACTACAATTCACGACTCAATCTCTGTGGGCTGGAACCCTAACTAGTAACAGGGTGCTTTTGAACTTACTATGTTGAGCTTCCGTTGCTCTTCATCCACATTGCTCAGTCATACCGTTCGCCTGGAAAAATCAGGTCCCGCCACACACAACAAAAACCTATCAACTCAAAGTTGAAAAGGGCGTATTTCACACCACACCGTCTTCCACTAATTTACGAAGTGGTACATAATATATATATATATATTGTCTTTGGTAGAGATTTGTGAACAATATAATATGTGGGTAAGGAGCAGTGATAGGCTGCAATGTCATTCATGGGATTGTGATCGTGACTGGCAGATGAAGATTATAGAGGTATTGTGAAGTTGCCTGAGCTTTATCGTGGAGATAGGACCGAGGAACATATTGTTTTTCAGAATCAGTTATTCAGTCAGGCAAACAAGGAGAGGAGGAAAAGAGTTTATAATCACAAGCATAGACCAGAAATGCAATGGCATACATACAATGTACATGTACATAATCAGTCAAAAAGGAAGCACAACTCATTCCACACCATCTGATCATGAAGAGTAGCAGTATTGGTTTATTTAGTAACACATTACTGTGAACAAAGGCAGCGACCGGAATGACGACTCAAGACACATGAGGAGAATCACGAGACGATGAATTCAATGCAATAGGAACCTGATTCACTAGCACTAGTACTAATTGTAGCAGTTTTACATTACCTGAAAAACTTGAGAAAAAAATGTAACTAAAATTATGTATAAATAACACAAAAAAGCAATACAAAGCCCAAAACTAAGAGGTTTGAAAAACAAAAATAAAATCTAAAAAAATGCCCAACTCTTGAACTCTGGACCAGTTAAAGAAATAAGATATAAAGTAAGCACAAACACAATACCACTAATGGCAGACAACACTACAGGAAACTCAAGTTTCTATCAACAAAGTTCTATTAAAATCAAAGGATAAAGTTTGAGAAATCTCTTTGCAAAATGCAAGGCCTACCTTTTGCTCAATACAAAACAGTTATGAGGGTATGCCTAGAGGTCTATGTACATCATAATATAATGGGCTTGGGAAAAGATGAAATATAGATCTACATGCAACTCATTTCATCCAGCTGCCCATTCACAACCTGCGGCTAAGAAGTATCTTATTTATCACTTTCACTTGTATCTATATGAAAAATGTAGTCTACTCCAAGACGACTTCAACTTTATCACTACAACAAGAACTGTTGTAGATGTGGTCAATAGTAGCCTACATTCTGTAATTATTTATCTGCTAAACACTGTCAAATATAAACCTGCTACATGGTACAAGCATTAACTTTCTCTCAATGAGCATACGCCAGGATCATAGTTTAGACTAATAACCACAGCTTCCGTGATTTCTATTCTAATTCAACGTTATTTAGTCCTATGACTCTTCAAAATGTGGGCGTTCAGTACTTTAGTGGTGAAGACGGACTGTGAGCTCAAAGGTCCCTTGACTTGGTGGGAGAAGTGGTCCAATACAACTAATATATATATATAATTAACATTTTTGTCACACAATCAAAAACCTATAGAGCCTCAGAATTAAAAAATCTGGATGAATTTTATATGGCCCTCTTTCAGATCACGAAATGAAAAAGCCGTCTCTGTCGACCAAATTTTGAGAGACGCCCTATCCTACTGGAATTACACATCCAACAACTACTGCAACCTGAATGTGACAGAAAAGGCTACATCCATCAGCTCTAATGGAGATGAATCAAACGACAAATTATTTTTTGTGCATTACAAATGAAAGCTTGAGGTGGCCTATAGTATACACGCACCAACAGAATACAGGAGGCGAATGAAGGAAATAACATCTGGTACAAAAAAACAAAGCGGGTGTGATCAATAGGAATAGGCCTACTGTGCAAGATCAGCACACAGGTCAATTATCATACATTGGTCAATACAAAGGTACATGTTGAACGTTAATGTATTCAGTAATAACAAGGAGATAGAACAGCAAATACAAATGTGTAATAATATACTGCAGCTGAGAAAGATATGGAATGAATGGGTATGGAGCATGCTGTCAGAGGTGCCAACTAGCTACAAATCAACAAAAAAAAATCCTGCACTTTTTGGACCCCATGGTCATGCTGGGACTTCAAATTTACCAATTATATTGACTAATACATCTTGTGTCAAGACTATTTTTTAACGTAAAGTGCAGTATGAGATGAGGACAATTTCAGAAATCTGGATTACCCGGTTTATTTGAAAAATCGGCACCTCTGATATTGTGAAATGACGCTGCTATCCGCCAAGCTCTAAGACGGCACGATACAATTACATAACAGGTAGGTCGTTGACTTACTCTAATCCTCACTCACCTTTCTGAAACTGTTCCGTGAACAGAGGGAAGACCTGTAGGCCCTACAAATTTTCAACTCCTCTTCTGAACATAAAGCAGGATACCATCTCAATATACCCAATGGGCTTTAAAAAAATTCTGCCTTTCAGTTGAAGTTACAAAAGTAACAGTCGGATACAGACAACTCGAACATGTTGGGGACTGACAAATGTGTTGGAAACCGCATGGGGAAAAATTAAAGAGATATCAGTGCGGGAATGGCAAATTGTACAAACTATCAGTGATTTCGAGTTTTACGTGTTCAAGTTATCTGTGCATCACTATATATAAATATATATATATATAATTATAAACGACACATTTAACTTTTGCTGCAATTGCAACAATGAAAAAAATTGAAGATGTCTTCATTCAAGAATTGCTTAGATATGGATTAATATTCGAAAGAACAATCAGATTATCACATTAAAAAACATGTAAACAACTTTACGGATAATAAAATTCTAGTGTTGAGCGTACTGAAAAAAAAATATACTGTTTGAATGCCCAAATTGGTGACCTTTCCTTGCACATATCAACTGCAAAAATCCCCTGCATTCCTCTATGTTCTCAACTTGTCTTCACTGATACAGAGACGAAAGTACCTTATACTTTGTTGTATGTGATGCCATGATCATATCTGTGATGTAAGCCTCTAAAAACTTTTAAGGACCAGCGATACTTGCATTAAAGAATTCGTCTTGAAAATCACAACAACATTCTTTGCAAATTGAAAGCTCCTGAGACCCAAATGAACAGAAATTTATGGCAATCGGAATCGGAGATATATGATTTAAATGCATATCATTTTCATTTAGGCCAATATTCAAAAAAAGGAAATCTTAAACTGAAACTTGTAAAATGTACATTACATGAAACCTATCCTCTTCTGAGTATTATTAATGGTAGATGTCTTTCTATCTGTCACCTTTTGACCTCTGTGCTTGAACAATAAAATTCCTTTCTCCGGCACTATTGTCACACTTTCACACAAAAATTCTCCCTATTTTCTTTTCTGCCAAAAAAATTCTAGTGTGTTTTTTTTTCCCTCAGTGAGTGCATATATACCTTAAGTTTCAGATTCTATTCTTTGAGTTGTTTATTACTACCAAAACATTCTTGTCAGAGACCAAGTCTATACTTGTGGAAGAACTTACCAGAAAAAACAAACAGAACATGAACATAAGCACCAAAAGATAACGTTGACTAAAGCAGTGCAGGTAGGCACACAAAACTGTCCCTGGAGCACATCCAGTATTCCAGCACATTATAACGATGTATAGGTAGCAAAATGACAGTCAAAGGTTTACATATAAGCAGAGCATGCTATGAAGCTCTATCTCAAAGGAGAATTCTCATTTTAAAACACTAATGGTACACTTCATTACTTTGTTGAAGGCGCTATTGTTCACCATTGTCACATTTGGATGTACACAGCAAATGATTGGTCCTTTCAAATTGAACAACATATCTTTTTGTGCTGGTACTAACAAATTCCTTTCAGTGGAAAAAAAAGTGCAACATGTAAAGCTAGTAAAAATCATTACGAAACAACACAAATATTTAACATAAAAGAATTAACAAGAAACTACTGACCTGTGTTAGAGATCTCTAGTGTCAGTGTATGTGGAGTGGGTAGAATGATAATGTTCACAGATGACACATATCATACACCAAGCCCACAATTCATCTACTGAGCAAGGCCTTCAAAATGACAGTATTCATAGTGACAGTAACTGTCTTATAATTTAAGCCTCCATCGGCATGACTTATGATAGGAGGCATTCTCTGTGGGATATAGCGGACCTTCTCCACATGGGAAGTAAACGAATGTCGTCTGAGTGTAAGGTGAAGAAAGACTTACTACTAAAAAGACAGCAAATCAAACGTTTAAAAGACAAAAAGACCAGATCCCTACCAGACATTTCATTTAAAGTTGAATTCTATTGATTAATGCTCGAATAGCAAAAAACAAGAAAAGGCAACTGCTACACAGCCACAAGAAAACACCAAAGACAATCATCAGGAAGACTAATTAATCTTTGTTATGTATAGTCAAAGTAAAACTGGGCACCAAAAGAATGCAAAAACATCTGCAGAGATAGAAATGAAGAGAACAGTGGATGTGCATGCGCTATCATTATCAGAAATAAGATCAATCAACCAGTCCAAAAAATATTTTAAAAAATCTGGTTCATACAAGCCCAATAACTTTGCTGGCATTTTACACGGCACCAGAAGTGTAAGACATTCCTCACTCAGCTCTCACTCACACTTCTTTCACTACAACCAGCAACATGCACAATGTAAATCGTGGGGGTGGGGGGAGGGTTGGAGTGTGCATACATTCAGGAAATGATGGAAACGGTTATAATGCAAATTCCATTATTATCATAAGACATACAGTAAGACTACCAAAAGGTGTGATATGTACCACAGCTGGCCATGAAAGAATCTAGTGCACAAAAGTTACTTTGTGTCATGTAAGTACCGCCGTCAAGCTCAGCCAACTCAGATATTCAAACGCAAAAAAAGAAGGAAAACAAAAGGAGAGAGTACGGAGAGGCATAATATGGTGAAGCTGCAGGAGAGCAAAAAGATAAGCTATCCAAATAGACAGTCGTCTTCCTCTTACTCTCACTCTCCTTCCTTCCCTTCCCCTCCTCTCCCCCCAAAACATCATCACAACCTCAGCACTCAGCTTGCGGAATGATGCAAGAACCTTAAATTACTATAATCTACAGCTGAACAAAGGTCTTGTTGTAGGAATCCCCTCTTTGTCCCTGAACCACAGTAAGACATTACACTAGTGTGATGGCAATTGATACACAGGGTGTGATAACAACTCATTACAAAAAGGAAGAACTGAAAAAAAAAAAATCTTAAATAAGCTCAGAAATTTGACAACCAATTACCTTACAGAGAGGTGTGTTATGACCATATGGACGGTACATATTACAGATGGCAGTAAAGATATTTTAATTGATAAAGGAACCTTGTGTATATTCATAACGTAGTCTTTATATAATATATATATATATTCATTTATGTATATGTACGTATATAATAATAAAAGGGAAATGTAAACTATGAACATGTACAATAACAAAAACAACTAAAGGCACAACCAAATAAAGAGAATGATCATTCAGTCATAAAACAATTGAGCCACAACTCAGCATAAAATGGTCCACTAGCCACAGCACAACGGTCCTGAGTCAACCTCACAAAATGAGCCAAAGTTCATTGAAACTTTCACATTCACAACCATGTTCTATAAAAATAGAAAAAACAAACAAATGGAAAAACAAGTGTTTGGTGTAGAACTACCTTTCACACTAGCAACCTCCACGTCAATGATTTGATCTCCTGGACAGGTTGAGTGCACATCACACAAACTGTTGGCTGTGACTGCTCAGCCTCAAATGCTAGCCAACAAAGAAGTTCAATGGCAGAATGCCAATATCTAACAAACGAGGCACTGGCGTTGTACACTACACTGATGTCTCCTTCACACACAAAAGTGCCAAACCATAAACATGCATGAACTCTAATGTAACTCTGAAAAGAGTAATCCCACATTTTTCAGCTTAATTTTCTAAATGCAATAAACAATTGTACAAAAATTAAAAACTGTTGCATATACAAGTGCAGGTGAGTGAGAGAAAGGCATACATAAAGGGAAAGCAGACATAGTTTGAGTGAAGCTAAGCACTTGGAAACACATAGATAGCCTGACACGTTTGGTTTTATGGTTTTTATTTTACATCAAAGCAATAAATGATGATCCCATCAACAGTACACACATACAGAAACTTTCATAACAGAGATTGAACTCCACAGTCTTCCAGATCATAACATAACAAGCCACACTAAGCTAAAATCATCAGAGTACATTTTACAAGCATGGCATTTCAAAACCACACAGTCCGAACATAACAAATTCTCCCAAGCGCGTAAGCAACTCACTGCACACAAACATAATCACTCATGCATATTTTTGATGTGACATGGTTAAAGTAACTCGATATCCACGTCTGACATAGATTAAAAACTCCTATAAAAGAAAACTTAATACCAACTGGCCACATAATGGAAAAATATACCAATCATAGACCTCCGAATTGTACCAAGTCACTTTCCAAAGCAGTTCATCTTCTTTCCATGCTAGATCTCAAGGGTAATCAATAGGAGAATCATCAAACTGACTTTTTAAATGTATATGTAAGGGATATAAGCCAAGTATAACATTGGGTGATTTACTTTGAGGTATCTTTATACCATTTGTGGAGGTACTCATTCCCTATTTATACAGCAGTTTTTCAATTCCATGGATTCAGAATTCTGACCGCAAAACCATGTAAGCTGGCTTGTTCTCCATCGACCTTCACTAGGCTCCGACAACCGCAACCCATGAAACCTCTGAGATTATGGTCCTTACTCGAAAGAGTCATAGCTCGAGTCCACCTACCCCCTCCCCCCCCCCAGCTATTCACCGACCATGCCAGCACAAACCTAGTATCGAACAAGTGTTGGGCACATAAAAGGTATCTCAAAAGTAGGTTGGGTTTTTTTCCCCAAGCCTTTTCTCATTTCAGAACCTGCATACATACTTCTCGTCTATATAACTTTTATGTATGTTATTATACCATTTAGAAAATCCTTTGAAATGATACGCTCCAAGGAACAAAAATGTATTAAACAATCACAACTCAAAGAGAGTCCATACAGTGATGAAGCTATGAGAATCATTTCCTATTATAAAAGAATTTTACCATACAGCTAAAACACCAAGTGAAAACTTTTCATTCAGTCTCACACTGAAATATACTAAGCAAAGCTAAATCAGCTCATACATTTCATTTTATCAATCGATGCTTTGGTCAAAACTGGAAGGGTTAAAACAAACAATCTTATGCATTCTTTTCATTCCCCACACTATCAGATCGAATTGTTCATAAACTCCATCTAACGGGAACTGCTACGGCTTTAATCATTTCCTGCAGGACAGACATTTTGTGCTGAAAACTTGGTGCTTTGTCATCACACAGAACGGGAGATGAAAGCAGGGACAACAAATTTCCTTAAAAAAGATTTGAAAAGGGACTCAGGACTAGGGGTAAATTTACACAGAGAGGAACGGATACATTCCCATCATCAAATAGCATTTTGAAATGAAAACTGCGCCAGTCTTGGCAAACGTGTGTGTTTATTTCTTTCCGCCCTTGTAGGTGGGATTCTGGAATGTTGACTTTGGATCTTTGTAAATTGGATTTGCTCCCTGGAGACGAAAAAAAAATAATCAGATAAGCAACTTTTCAATTCTATAGATTCACATTGACAAATAAACAAAATATCCGTTAAAATATGAACAGTAACTTGAAGACCAAGATTTGACAGCTTACAAAAACAAAACAAAATTCTTGTACACACTTTCGGTAGAGATTAGCTCTTTCCACACAATTCACTGCACACTATGTCACCAATATATATATCATAAGTGATAATTAATTGGGCTTGGAAAGAGCTAAGTAATGAGGGGTGGATCATTTGTTTGTCAGAGTAAAGAGAGACACATCCACACAATAATGGTCATCTAGTGCTGGGGAAAAAGTAAGACCAACAGACAGAAACCACAGAGGGAAAGTAAAGAAGTTGGACCTACCAGTGGTGCCCTCCAACCTCCTGTGTGAGAGGTGGAGAATTATAAACAGACAGGACACGTTTTATGTTACTGTTGTATTTGCACTCAGAGCCTGTTTACTTTAATTGAGGTTGAGGGCTATATAAATGTCATTTATTACTATTATTATTATGGTTATTATTATTATTACAGCAAAGGGTATGAGAACAACAAGGAAAGTAGAAAGGGCTGAGTTCTAGATTGTGCTGCAATTTACGGTTTCAACAAGACAGATATATTTTTACTTTGAATACATTTGGACAATGGAAGAAACAAAAAAGAGAAGACCGCTCCAGTGCACTTACCCATCAGCAGTACATAAATACAATGGCAAGTTTGAAAAGAAAAGAAAAACAACTGTACTGGACCACCTGAAAAGCTGAAAATAAAAAACCCTAAAAATTTTTCTCCACAATTTGATCCATTACCGTCATCTTTTCTAATCAATTTTCCTGATTCCTGTAAATGGGTGTTGTTGTTTGTTTTTTGTTTTTTTATTTTCTTGAAGCATAACAATTACTTTTGTTTTGTGACACAATTCCTTCGCAACTTACATGTGATACCAATTCAGATCATAAGATGGGAAAAAAGCCCTACATTTATTATTTTTAAACAGCAATAGAACAAGAACAGAAGGTACAACCAATAAAATACAGAGAAACCTTGACACCACACAACAGCCCTTACTCTAACACAAACACAAGTGATGCAAACTTACAGAATCCCACTTGGCCTTTTCTCTTTCTTTCATGAAATCTGCAAACTCCTTCGCGTCGCGCCGATTGCGAATGAAGATGATGAGGCAAATGATGAGGAGTGGGATGAGCACCACAGCCGCTATGGTTCCACCAACAATGGCCTTCACAGGGGCGTCCTCCGGGCATTCTGCACCAGATAATAATAATAATAGATAGCATTTGTACAGCGCAAATTCCCGCTCAACAGCAAGCTCTATGCACTTCACAATTTATAATCATTACCCCAGCAGACCTGGTAGCATTTCGAAACAATCTCCACTTCCGGGGAAGCATACTGTGCAAGCTGTTTTTTCATAGGCGCTCAAATACTTAACATACTGACAAGATCCTTCTCTGTCTATGGTCGGGTATCCAATTCCCATTGGGGTGAAGTGATGAAAATTCATGTAAAGTGCTTTTCCTAAGGACACAACATCGGGCCTGAGATTTGAACCCCTGACTCTGTAACCTCACGATTATGATTCTTGTAGCCTAACCACTAGACTACTGAGATAAAACATTTATGATGCAATTATGACTTTAGTGTCATAGTCTCTACCTAAAACCTTGAAGCAAAATAGCTTAATGATTTTTGTCATTGCAAACTATCTTGGACTTTTTAATACTGAATTTAGACCCCAAAAATTTTCTTATCTGCTCTGTAAACCTTTTGTCTACTTTAAGAGACTTTTGCATATTGAAAAAGGCATCAAATATTTTCATAGTATGATTCGACCTCTAAAACACACACTGTGGTCCAAGCCAACTTCACTCTGAATAAAACAAAACATCTCCAACTACACAGGGCAGAACATGCAGCAGATGAAATGTTTCTGTGTCTCAATGACTCCAGGTGCTGTTCTCTTTGTATGAATAAAATGATTTTGTAATTATTTAATTGCCTTCAAAAAAGAAAAAAGAATAAAAATAACATATAAAGTTAAAGTAAAAGATTTACAGCAATTTCAACATAAATAGGCCATATAAGTGCCGAAAATTAGAGGTGTAATTAGAGAGTAACATACGCTGAAAACAAGGAGACATAAGGACAATAGAAATTTGAGAGCAAAGGAGAAAAAATACACCAGAGCACCCACCAATAACCCACACAGAAGGTTGAGTTTTCCAAACCATTCATTTCTTACTTTTGGTATTCTGCACCCTGATGATGACCTCGTTGTCTTTGGTGTATGTGTAGGTGAAGTAAAACGTGCAGCCGTCCACGTCCCGCCCGTCACAGTTACGGATGCCTTCTCCAGCTGAACAGAGTTTAGTTTTTTTTTAAGTTTTAGTAAGTAGAGTTTTTACAGTGCTCGTAACTGAATAAGGTCATATGAGCGCCAAGGGGTGGATGTCAACAGAGAAGTCCTTACAAGGAATCAGGCTTACTCTGCTCACCTTTCTAGCTTCAACAGCACAAAGTCTGCTTCGACTATCAAGGCACCCCGGATATAGAGGGTCACAAGAGAGTGACAAACATACAAAAGAAGTAGAGGAAAAATGACAATAGTAAGGATTAGGAAAGAAAAAGCAGTGGTTCCCCGCATGCAGTTCAGGCACAGTTATGAGCATGACATTGATGAATCAGATTAGAGTTAGAGGTGTTACAAGAGAGTAACAAACATAA
>NW_004797349.1:325481-342389 GCF_000002075.1 Aplysia californica
CCCCGGCTCTATTAATGTTCTATTTTGTTCTTTTACTGAGAATCTTACATGGCAGAGTGTCCACCTTTTTGGAGTCTCCACATTTACTGTCACACTCGTCCTGGGTGAGACTGCCCGTGCCAAAGCCCGTACACTGGGCACAGTCGATGTACTCGTTGCACTTGCTCGGGCACGTCTGTGGAGGAAAACACACACATCATCACCATCATTATCACCATCACCATCTGCCTCTTTTGTATGGGTTTTATGGCGCTCGCAACTGCATAAGGTCATATGAGAGCGCGAAGATCTGCCTCTTTCCTGGGTACTGGGGTATAGGTCACCAATAAGGGATCTTCCCCAAAGGAAAGCCCCAAAAATGTCTAGAAACATGCATTTCTTTGAACTAACTTCAAGCAAAAATTCAAGATCACAGTAAGAAATTAAGACTTTCCTTTGATACTTCCTTTACTTTACTTTACTTTTCTGGTCCAGTGGCCATTTGGGTTCTAGCCCTTCGGTCTGACGATATGGCAAAGAATTTACAGGTTTTTCCTTTGATACCAAGCCCAATTACTCCACACGCACGGCAGGTCAAAGATCAAGACATGAGCTTACCGGGCAATCCTCACACGTGGGTCCCACCATGTCGTATTTCTGGTCACAGACGCAGACGCCACACTCACATTCTCCAAAGCCGTTGCAGGTTTTCTGAGGATGCAAACCGAGAAGAAGACCATCAGAGCAACAACTCTATTGTGAATTGTTTTAGAGAGAAGACTTTATGATTGGTGATATAATATGCCAGGTTTGTCTAATGAAAAGGAAAGAAAAAGTTAAGGCTATCCAAACAAAGATAATTTTTTAGGAAACAACAGCTTTGTCACTGCATCCTAAACAATCATAAGGAACTTGACCTCAGTAGCTTGCGATATTCCCAAAACAAATTAAATGAAACTATTAGCTAAAGTTTTTGTTAGATAAGAGTCCTGTCTTTGAATGAAATGTCCTCACCACAATTAATTTTTATTTTAAAACTTAATAAATAATAATAAATTACATTTATATAGCACATTTTCACTAAAAAATATTTTAAAAACCCAACGCTCAATGCATTTTATAACAATGCTAAGAACTTAGTTCCTATGGAGATCCTTTCACTCCCTCCCTCTCTCTTTTTCTCTCCCTTTCCCTCTCTCTCCTTTTCTCTCTCTCTTTCACTTTCACTTACATTGTTAGCTGCAATACAAGACTCTGTTAATGTTGTGCAGGTGCAGTCGTGGCCCGACCAGCCCGGCAGACAGTTACAGGTCCCACAGGAACAGACTCCCTTCCTGGATCCTGGAACATCGAGAAAGAAACAAGATTGCTTTTCTTGTTTGTTCTGAGTAAAGAGAAGCACATCGACACAAAAATGGTCATTTAGTACTGGGAAAAAGTAAGGCAGATAGAAACAACAGAGGGAAAGTACAGAAGTTAGACATACCAGTAGCGCTCTCTAATCACCTGCAGATTGCTCTTCATTTCATTTCTCCACCTTCAGCGCGTAGCACTCGCACTCACCACATATACACTCAACAATGCCAGAGTAAGCGGCATGCAAGTATTTTTTGTGGTTTTTTTAAAAGTTTAAGTAAGTATTTTTTGGCACTTGCAACACAAATAGCTCATATAAGTGCTGAAGATTTGAGGTGCTACTAGAGAGTAACATACAAAGTAAATGAAAAAAGAGAGATAAGGATGATAGATGTTAAATAGGAAAAGAGGAGCAATTCACACAAGAGCACCACCCTTATGTTTTTGCTTTATTATAATGAGATATTGTCCAAGACGTCCACCTGCCTAAGACAGTCACTTTTCTCCTGGACAATGGGTGGCCATCTTGGACCATTTCAACTGTAGACTTTTTAGACGTATTTAAAAGTACTGCAAGTGGCACTTCACTGTGGTACATGCTGCATTGTAACAAACTCTAGTTTTAGTAAGAGTTTAACGACACTTGCAACACAATTAGGTTATATAAATGCCGAAGATTAAAGGTGTTACAAGAGAATAACATACACAAAAAAGGAGGAGAGATAAGGACAATAGATGTTTGATAGGAAAGAAGTAGCAAAACACACCAGAACACCCGCCAACCACCCACCCGCTAACAAACTCTGATAGACCTATGAGAGCATGAGGCAAGAAGCAAAGATCAACAAACAACACTCAAAGCACCATTTTAATTATGTTTCTATAGCCAGTATTTTTCCCACCGTCAACAGAATGAGTGGTCAGGGTTGAATTTCACAAACCCTTTTGCTTGTAGATAGAATAAGAGATTGTCTCCGACAATTTCAATGGTATCGTTTTTTAATCTGAAATAAACACAACCCAAAGGTCAGGAACACTGTTAAGCCCTTTGCTTCTTGTTCAAATGCTAGACCAGAAATATACACAGGAACTCATGGTTTCCCCACATGTTTGTCTACTCAGATACTCATGAAAAAGTATATTATCCTGTGGTTTTTCCCCCCCTTCACCCATTTGTTCAAGTTCTTTAACCCAATGAACCCATGACACCGATATATTGGTGTGCGGGTTATTTGCCCTTTACCTAAAGCACCGATATATCGGTGTGTGCTAGTCTACAATAGAACAGTAGTCCGAACAAGGAGAAAAATGAGAAAAATGACATCAAATAGACTTGCAGGTTCGCCGTAACTATCGTAAAGGTCAAGGCAGCTCAAGGAAGAGGGAATTGGTTTTAATAGAGGAGGCATGCGGAGTTCATGGAGTGTGTCGCCATATGGGCATTTTTTTGCTCAGGAAGCCAGGGGACGAATTATTCCGGGCTCGGGAGGTCAGAGTTCATTGCCTGGGTTTAAAAAGTTATTCTTGGTCTAGCTTGTCTACCTTGGTCTAGCTTGCCCACCTTGGTCTACCTTGGTCTAGCTTGCCCACCTTGGTCTACCTTGCCTACATTGGTCTAGCTTGCCTACCTTGGTCTACCGTGTACTTACCACCACAAAGCTTGTTGTTCTTGTCCATGGGACAGCTGTAGTCATTGCACTCACAAAACTCTCCGCTGTATCTCTCCTCCGGATCATTGGCCAGCGGGTAGCACTCGCACTCGCCGCAGATACATTCACCATTGCCGGAGCAGGTGGCTGTGTCGTTCACACTGGGAGCACAGCACAGGAATATTGACAACACACTTCTTTACCTTACAACACATTTCTTTAACTCATTAATGAGCGCAACACAGAAGAATTAACAACAGACATAATAATAATTGCATTTATATAGCGCATATCCATGTTCAAGAGCATGCTCTATGCGCTTAAGACTTCTTTAACTTATTAACTGAGCGGAACACAGGAAGATTAACAACACACTTCTATAACTTATTGACTGTGTGCAACACAGGAAGATTAACAACACACTTCTATAACTTATTGACTGTGTGCAACACAGGAAGATTAACAACACACTTCTATAACTTATTGACTGAGCACAACACAGGAAGATTAAGAACACACTTCTACAACTCATTAACTGTGTACTTTTCAGTGAGAGACTGGACGAATGTCAAATTTATATGGTACCAGTTCAAATTGACAAGTCTTGTTTTAGTAGTAGAGGTTTAGTTTTAGTTTTAGTTTTACGGTACTTGCAACACATTAAGGTCATATACGTGCAGAGGATTAGAAGATTAGAGGGAGTAACAAACACAAAAAAGAAGAGGGGGAGATAAAGACGATAGATGTTTGATAGGAAAGAAGGAGCAAACCACACCAGAGCACCCGCCAACCCCCCACTAGTAGAGGTTCTACGGCGCTCGCAACTGCATAAGGTCATATGAGCGCCAAGGAGTGGATGTCAACAGAGAAGCTCTCTAGCTTCAACAGCACAAAGTCTGCTTCGACTATCAAGACACCCCGGAAGTAGCAGGTCACAAGAGAGTGACAAACATAAAAAGAAGTAGAGGAAAATATCGATAGTATGGATTAGGAAAGAAAAAGCAGCAGTTCCCTGGCACAGTTATGAGCATGACATTGATGAATCAGCCCATTTACAATTACAATTGTACTGTGCATAAGAACATGGTTAATGTCCCCCCTTTGGGAATGGCATAAAGACACTTCAGTGAATAGCACCACCCCGGGGGTTGACATATCTCAAACATTGTCTACCAGTTGGAAACTGACTTATATCATACGACAAACTGAACACAGCGCTGAGACAAGTAAAAAGTTAATTCAGACATGTGAAATGTCTGTGAAGAAAACTACTGAAAATTTGAAAATTGTGTAAATAGTTTTGGAGCATACTAGAATACGAAAAGGTATCCACTCACTCTTTTCTGCACTCCACCATTGCTTCTTCACTGGAGATCTGGGTCTCATCACACTCGCACAGCCGGCCGTAACGACCGTCATTGCAGTTACAGATTCCACACTCAAGCGTTCCGTTACCAAAGAAACACTTGTCACTGTTCAGTACCTGAGTGGAAAAAAAAACAGAAAAAAAATTTGAATTTAACATATATCATCATTGCATAAATGACTTTAATACAGACCTTGCCATTAAAGATAGTGATATAAATTTTTTAAAAATATTTCACACTGAGTTTATTCCAGACAAAATCTACAGGTCTCTATTATTCCACGAGAGATAATATGGAGCACATTGGACAATGACAGAGATGCAAAGGTCATGACAAAAATATCCCGATTAAATTGTGATGAGAAGCAAGGGATCAAATCTACAAAAATCGTACATGATACATCGTTATAAGAAACAAAAATTCATAAACATTTCAAACTTCCATGAAATTCCAGCGATCCCAGAAAAGTGGCAACTGCCATGGGCACAAACTGCCTTCCAAGCAAGACTCACCTCCATTGTGGAGCTCTCACATTCACATTCGCAGCGGATCTTCAGCTTCACCAGCAATTGTTCATTCAAGCCCACAGCATCCAGGCTGACCACTTTCTCCACAATGCCTGTCTTGTCTTTGCAGATGTCTGGGTTCACCGTCATAGTCACGTCAAACTCCACCTGAGGATGTGCATGTCATAAACATTATGATTTCTCCATCTGCCGGCAGCATGTTCTTTAACAGATGTTAGACGTGTATAGAACAACAACACCCTATCTGTTTTGTTTTAGTAGACGTTTTACGACGCTCGCAACTGCATAAGGTCATATGAGCGCCAGGCACCCTATCAATGGATGCTCAGTTGTACCTGCTCTAACGGACATCTGTCTTAGTCAATCGCCTGCAAAAACAACCACTTCCCACTACCCCCCTTGCAATTCACTGTCCAAGACATCCACCTGTCTTAGACAACCACTTTTCAACTCCACAATGGGTGATCATCTTAGACAATTTGCACTGTAATTAGTAAGCACATTTCTAGCATTCATGAGTAATGGTAAGCATCAAACCAATTGGGTTCTAGCATCGAATTATAAACAAGACAATTATTTTTTGAACCAGTCTGACTGACTGTTAAATCATTTCTTTAAAAAGGCATTATGAACAAAAATTGATACTGATCATCATACCTTATACAGCTAACTTGTAGTAGTAATGTTTCACAAATAGCAGTTGCATTTCCCCTTTTTAAAAATAATATTAGAGCTTTACCTTCAGTAAATATTCAAAGGAATCCACTCAGGGGTATGAGTCAAACCTTTGACAAAGAAAGCAATCAACCATTTCATATGTTATGATGCCGCAATGAAAAGCAGTAAGACACAAAAAAAAACCATCTGCCCAAGTGCAATACAACATCACAAACCATAATTGTTACTTCTAATGAAACTCACTTTGTCCCCAATCTTCAGATCTGTACATGTGGACGTTTCTTTGGTCTGATTCCTGAGGAAACAAATTCAAATAATAGCTCAGTTGCCTACACTGCAAAAACACTGATGAATAATGAGCAACTTCTGTTCAACTCACAATTCTGCCTTTTTCATTTGTCTTGTTAACTTCATGCAAACTCAAAATAAAAACATTTTTTTTAATGACATATGCTTGGACAGTACTAGCAACAAGAACAAAATCCATAACAGATACTCTGGCAACTTGTTTGGCCATTCTCAACGTGTTTCAACACTGCATTTCAATTAAAACCAAGAAAAAGAAAAAAAAAGAGATGGAGAGAGAGTCTTCTACCGATACTTTTCTTTAAGTACGAACTTGCAAGACTTTTTTTAGTAGAGTTTTTACGTCGCTCGCAACTGAATAAGGTCATATGAGCGCAAAGGGGTGGACGTCAAAAGAGAAGTCCATACAGGGAATCAGGCTTACTCTCCTCACCTCTCCAACTTCAACAGCATGGAAATAGCGGGTCACAAGAGTGTGACAAACATACAAAAGAAGTAGAGGAAAATGACGATAGTAAGGATTAGGAAAGAAAAAGCAGCAGTTCCCCTTTGCAGTTCAGGCACAGTTATGAGCATGACATTGATGAATCAGCTCATTTACAATTCTGCTGTGCATAAGAACGTGTTAATGTCCCCCCTTTGGGAATGGCCTAAAGACTGGAGGGGTCTGCAAGACTCTACAACAAACACATAGCTGCTTCGCTGTGAATACTTATAGTGATTTTTCTGATTTAACATCATTTTGTGATAACAGCAGGTTCTCTTCAAATGTAGTTTTGTCATTGTTTAGTGATACAGTCTTAATGAAAAGCACCATGCACTTACATCTGGACAAATCATTGGTCCTCATTGTGAGTCCAGCGCTTTTTATTAGACAAAAACAAAATTGTTTTACTAGACTTTCTTTCCCACACAAATTGCTTCACACTATCTAAACATCTCTATCCAACACAAACTGTGAATTTCAATAAAAATGAAACAATATTTCTAGTTACTCATATTTCAAGGATACAAAGAAGATAGGTCACCATTACCCACCCTAGGCACTTTGTTCTAAACTTCAATTCCACGTGGTCATCATTGCTGGACTGAAACTTGATACGGGACCTCAGGTCCTGGTATATGTGGAAAACAGTCAAGCAAATTAAGCATTGTTAGCAACTAATGGAATAACATTTAAAGCAAGGAATGTTTTTTAACAACCAGCTCTATACATTGCTATAATCAATCTGGACTATCTATCAGTAAAACACTTTTGAAACTGCTCTCAAATCAGTTTAAAGACAGTAATTTATTGACCAAAGTGACGTATCTCAAAGACACCCTCTCCTATAATGGCATAGATATCTTTGTTTGAGTAAAGAGAAGCACACATTCAATTAGTAATGGTCACTTAGTGCTGGGGAAAGGCAAGGCAGATAGACAGAAACAAATGAGGGATAGTAAAGAAGCATGATCTACTAATATCGCCCTCCAACCACCCATGGTCACAGATTTGATAAGTGACAACATTATAAACAGGTTCAATAGCATAGAGTTTCTCCAAATGGAAGAACTGGACCTTCAAGTTGCACAACCTTAACAATACTGATTTAAGTTGAGAAAATTCGGAACATCATTTTTTTAAAAACACTTAAAATGAGTAACTCTCAGATTCTTACATAGTATTTTTCACTGATCAGCTGCACAATGTTCTTTGAGTCATCTTCCAGCTCTCCTACCACAGCTCCGTCGAGGAAAGAGCGCAGACCATAGTAGTGGCTGCTCACATTTTTCATGACAGCGAAGATAACATTAGCCTTCTTCTCATTCAGTTTGGCTGCTATCTGGCTCACCGATGGGTAGTCCTGTGGGGGAAAAAGTAACTCTAGAACTTACAAAATACCGTCATCAAACAAATTAACTCAGGGAGTAAAAGATCCTTAACAGAACAAAGGTACATGCAATCCAGAGAAAGACAAATTAAGAAATGGAAAAGCAAATTTGCATGAACAAAGCTTTCCCAAAATATAAGTCAACTGAATTAAAATCAACACAAAATAAATGAATAAATGAATAAAATATTTCAAACAAAACTGATCAGTTGACATTCAGTAAGCCAGTACTCACATATATTTTGTCGTTCTCATACAACCCATCTGGATTGAGAGCACACTGCAGGTCGCTCTGTTTGGTGGCACCACCCAGCTGTAGGAGAGAGACACACATAAAACAATGAGATATATAGAGCTTTTAAAGCAAAAAACAACCCACACACAGATGAAAACAAATGATAAGGTCTCAAAACTATTATAAATCAGATAGCAACAAATGAGCACACCTCCTAAAAATTCTTTTTAACTTCAGTAAAAAAAAAGATGTATAAATGTGCTTTCGGAGAATCCTGCCCACTCATTGGCCCCGCATCCTCAAAAATACAGATCTCTGATGGACAAATGGAAAAACTAATAAAAGCTGGGACTAGAATGAGACAATTAGAGTTGATCGGGTAAACATTCTAAAAAGGACCGAAGAAATTTCACAGGCCCTGATCTCAAATCTTCCAGGAAGGAGAAGGGCTGGTGTAATGACACAGAGCCTGTGAGGCTGACTTGATGAATTCTCGGACTGACATTGGGTGAACTAGACAAGAAAGCCCAGGACAAAACAATATATCTTGTTTGTGATTTTTACTCCTTCCGAGGAGCCGAATAGAGGCCAACAATTATAATGCTCTGAATTTAGCAAGCTGAAAATTATTTAGTGTGATACAAAGCAAGTAAAAAAGCTTCGGAACCCAACCACTACAAGACTTTGAGGTTGATGTCATATGCAAGCACATAATAAAAAAAAGCTTAAGGCACAAGAAGTAAATAACATGTATAATGACAGAAGGTACAGACTCACCTTGCCAGACCCAGCCAAATGAAAACGAGAGTTGGAAGAGTACACAATGATTCTTCTGGAAACTTGCCTCCATCCGATATTCTGTTTCCAAATCATATGATAAAAAAACAAAACAAATTTAAATAAATGCAATGACCCATAATTATACGATGATCAAAATTTTTCAACACTTTCAAGCTAGGGCGAAACATGGAACAAACGAGATGATATGATTCTTTTCCTTTCCACTTGTTTATGGGGAGAAGATCAGCACACTAACATTACCATGGTCAGGAGTCAAAAGAAACAAAAGACATGTTCCAGGACACAAATTCAAGATCTAAAAGTCAATGGCACATGTTAAAACAAAGAAATCCAAATATGCATTACTCAATAAACCTAACTTTTAACCAACAGACCCCCCTTCCCTCCAGAAGAAGAAGAAGAAAAAAAACCCATGTCTCTAGCTCTCACTAGGTCAAAATTACAAGTATAAAAAAATCAAGAGAAATACCTTAAAGACTTATTAATCTTTCACTTTTACATATCACGGTAATTGTCTCCCAGCAGCTGACTTGCCTCCTTATTTTCAATTTTAATGAATTTGTGTACTTTCCTTGGTATAACGTTAGGTATTTCCCCAGAGTTTTCTCTCTCTGATCATAGTTAGGAGAAACACTGGCAGGCAAAACTTACATTACAATCCAAAGCTTGAATCAGACCCTCCAGTCCACCTTCAGCATCGTCAAGACTTTGAGACACATTCTCCAAAGCAGATCTCATTTTTCTCTGACAAGACAAAATTATTTATTTTATTCATCACTGCCACAAGATTTCCGTCTGTCCTGACATACAATTCACACGATATACCACTTAAAATGTGTAAATTAAAAAGACAAATCTCATAGCATAAGTAAAATGCACTGTAAGTGGTAATCAATGATTGCTGTGAATATGCAAAACATACAAATAAAATATTCTAAGCATTGTTTTTTATACCACATCCCCGCTTTAAAAAGATGCTTTTTGACAGAACCAAATATTTTTTTCAAAATTGAACCCTTAATGAATGGTGAAAAATTAAAAAAGGTTTGTCAAATAAAAACATAACAAAATATATCTTTGAAAAAAAGACAAAAACCTTCCATTTCTAAACCCTGGTTTCCTTTACAAAATGGAAACCTATAACCTACAATCAAAAAGACACTTCTGTTGTACGAGAGAGAAACCAACGCCCATGAAACACGGACAGCAATGTCAGTCTTCATAGACCACTCTGATTAGAAACAATATAGGCAGATGATATGACATACAGCGAAGGTGGGGGCATTTTCTCCCAGGTTGACTTGGTTCTTGAAAGCATGAGGATCTCTGCAACGTTTGTCCTTCAGGGGGCATCTGTACTGCAACCTGAAAATGGGAAGTTCAATGTCTTTAGAAATGAAGTGAAAAGACCAGAACCCTAAGACATGAAATGTGACAAACCCCATCAACACTACAGGAGAAGTTGTTCAGCCCAACAGAAGAACTAAACAGGATGACCCAGCATATGACAGATAGTAGTCTTCAAGTGTAATGCAGTCAGAAAGAAGGCAAAGAAGTGAAAAGATTGTCTTCTCTGTTTTCTTCCTTACTTTCTATTCTGTCAGTTAGGAAAATCCCCATAAAGTCATACATCCATACAAATCTCCAACTTTCAAATTATTACAATGAGAATTTATCGCAATAATATTCTCCTGTAAACCACCTGAGGAAACCTCAACAATTGGCAAAAATATGAAAAGGCTTGTCAAATCATCTGCATAATCCATAGCCAGAAACTGAATAATAAAGAAAAAAGACCCCAAAAATCAGAAGTTTTGAGCATCAACCAGCTACACACATGCACACTACATTAAGAACCACAATGCACCTCACATCATGAACATTTTACCCACTTGTGCCCGACATACAATAACTTACATTTCGTCTGTCCAGGCAGTGTAAGGCATCAGCAACTTGTCCACAAATGTGCCAAAACCCAGGCGAAAGTTGTTGGTGATATTCTGCAGGCTCACAGCTACAAGCAATAAACAAATCAATAACTTAAAGACAAGAAAGCATACAATTAAATCATATCTATACACCAAGACAGTATGCAGATGTAAAAGAAATAAGAAAATCTGTAAAAGGTAGGCTGGTATTCTCTGTGAACTGATGAAACTGTCACAATTCCCAACCAACCTTAGAGCCTCCAAGAAAGCATAAAGGAGTAAAGTGAAAGGAGTTAACAGCTTCCCCCTCCCCCCCCCCCAAAAAAAAACCCCAACAAAACAAGCAAACTCTACAAATAGAGATTGATAGAGACTTTAAATGTAAAGCCACAAAAAAAATTGTACAAGACTGATGATTTTCTAAATCCATGATTTTTTTTTCTTTCATTCACACAGAAAAACCTATACTAACATCGGTGCAAGTATGATACCACCCCCCCCCCCCCCCCCCCCCCCCACCCCCGCCCCCATCTACTGAGAACATCTTCTTTATGGATAAAACAGCTCAATTTCAAAAGGCTTAAAACCATCCAAGAAGCATGACAGTTTATTATCCTGCTGAATGAAAGCTGTTTTACTTAGCTGAAACTATTTTCTTTGACTTGGGGATATTTTTGGCAGTCACTTAAACATTCCAATTTTATGTTTCCATTATAAAACAAAAGTGTACGATGACCATAATCACCAGCATATTTTCCCCAAAAGGTTACGAAAAAATCATCCATCTCCTAATTCTAAAAAAATATAAAGCAGGTCTTTATGCCCTTTCCAACCATCCAAACAAACAAAACAATGCAATTCACAAGAACTGAATTTGTTTTATTTTTGAGTAAAGAAAAGCAGGCCAACACAATAACGGTTATTTAGTGCTGGGGAAAAAGCAAAACAGACACAACAAAGGGAAAGTCCCTACCGGTGGTGCCCTCCAACTACCCGACAAAACAACTTACGCATGTCCTCTCCCAGGGCAATCAGTCTCTGTTGAGCCTCTTTCTGGCGGGCCATACCGTAGCTGAGATCCAGCAAAAAGTACAGATCCACGGGGTAGTTAGCTTGCTGCTGGAAGTGCAGCTTGAAGTTCATTGGGTCATCTGTTACAGGGAAAAAGAACGGCAGAAAAAGATGAGTAACCCATGAACAGGGTACATTTCAACACAAACTCAGTTGTTTAGAGGGCAGGCAGGGGTCCATTTCTGATAGTTTGTTTCTTCGGCTAAAGGAGAAGCTAAAACTCAGTCACTGTCAATTAATAATTTATCATGGGACAGTTGAGGGTAAAAAGGTCAATTTGCACCATTGCCATTAAAATGCTAATTTCTCATTTACTTATGATAGGTTAACCATGAAACTTGTTACTTGAAATTAAAGGAAAAAATAATTATGCAAGTCCTAGGAAATTAAAATGACCCTGCTAATATTTGTTCACCTGATTGAGCCAAAATGGCTTATGTAAAATGCCTACATTTGTTTCATTTAGATAATAGTCTACCTTAAAAACCATGCCAAAAAGGGTTTCAAACAAGGCAGAGAAGGGGTTAATAAATTTCAAACAACACAGATTAACCCCCTCCTCCTGAAGAAGGAACTAAACTTTGGGATGCTAATACACTATAGCAAACAAAACTACTGCCACAAGTCATACAACAAAGTGACCTTCACATCAACAGTATGAATAATAGTGCAACAGCAAAGGACAACACTTGACTGGGAGGAAATGAGGCTCAAAGCAATGTCTCACTCACTTGGTCTGATGACGAACTCAACCTCTTGAGGGCGCACCTGAACAGGCGGCTTTGTCTTGCCCCCACTGGTCCACTCATCATTCTGGGAAGGAAACAACAACCTGTAGTTTAGTTTTAGTAGAGGTTTTACGGCGTGCGCAACTGCATAAGGTCATATGAGCCATAAAAGATTTGAGGTGTTACAAGAGAGTAACAAACATAAAAAAGAAATAGGGGAGATAAGGACGATAGATGTTTGATAGGAAAGAAGAAGCAAACTACACCAGAGCACCCGTCAACCACCCACAACAACAACCTTGTAAGTCAACTCAACATGACAGAGTTCAAAACAATGTGGTCACTAATCATCATCATCATCCAGTGCCAGATCTGTCGACAGACATCGGTGGTCATGGCTCTCCATTCATTTCTTTGCTCAGATGCTCTAAAAAAAAGCCACGTTCCTTGATATTTTCCTGTTACCCATTTGATTAGGTCACTAATAGGCAAAGCAAATAATAGTCTTGAACAAGTTATCAAATTAGAACTAACAATACATGGAATCTATGGACTAAACTAAAACATAATTTTTTATGATTTAAAAGGAACATATATGTGCACACTATTCCTTCCCTTATGTTCACATACAGAACAGACTCAAAATGCTCAGCCAACAGAGACATTACAAACTATAAATGCTCTACTTACACAATCTTTTGTCAAAGCAGAAGATCTTGATAATTTGAAACCTGCACCTGGCATTAATACATCAGGGAAAAAAAAGATTATTGCCAGATAAAATACTGTCTAGCAATAATTTTCCATCCTTTTATAGACCCATTTTCATCCAACAGTGAATTATTCTATATATTCAATTTTACCATTGAATTCTTTCAGAGAACGTAGTCGACATGTATCATCTTGAATAAGTTTTAATAAATATGACATACCCTTTTGGTTTCCGATGTGGACTTTGGACTTGAAATGTCTTTATCTGTGCAGTTCCGTTTAAGGTTTTGGACAATGTCACACCTTGCCATCCCCCTTGGGTACACCTGATTGGGAGAAAAAAAATAGAACATAGGCTGTCAAAATAAAAACAACAGTGGCCATTCTAAGAACGGTTAAATAATACAGTTTGAATTTGGTAACTTTTTTGTATGTATTAAACTTCCTACTAGACACAAATTGGTTGTTTCGAAGATATAGGACAAAGAAAGAAGAGGAAGAAAAGGAGATTCATTTAATACTCCAAAGAAAATATCACATATGTACAGATAAAGGATAAACTTGATGTGAAAACAATTAAATAAATGAATGAGCAAAAGAAAATGTGCATGTTCACATGTTTAGCTAAGTATATAGATAAAGCTACAGTTGATTAGAAGTACACTGACCAAGACAGATCATTAAGTGATGGGAAAAAGCAAGTCAGTCAGCAACAACAAATGGGTAGTAAGTACTACTTTCCAATGGTGCCCACCAACCACTGGCACCACTTCAGAGGTGAAACTATATACATGTAGTAGTCTAAGGGTACCATAGTCGTAACTTTGCAAGACAGCCACCCTATGGTAAAAAACACAAGGGGGTGAGTGGGAATTGGTCATTTGTGCAGGTGATTGTCTTGGACAGGTGGCAGTTAGAGCAGATTCGACTGTAGATTGCCAATTCTAAAACATGAAAAACTGTGAGCATAAAAAAATGTTGAGAAAACACACGACTGGAAGAAATAAAACAAAAACTTAAAAACTAGTAAAAAATCTATGGTCCTGAAACATTAAATATTTTAGAAAATTTCTCTGCAAAATGGTGTACCACTCAAAAATTTCTCCTTTACCCTCAAAAAGCAGCAGCATGAGTGACTTACCTCTGCACCACACCATGAGCATATAGAGGAGGTTCTGATGCACTGGCCACAGGTCTTTGCAATGGTGCAAGGGTTGCTGAATTCATCCTCTGCGATGGGAACAAGAGTAAAAACACTGAAGTTCATGTCCACAGACATACAAACATCCACTGCTCAGTGTAACACTCTGTCATACATCACTTTTTAAAATGATGTTTTAGTTCTAGTAAAGGTTTTACGGCGCTCGCAACTTCATAAGGTCATAAGAGCGCCAGAAGATTAGAGGTGCTACAAGAGAGTAACAAACATAAAGAAGAAGGGGAGATAAGGACGATAGATGTTTGATGGGAAAGAAGGAGTAAACCACACCAGAGCACCTGCCAACCACCCACTTTAAAATGATGTATGGCAGAATCTTCCACTAAGCAGCCAACATGATCTTCTTAAAAACTGACATTATGCCTTTAACTCACATTTATTTTATTTTTTTAAACCGCAACATTTTCAACACTAAAAAATAAGGCTTCCAAAATGAGTGAAATGTCCGCGTCATTTTAAACAAAAGGAGTCTGATAATTCAGTAATAGAATGAATGTTATTTTACGTCTTTATTCAGATTTATTATTTTATCATCCCTCTTCTAGCATTCAGCAGTGTTCTCAAACAGGCATTCAATATTTCATAATTGATGGGAAAGGGGGGTCAAACTGTTTACAAGAGAAAAATCACAAGCAAATACTTGATGAGGCTGTACAAAACAACGGGAGGTTTAAGATACAACTAGCATGTCCCCTCAGAATCTGACTTCTGACCCAAGTGCAAGGAAAGAAATCAAGTACGTGTACAGTAGAAATTGTCCAAGACAGCCACCCACTGCAGAGGAAAAAAACGGTTGTCTCAGGCGCGGGAACGTCTTGTACAATGCTATTATCATTATAATATAGAAAAAAATGCGTGGGGGGGGGGGGGGGCATTGAGTGAGAGGCATTGAGTGAGAAGTGGTCATTTGTAGAGGTGATTGTCTGGGACAGGTGGCTGTTGGAGCAGGTTCGCTGTATACACTTGCAAACATAGAACCCTAAAACACCCTTACGGTGTCCACATGAGAGATGGTGTGGGTTATCTGCATTCCTTACAATATTTTACAAACACTACGATACTCTTAAACAAACATTCTCTATAAAATAAAACCGCAAAATTCTTACCTCCCACCCCAACACATATAAACGTAAAATAAAAGTTATAAAATAAGTCACTTGAAGTATGTGTGCAGTTTTAGTCCAGTTTTACAGCCCTTTCAACACAAATAGACCACATACATGCTGAAGATTAGGTGTTACTAAAGAGTAACAAACAAAGAAATCAAAGAGAGATAAGGATGATTGATGTTTGATAGGAAAAAAAGAGTAAACTACATCACAGTTCCCACCAACTACCCACTTTCAACATTCAACATCTTCTTCCACCGGTTCAAAGCAAAAGCAGAAATAAAAATACAAATTTCACTCACCGATGGTCTGAGCCCAGACAGAAAGTACACAAAGAGACAAGGCCAGCAGGCCTGCTGTTATGTTCTTCATCTTGCCCCTGCGACGAAAAAAAGAGAGTGAACTTTAGATGACCAGTAAACAAGATGATAATCAGGATGTAAATCTGCTCATATAATGGAAGCAAATAATTATACTGTTTGGTTACTAGCCCAGAGTCAAGCACTTCCTACAATTATATGTATGTATGTAGTAACGCAACCAAATGAGTCACTTGTAGCATTCATTTATTTTGGGATATTGGGCAAAACCTACATTTTCCCAAATTCAAGAGTTTCCGCCTCCCCCAGCTCAAAGTCACTAATACTAGCCTCATCCACTACTTGAGGGGCTAAAACAGACCTTTACTGTGATACCCGAAGTGCTGTATTGTCGCTGTGCTATGTGACTCATTGTGTCCTGTTGCTATACATTTGTTAAGGCGAGTACAATGTAGCAGGATGGCCACAGAATAATAAGTAGTAGGATTTGTAACATCCAAAAGAAATTGCACCCCCAAGACCTGCTAAAGACATCATGTCAGACAAAGCGAAATAAATAAGGAGTCAAAAAGGTAGAAATGTTCTTCAATGTAAAAAAGTAAATTTTTCATTACACATAATTTCATAACAAGAGAGTGCAAGAGTTCTGCGGTTTGATATTGGGACAGTATGATAGACTTTTTAAAAAAACCCAGCAAAACCATACATCATGTAGTAGAATAAATGAACTGTTATCCAAGAGGTAGGACCTAAGATTTAACATAAATCTTTTAATTAGCATGTGCAGTTTGTGTGGTGAACAACGAAAACTCCTCAATCAGTTCAAACTTTCAAAGACCCTGGGGAGGGGGGAGGGGGGAGGGGATTTGAACCGGAAATGCCCACCACTTAAGTCCAGCATATTGAACTCAAACAGTACCAGTCCTGTACATTTATATGAAAAATAATCACTCACTGATATAGTTATAAAGGTGATGAAGGCATAAAGCATACTGTAAAGTGTGGATATGAGATATATAAATGCATTTATTATTATTATTATTATTATTA
>NW_004797349.1:344657-347060 GCF_000002075.1 Aplysia californica
GTGTGTGTGTGTGTGTGTGTGTGTGTGTGTGTATGTATGTATGAGTGTATACATACATACACATAATGTGCATTGCGTTGTATTATATTGCATTGTATTGTATTGCTCGGCCTACTGCCTTGTCAATCTTAAATATCCGCTGACAGTGTGTATCTAGCAGACAAGCCCTTGTTACAATTGTTATGTAAATCTGAAGCCTGTGTCCAAGTGTTCCTTCTGATATAATATAAGTACGTACTTATACTCTTAAAGTAAAAGGGCCGTCTAGCTCCAATAAAACACTTTCTATGCTATGCCCTGACACACGCCGTCCTTCTTTGCACCATACGAGTATATGGGAGGATAAATCGAGCCACAAATAGGGTTACGAATCAATTACCCGCACCAACAACAACAAGAGGTTACGTGCATCTAATTGTAAATAAAGACAACTCACACCTCCAATAACACAATTTAAATCAAACAGGAGACGGGCTGCACCGACCCTGCCGAACAACAGGATCAACCACAGCTGAAAGGGATGGGCCCTACAACGTCCCAGCGGACAATCGGAGACACTCTG
Organism: Aplysia californica; assembly: GCF_000002075.1. Taxonomy (NCBI): domain Eukaryota; kingdom Metazoa; phylum Mollusca; class Gastropoda; order Aplysiida; family Aplysiidae; genus Aplysia; species Aplysia californica. Next base: position 345,220 of record NW_004797349.1, read on the forward strand.
TTCACACTCACACAAACACCACACACTTCCCCATATCGAAAGAGTATCGAAACAGATAAATTCACCATATCACTATAATAATATGTATAAAATGTATCGAAACTCTATCACCAAAGAAAAAAACCCCCAGAAGAGAATGGCAGAAAAACAACAACACCAAGGGCAAAGACCTGAACAACTCACAAGAAGAATCCGAAATTAGAAACGACAGTTGACACGGTAAGCCAAGGAGGAGAAAGCAACGCGTGCAGGTAAAGTACTGAACTATAACTGTGAACGTTCTGCCGGGCCCAAAAGCCATACAAATGAAACGGTCCTTCCAGCGAAGGGAAAAAAAAGAACGGATGAGAGAAAAGTACAGGCCCACTGCTCCGCTTGTTGTTTCAGACCGACGCTAAATGTCAAAGGTTCAGGACGAGCAGATAATGGACTAGGTTCCACATGCTGAGCGGAGATTAAAGATCCTTTTCCGGGCCCTGAGGAGCCCTGTGGTACCCCCTGTACCCTGTGCTACATGACTCGCAGTGTGGTCTTAACCAGTCCACAGACACGTGCACGTCACTTTGAATCCCATTCCCAGTGTCTGAACGGTTCTGCCAGAGCGAGCAAAAGCACCTGCCAAGGACCTGCATACACACTAAAGAGGACATGGAAACAGGACCATTTCTCTAATATCCATACAAAAACTCAAAGATTCCAACCAGAATAAAAACACGTTCAAGCGCCTATTTTACCTAAATTTTTCCAAATCTTTTCAAAAGTTCATTGATTTTACCACTTAACCCGATTACCCCCCCCCCCCCTCCACGATAAACTACAATCACCTAAAGCGTATCACTACACGTGAGAATATTCATTGAAGACTTTAATACATGATGCATTAAGAGAATTAAAATGTGCAGAACATTTTATTTTCAGACCGAGTGTTGCAAAAGTCTCTTCCTAAGCTGGTAACAGACAAGATATAGAAGAAAGAACTTCATGTAACACTGACTCTGTACTTCATAAAAAGCTGCACTTGTTTAAACTTACAGGTGTAAAGTGGTGACTGTTCTATCCATTTCAAAATTTTTCAGCAGTCCTGTTTCCTCTCATCAAGTTAATTTCCCAATGCATCTTCAAAATCTATTCTCTTATAATAAAACTCAACTTTGCATAACCATACTGCCCTAAATCTCTCTGACCAGTAACACCCCCACCCCCCATCCAATAACAAAATATTATTATCCTTCCCTCGCGTAACAGGCCTGCAATTCTATTGTGCGACATGCTCATTTTGCCCCCAAAACTATCATTTTCTCTCATTGTATACAATTCATTCCTACAAAAGTACATAAATACATCGTTAGGGTCACAACAGCATTAACAGTGACATTCAATAAACAGTAGACAGTTTTAAATTAAAACTATTACCTTTAAGAAGAAGTTTTAGTTTTCTGTAAATTTCCCCACCAGGATGTCGAGAGGGTATATCACCCTACATACAATTCTATTATCATGTTCAATAGCCAAAAAAAAAAAAAGAAATACACTGTGCAGAAATGGATTTGCAAGATGATTTATTTTATTCCTCTGTTTCTTTTACACAAACTCAAAATCATATCTCATAGTTGTGACAACATCAACATCTTGCCAAAACCGCACTCTGACATTTGATGATGAAACATTGGTGCCAGTTCACTTGACGATCTACTGCAAGTCCTGCCTGCCTGACCATGGTCTATCTAATGGACCACAGTGATAAGGCATTCTACCATAAAAGGTATGCGCAGGAAAATTTTGCACTACCATTCCCATACCCCTATGCACTACTTTCATTAAATCAGCTTCCCGATTACCCC
>NW_004797349.1:347878-349338 GCF_000002075.1 Aplysia californica
ATTTCCCAGCTTTGACTAAGGAAAAGTTCGACTGTATATTTATATCATGACCCGGTGGACTCAGGCGCTTGTCAATTTTGGGGCATATGGAGTTATTGGTATCATCTTAAAGCGTTATATCATTTGTATCACCTTAAAGCTTGTCCATTTGCCGTTCTTTTGATGAAAACAATATCCATTTATCTTGGATACAAGTCAAAATGTTGGTGATTGAAGAAGGTGGGGGTCGCCTGGATTCAGAGGTAAAATTAGTGAGAAAATGGCCACCAAAGTTGAATTATTTCTTAGCTTGAGAGTCCGTGGAAACTGAACATTTACAGGCCAAAAAACAAACCTGCGGAAAAATGCCAGTTTCCTGACTTTCATTATTCATTATTTTGACAAGCGCCTGATTTCTCCACGCTGCCTCACATACATGTATAAATATGAAAGTCAAAATTGTGGTGTCAGATTTGGAAAGCTAACTTTGTTGTGAGTAATGGCACTGGAATTGAGAAAGAGAAAAAAATGAAAAATTGTGGAAAGAAAAAAGGGTAAAACAGGAATGGCAGAATGAGTTTAGTTTTAGTAGGGGTTTTACGGCGTTCGCAACTGCATGAGGTCATATATGAGCGCCAGAAGATTAGAGCTGTTACAAGAGAGCAACAAAAATAAAAAAGAAGAAGGAGATAAGGATGATAATTGATAGATGTTTGATAGGAAAGAAGAAGCAAACCACACCAGAGCACTGGCCAACCACCCACTGGCAGAATGAAGATGTGCATGAAGACAACACATAGTATGATACAAGCACACAAACATTGTTTTGGTTATAGACAGAATGGCAGACACAGAGCAAGAGTAATAGGGTTTGCAACTGCAAAACTGAAAGCTGGAGGGTTGATCAACACATATGTACTGTAAAGACATCGTGAGTTATACTTCTTTTACCACCCTCAAACTTCAAGGCAAGTCCAAAGCCTCTGTGTCAAACTGCACCATACCAGATTACCACAGCAGAAAATAAATATATATATTATACAATGAGGAATGACTAAAACTGAAGAAGAATTGTAAGGGCAAAATTGAAGCAAAGCTTTTTTTTACTGTAAAAAATGCCTGTTGTAGGCTGCCATCCTCCTTTGCCCCCTCCTCTGGGCTCCTGACTCTTTCTGCAGCCTTACTGCTACTCCTTGGCTCACTGCTTTCTTTCAGCCACACCCCTGATCTTAGGGTAGATAATATTTAACACCTAGCCTTCTCGGATTGGGCTAAAAATCTCGATGGTCCCCTACGCAAATTGCACACGTTAAAGAACCTTTGACTTGATGGTCCAAAAACGATAAGTGTAGACTATGCAGCTGCCACACAGACAAAATTCAAAATCAATTCCTACCAAACAGAAAATGTTTAATGTGTTCCACATGCTCATATGACCTATATGGCTAGCCTGACAGTTTAGCTAAGTATGGCTAGCCTAG
>NW_004797349.1:350829-352322 GCF_000002075.1 Aplysia californica
GGGGGATAAGAGAAATGTTATTCCCGCCGGAATATTGGTAGCCCTTTTCTTTATTGTGCTAGATCTAGATCTAGTTGGGGTGGTCACGGCAAAGTCGTTATACATCCGACAGCCTACTGCTGTATAAACAGGCTGGCAAAGTCTTCAAAAATGCTTTAGCCACGTCTTCACTAACTCAAAGCTAAATAAACATTATAATACACAACCCAAAGATCACAAAGCCGAGGAGTCAAGCCCTTGTGGCCTGAGGCCCTTTCCTTGTTCCTTTCTCTTTCACGTTTTGCCCCCTACTTCCTGAACTCATAATTAGCTCCAAGTTTATGATCAGCTTGACCCTTACTCTCATCCTCATACTCATACTGACACAACGACAATGGCAGAATTTAAATATGAAAGTATTAATTGTACTTGCAAAGAATTTTGACCAAAGACTAACCAAAGCAACAAAAACAAACAAACAAAATTATGATAAAGGGAATAATAAGCTTAAATCGTTGTGGCAGCGGTGACGACTCAACGAAGCGTACTATTGTCAGTGACAAGCTAAGCCAGCAGTCTTACAGAGGTCTCGTTTACTCACCTGCACCTGTGTTTTAGGATGATTCAGACGGACAAAGGAGAAAACCTTGAAAGACTGGCTGTCTACACAATATACTCTTTGTAAAAAAAATGCCAATACTTGCTAAATGACCGTCTCGCTGAATCGCATCTACTGTACTTCCTGAAAATGCAGCTTCGCGCTGAACGAAAACGGGTACACAACACACGGTAAGCAACACACACTTTTCGGGGACAGCGGTGCTATCACACCGGAACTGACCTCTTCACTTTGACCCATTTGCGATGATTGTCGCAGCGGTGGGTGGAAGGTGTAGGCCTAGCCTGGCGTGCCGTCAACAGGCTGCCTCCTTCCTGCCACAGCGTTCTTGCCAGTGGGGCTAACAGAAATGCATTTTGTTGTTGTTTATTTATTTATTTATTTTTTGCAGTTCTTGTTCCTGTTATTGTGGTTCTTTTCTTTTAGGCCTAACTGTTTTATTTCTCGGGTTTTTTGGGTTTTTTTTACAGTATTATGTAACACAAACCTTTAGACAACAACAACAAAAAAATCAACACACGGGGAGTGGGATCAGCTTGATTTGATTTTGCAATAATAAAACCTTACTATTTTTTAAATGAAGACCACCTGACCAAAATATGGCCCTACTCGCCACTCGGGTTTATCCATCTGACCCTGGAATATGGCAACATGGAAGTGTTACAATTTCTACAGAATGTAACACAATATGGCATGAAGTCCGAAAAAGAAGACTTGTATTGCTACATACCATAAGAGTTATCTCCTATAGTGTACATCTATGCTACATACCGATCAAATTATTTTTTATTTAACAACAACATGCTTTATTTCTTCTTAGCTTTCATTATCTTGGGCTTTAAATTGTTCAGACATCCTAATATAAGAGGCAGAAGCAGTGCGGGTCTGGAGGGGG
>NW_004797349.1:353142-354363 GCF_000002075.1 Aplysia californica
GGAGATGGAAGATTGAAAAAAGGGGTGGGGGTGGGGGTGGGGTAGGGTGGTTGAGCCTATTGTAGAAAGATTTCTTTTGACAGGTCAAGGTGTTATTGCCTTTTGGAGACAGGGATGGGAATCTTATGATTAAAATGTAGCCTTCTGCTCTGTAGTCGGTTGTACATGTACAGTATATAATATTTCTTTTAATATTTGTTTTAATTTAAAACCAACCCGACTTTCAGAGAATTCGGCTGATCAGGGTACACTACTGCGTCTTTCCTGAATAGTGTTATGATTACCTCCCCTTAGAGTAGACTTTTTTTCAACGAGGATGCTTGAAACAGTAGTATAATGTCAACATAATAAAGCCCAAAGAGCCCGTGGGTTCGACAAAAGCTTTAAAAATGTATACCACCCCTTCCCATCACACATCATTGAAAGACTGCAGGACACTTAAAATATACTTTATTATTATGATCATCCACTGCATTATTGTTACATGTACTCGCTTTAAGGTTTGCCTCCAATATAAAACATGCAAACTAATTACTTTTTGCATGCAAAAAAACACATCAACTCTTTCTTAGCACCTGTTATTAATTTTGATCTAAAAACCACAGCTCAAAGCTTCAATTTTTGTGTGTGTCTAGTTGGATAATATTATGTGGGCCTGTATAGCAGCTATGGGGCGCTTTGCGTGTTTTCTTCTATTTCAAAAGCATTAATTTAGTGATTATCGGTATATCATTTCGGCGGAGTTTGAGTTGGCTTTTGTTGTTGATCTTGTTTCTGACATTTCGAAGCTCGGAGTGCTTCTATGTTTTACCCGTTGGCCCTGGGATCAACAATAGTCGAATCGAAATCTTGGATGGTCTTGACGTCGATTGTGTACACGTCTGGAGAGATTAGGCTAAGTGAATTTAGACTTGTTGTTCAAAATACCGTTGGTTCAGTGCCTACAGATCGACCGAGTGCGGTGTTGTGTCTTTCGAAAAGTCACTTGAGATGATTTTTTCCCTTTTCGAAATCTGTGTAGTATATGAAGTATACCGGGTGAGATTACAGACAAGGAGCACGTGCAGTAGTCTAGATAATCTATCTAATCTATCTATCGCACTGGGTAAATGTAATTAAGCTATCTTGTATCAAATGTTCCACATCACGTCATGGATTTTGGAAATCCAGATAATTTAAGCCTCTATCGTGAGTCTTACATGGAGGAGGAGGAGGAGGAGG
>NW_004797349.1:357240-365114 GCF_000002075.1 Aplysia californica
CGGATGTGGAGAATCAGTGGAATGCTTTTTCGATCACATATTTATGCTCTTTGAACACGATAATTATAAATAAAATCTTGAACTTTGTGATACCGGTAATTCAAACATCTTTTATTCTGCTCTTTATTTGTCACATGATCGTATATATTTTCCCTTCTGATAGAAAGAATTAAGATAGCTCTAGAAAAAAACAAAACAAAACAAAACAAACCCACATTCAGATTTGTAAAGCATCCGAATATCTATCTTTGTTTCAATAGTTTCACATTCTTCTTTAAAGATCAAAGGGTTTATGGTTTACCATAATATTTTGTCAAAGGTAAACAGTTTCGATTCTAATTGAAAAGAAACTATGGTTAGGTAAATATACGTGCCAGTATATTATAAAGGTGTGTTTTCATTCTTTTTTAAAAGCTGAGGTATCAGTCATATTCACACTTTACCCATACGTTCTTGTACACAAACAAAACAAAACAAAACAAAGCAAAAAAACAACTGTCTAGATCTAGATCTAGATCCAGAAGAGTAGTATGCGTTCCTGAAGACAAATCAAGGAAAGGAATGGTTTAAGATACATAAAACATTGTAGCCTATAATTTGTTCTAGTCTATGAAGTGGTGGAAACCTGGCAATATTTTCTCGCGATTCTGGCGAGACCGAGAAAACCCGACACTTCCGTCCTATAATGTCATCATAAAGCTGATGTAGTTTGGCAAACAGACTCGGGTATGTTCTCTGTTTATGTTTACAACGACCATTCATTCTATCGTTGAGTTTTCCTTTCTGAAAGGTGTTGTTCTAATCATAAGGTTTTAACATTTCAAAGGCAGCAGATCTAAAGGCTGGTCTAATTTGTGTGAACATTTTGATGTATAGATCTAGATTCTCTACACTTGTCAACTTGACTTGAATTCGATTCATTTATGTGGGCGCTACACTCAAACTGTCAATCATCCATCATCATTCATCCATCATCATCATGGCCCATAAAAGCCCATAACAGGGCAGTGATTACAGTGGCAATGAATTAGCCTACACACGTCCATGATACACTGAGCCTCTTTTGAATCTATTCAGGGCAGGTTTCCCTTTCCTTTCACTGTTTCTCTTTCAAGAACAGTTTCAGTCAGGAGAATTGAGAAGACTGAGGTTGAGGACCCCACCACCATTCACGAACACACAGAACACACACAGCCACATGACATACAAAAACAAGTTATTTGTAGACATTTTTACTCTGACTCTGAAAACTCTTCATTAGAGTGGTAGCATTCTGAGTGTATCATATTGAATAGCCTTTTTCAGAATAAATAATTAGAATTTCGGTGTGAGTATTCTCATCCTGGCCCCGGGGTGGGAATACTACAACATGCAGTAGTAATGTAGTCTAGAAGACGCATCTTTCTGATTGGCTGCTAATTTTAGTAATGTGATGTCATCTGGGATACCCACAGACTAGTTTAAGAAGGCCGTGGAGGTACCGCATAGAATGACGTGTTTCCGGTGTATGCGAATACATTTCAGAATTTCAGTATTGACACCGTACCGTACGGCGTACGAATGTCAACAATTTCCTTCATTGAGACATCTTGACGGGTTTCAGCTTCCTAATTTCCGGTTCACTGCGTCTATTGAATTCCTTTGAACGTTTCCTCTAGATCTACCGTATAAAAGAGGGCCGTCGTTATTCGGACTCGAGTCCGAATAACATTTTTTCATATTCGGACTCGAGTCCGAATAAAAAAATGTCTTATTCGGACTCGAGTCTGAATATGAAAAAATGTTAATCGGACTCGGGTCCGGAAAAAAGGAAGTGTCTTCGTTCTATAGATCTAACGTTCAGTGCTTCCAATTTTCCGCCATTTTTTAGTTTCCCCCACACCTTTTCTGCCGATCCGATGCCCCCCGCCGCCTCATTGATACGCCCCCCCCCACCCCACCCCCATGTGTCCCACTTTCTTTGTTGTAGAAAAAGGTAAAATTGAAGATTAGCAGACCACCTGGCACCTGCATATTATGAGCTGTGTTAAAAAAAAAAGACCAATTCGTTCAAATACACAAGCCTGTGTCATCTCGATTGTTTACCAAGAAAAAGTTGTGTTGCTGTGTAGAGCCAGCTGAGCATACGGCAACTTTTGATTCCATAGACCAGCGCACAATTCATTACGTAGATCTACGTCAAGATTAGCTTATTATTGTAATAATGATCAGTTGCCAGGGGGAAAAAGACTGATGCATATGCGACGTTCAACGCCCGGACCGATAGTGCCCCCCCCCCCTCCCTGACACGCACACAGCCACACGTGTGCAGGCCGCCCATCCGACCCTGACACACGCTAACGAGCCATCTTTAATTGCTTCTGATGATCTCTTGACAAATAAACATTTATTAGAAGCGCTATAACTTTTCAAGCTGGCCTCAAATTCATCATAAGATAACAACTCGGCTCCTGCACAAAACGCCTTTTTGCCCGAAGTAATCCCGGTCTCTACCCAGCCTGAGGCAAGTCACGAGTGAGGCAGGACAGGAAGCCGGAGTCACGAGTCACAGGAAGTCGGAAGTCGAAAGTGATGTCATGCTGGATAAGAATCAGAGTCCGAATAACATTTTTTCATATTCGGACTCGAGTCCGAATAATCACTTCGATAAAAGAGACTATTCATCATCGGAGCACCGCATCATATCACATTACCGGTATTCCTGGAAAAACATCGCACCAAAGCGTCGTGCCTTCCCGCTGGCTATATTTACATATATAATACCTAAAAATAGTTTGCGTCCTTCTACGTTTAATCGCATGTGGTGGGAATACTCCACTCCACATGACATATATATTAGATCTGTGATATTATTTTCAGGCCGTGGCTATTCGGACTCAAACTCCTAAACGCGTGTGTGCAATCACCGGGTGCAGATCTGTTGGATGTGAAGTGGACAGGCAATTTGACCTTGGCCTTCCTCAGTTTTTACGACTTGGCCCGAGTTTTCAAATTAAGAAAAGTATAAGTTTCGTCAAAAGTGAACAACATAGTAGTTGCAAAATCTGAAATACTATACAACAAAGGCAAACAGGGAAACGGCAATCTGAGCTCAAAGCAGTGAGGAAAATTGAAAAATCAAAGTTTCAGAACAACAATATAAATAAAGGATTATAACTAACTATCAAAAGGCAGTCTAAAACTGCTTTATTTGACGAGAAAGAAACAATCATTGATCAATTGGAAGTCCAGTTAGAAATTAAGAAGAGAAAAGTTAAAAGGTCTAAAGGAAAAGCTTTTCCAACAGCATACTTTAGGCTACATGATGTTCAAATAAAATCAGGACAAAACAACTCATTGTTGTGATAGCGAAAAACGAAGTGGCTAGACTGAGAGTCTAGTAGTACGGCTAGACTAGCCGTACTTAGATCTAGATCTAGGTTAGGCCCTATCGACTCTAGCTTGTTAAGTACACAGGTCTCATTAGATCTAAATCTAGTAATTATTCAGGTTCAAATACATGTATGCAAGTCAGTAAGGCACCTTTTGGTTTTGTCTGAAATACAAATACTTTAGGCATTGCAAATAAAAATTTCATTTACAATTCAGCCATCAATATTAAGTACGGCTAGCCTGACAGTCTAGCCGTCCTTAAGTGCGGCTAGCCTGGCTGTCTACCCGTACTTAAGTACGGCTAGCCAAGAAGTCTAGCCGTACTTGCTAGACTGCCAGTCTAGGTACTGCACACTAAAAATTTATATTTACAATTCAGTAGGCCTATTTTTAAAAAAATGGTCAGTCTAGCCATCATATTAAGAATAAGTACAGCTAGACTGGCAGTGTAGCCGTACTTAAGTACGGCTAGCCAAGCAGTCTAGCCGTACTTAAGTACAGCTAGATTGCCAGTCTAGCCGTAATTAAGTACGGCTCGCCTCTTCCTTCTGATAATGTTAGACAACTTTGGAGTTTGAGTCCGAATAGCCAAGTGAGGCTATTCAGACTGGAGTCCGAATAGCCACTTTGTTGTTCTCAACCTGGTTTTTCGTTTCCGCCCTCTTTATTTCATTTAGGTTTTGAGAGTCTATCACAGAAATTATGGAATGTTGGGATTCAACGCTGATCATCTGTTTTACTCGCAAAAAAATCCTTTAAACAATTTTGTTTTCTTCCACAAGCAGTATCCCACTCCTTTTTCAGCCTTTCAACACAATCCCTTTACAGAGCCTCAAGGGCTTGAGTGCAGCTTTGGCCTACACTAGATAGATATTAACTCAGTTATTCGTCTTTTTAACTATACACCGGTTCAAAAGACATTCAAACAGAAATCACATAGACATTTAAAATTTCCTTTTCTCCTATTTCAGCAAAATTGTCCTCTGAATCGTTGGTTTTGCGGTAATTTTGTTTGAAAATGCAAGAATAACAACACATTACAAAGCGATAGTCGCCATAGTTGTCGAAGCTCGCAAAAGCTGGCCATTTTTCCATTCCAAATTACATGGCCAGGTTTTGCGGGCTTCGACAACTAACTAAGGTATTGAATGGCCGAATTTGTCCGCCTTGCGGTCCTCCGACAACGGCCAAATTCGTTTACCTCGCGGTCAAGTAATCATTACACTCCCTTATTTCACTAATTTCTACATGATTTTAGGTTACGCCTATCTGTTCTCAACACCCAGGTGAGAATAAAATCCATTGTAATCTTAGACTGGGTGAGAGTAACAATAATAATTATTCTCACCCGAGTGAGTATAAAATGGATAGTATTCTGAATTCTCACCCAGGGTGAGAATAACGACAGCCTTAGAATTAATTTTAAATTGAAATTGGAATTGCTGTAGTCCTACCCAAGTCAGATTTATGTTCGGGCTGCATAGCATAGCTGATGTCACTGATGATTAAGAAGTCATGCCCATTTGTGTCTGCTTCTGTTCTCTCACTTTTTATTTTAGAGGTGACATTCCTCTCTCACTGAATTTTTCCTCCTCTCTGATCATCACAGGTACCAACTGGCTATGTAATGACCCCGAACTTTTTCAGAACTTGTAGTCAGAGAAATGTGCTTGTGAGAATTCACAATTAACAAATCAAAAGTTTACTAACTGTGAATACATCTTGCATCAAGACTGTTTCTACATAATGTACAATATAACATGACATTCACATTAAAATATAAATATATGTATGACAGGAATACAATACAAAAGTGAAGTTAGGCAAAATCTGGTCAGTTTAAGAAATTCCGTTTTAAAATTTTTAAATCTCTCCTGTAGATCATGGCATACTGGCCTGTGCTGTTACTGTTACTGTTACCAAAGTGCCCTTATGGGTGCTGGTCATACTCTTTCATTTTGTTTCTCTTATTGTATTTGATTTGCACTAGCATCTCTTCAGCAGACTTTTTTAACGATAATATTGTTGATGCCCCCCCCCCCCCCCCCCCCCCCTCCACTCTCAGTTCAGTTATAATGCATCTTATTTTTTCCCATTCTCTTGTCTTCTTTCCAAACCCACTGTCCTTTCATAGAAGATAAAAGAACCGCATATATAGCTTAGCCTGATCAGAAAAACAACATACGTCTGGATCAGATTTATATATCTGGCTGCATAAGAATGCAGTACCCTTGGATAGAGTGCAGTACCCTTGGATAGTATTTAATATGTGTCACAATGTGGTTGAATCAGGCTTTCGTCAATTTTTTGACATGTAGGGTTATTGTTATTATCTTAAAGCTTGTTCATTTGTCATGCTTTGGGTGAAAAAATTACTGATCAATCTTTTATAGAAATCGAGCTATTTGCAATTGAAGGAGGTAGGTGTCACCTGGTTTCATAGGTAAAATTAGTGAGAAAATTAATTCATATATATATCAAATTCAAGAGGTCCCTCCTTCTTTTTTATGTTTGTTTAAACTCTCTTGTAACACCTCTAATCTTCGGCACTATTATGACCTTATTGTGTTGCAAGTGCCGTAAAACTCTCACTAAAACTAAAAAAATTCAAGAGGTCTCTGACATTCCTAAATATCTGGAGATAGCTGGACAGTTAACAAGACCTTGAATTTTTTAGTTTTAGTAAGAGTTTTATGGCACTTGCAACACAATAAAGTCATATAAGTGTCGGAAGATTAGAGGTTTTACAAGAGAGTAACGAATATAAAAAAGCAGGAGGGACCTATTTTATATATTATTATGAATAGACATGAGATAGTTTTTCAGGTTAATGCTAATCTTTGGTCTGCCAGTGTATTAAAAATCTAAGACAAGCTCAATATAACCCTCCTTCGTGCTATATTAATTTATAAATCTATATATTTGACAGATTATGGCGTAATAGTATTTTATTATTAAAGTTAAAGTGGGCGATGGTAGTGCTTTGAGGCAAGTATGTACGGCTAGATTGCGTATGTGAGGACTGAGTGGAAATTGAATATGTCGATGCCACATTTTGACAACCTCATAGTTTAAATTGAGCTGTCTCGATTCCCAGAGATTCTCTGATTAAAATTTCAGTGACAATGATTTGGTCTAAAACATAGTTTCATTATTCGTGGTAATGATGGCTTCCTATAACACTTGGCAACATTGTTTCGGAAAAGATGTCTTCTTGGCATCGTTGTTGCCGTAAAAGATGTGACGTTGTAAATATGATGCATACTAAATTTACATTTGTAGGTTTAAAAAGTTAAAAATTGTAGTTTGCAGAGTTGTTTTTTTTTTTTCGTTGCTTTCTTAGACTCAACTTTTTAAAAATCCTCACAGGGCCTCTGAGATAATTTCCTTCTGTCAACTGTTGTGATAAGTAATTATGTCTGCTTCTTCTTTCTTTTTGGTGTACTGGGATGAAGCTTTTCGCATGTCATGATTTTAAAGATTGTCATGATTGTGTATGTTCCTGTTGTGTTATGGTCTGTTCTGATAATTTAGAAATGCAATGTTGGTTGAAAAAGTCATGGTTAAGAATGAATTGGACAAGAACATTGTTAGTCAACCGTTTAAATTTTGAGACAGATTTTAAAGTTGAAGGAAAGAACTGTTGATTTTAGTGGTAATAGTGTGTACCTCATTTTTGGCTGCCCAAATATATATATATATGGTTTTTGAGTAAATGCTTTACAGAGTAAGATGGATACAGTCTATTATGTAGGTAGTGAAATCTCTGGGATGCTCAGACCTTTTCGTTATGTATGAATTTCTTTTTATATGTGTCAAAGAGTAAAGATGCATGAGAAAAAAAATAATTTCCAAATAGGGTATATCATTATGATTATATCTGTGCTGCAAAAAGTTAATTTTATACTGACGTAATGTATTCTGTAATGGGTGTAGAATCATAATTATTCTTCACCTAGTAGGTCTGTTGCCAACCTCTTTATTGCCAGCGCCCATTTTTGTCACCTTTAAGAAGCTAACATTTTCGTAGGGCCCACCTACATGTATTTCCTATCAGGGCATTAACTGATTTTTGTCACTACCTGGGTGATCCCCACCACCCGCTCAAGCTACAAAATCACCTGTTAGCGCTGATCTAGGTCAGTCAATCTACATGCTAAGCAAGATTACCACCTACTACATTATCTTTCCCCTGTTGCCGTAGATTTTTTTTTTTTTTGAGGAGGGAGGTTGCTACATTTTCCTTCCCAATTACTCTTTTTGTTCATGTTGCCATGCACCTTTTTTTAGTAAAGCACTCAGGTTTTTATCAGAAAAATAATTAGAAATAACTTCAGTAGTTGTTTGCATGCAGTAGTGTTTCATAGTCAGCTTTCAAGGGGTTACCCTTTCATGGTACATTTTGTTACATGGAAAAGCTGTGCTTTACAGCCTGATGTCCGCTTGCTTTAGCTGAACTACTGAACAGGTTTCGTGATGTGTGTGTATTGAAAGGGGGGGGG
>NW_004797349.1:365712-366901 GCF_000002075.1 Aplysia californica
CCCCTACTTTCCATCTTGCATTTTAAAATATTCCAATGTCACTTTGTAAGACGGCTACTTTTCTCCCCGACAATCTGTGGCCGCATTGGACAGTTTCGAATGTATTTTGGAGGTTGAAAATATCACGTTTACCCTTCTCCTGCATGTTGTGTTTCACAACGTGTGGGAAGTGTGTTTGGATCTAGGCCCAGCTAACGCAGGTTATCACGCAACAACCCATCCCTGCATTGTCAAAAGGCAGGTGTATGGCATGGTGAAAACGCCGCATGACTTTTTCTCATCCATCTGTGCAGCTGGATTCTAATGTTGGGCGTATTAACACTAGCAAACAGCCAACGAGTTGTGTGCACCCCTTTAAAAATAACGTGTTCATCTCTTGCAGCAAAAACAGTTTATTATTATAACAATAACTACACAACAGCGAAAGAACAGACCGAAACAAAAACAACCCAACAAGCCCCAAGTCACCAACAAATCTTAACAATTATCAGCAAACAAGAAAACAAGGCAGTTTTGCCAACAATGTTTTTGGCGCTTATATTATGAACAATTTTTCTCTTGATTTTCACTTGGCAGTAACATGAAAGTGTTTATGGATAATCGGATATGAATTCTGTTAATCTGCTAATGTCAGATGTATACTCGTGTGATGTTTATTTTGACAGGTCGTTTTTGCCCTTTATGCATTTTATTTCGTCTGTCTTTCTCATTCTTTATTCACTCTTTCAAAAAAAAAAAAAAAAAGCCAGCCGTCTACGTTCGAAATGAGGGGCTAGTTGGACTTACGCTTGCCCAAAAAACAAAGTCACACAAAACGAACGAACACATAGATCTCATGGCAAAAGAAGTTAATTTTGAGTCGGTGATCGACCAAGACCCGTCAGTCCTCCTCTACTCACCGCCCCTTTTTTCCCCCTTACCTCCACGCCCCCCCCCCTTTTTCCCTAACCTCCACCATCTTGTCTTTCAGTAACAAGGCGTTAATTAAAGCATACAGGTTGTTGTTGTCCGACTAATTATCTGCCTTGTGATGCCGCGTCCCTCACCCTTTCTCTCCCTTTTCGCCTGTTCTCTACACCTTCCTTCTTCTTGTTTTGCAACTAATGCAAGAGTACACTGCTGGCGTGATCATGGCGGGTGGTTGGGGGGTCTCCATTGTTGGTTATTGGTTGGCCCTGCCGACTTCTTT
>NW_004797349.1:367004-369289 GCF_000002075.1 Aplysia californica
TTATCCCAGCGAGTACGCTGGTATAATAGTATGTATATGGTGTATACATGTACGTGGGTGGTTGGCGGGTGCTCTGGTGTGGTTTTCTCCTTCTTTTCTATCAGACATCTGTCGTCCTTGTCTCACCTCCTTCTTTTTTGTGTTTGTTACTCTCTTGTAACACATAATCTATTTTCGGCTCTTATGTAACCGTATTGTATTGCACGTTTCGTAAAACTCTTACAAAACTAAAACGTATACATGTACGTGTGCTAATTCTCCAGTCATTTTACTGCCTCGACCCGCTGTTTCAGGACTGGTCAATTATGTGTATATTACACGCAGTTATAAATAAATACATTGTTATTCTCTCCGAGGTTTGTGACGCGTGTGAGGACAGAATGTCATGTAGGTGGTGGTGTGCTGGAGCACTCTGCGCTTTGAAATTGTTTATTTATTTTTAAAAAACGTGTTTTTTTTTTGCACTGTCTTGTCGGAGATGGACTTACTTTAATGAGGAGATCCCGCGCCGTGAATACATCTTTATGTGTATTGAAAGGGGCGTTAAACCTGTGGCGTATCATCACTTTTTGTTTAAAACCAGTGCATGTGGTGTAGCTGTTAGGTGCTTTGCCCTTCACACGCAGGAGGCGTCTGTTCGATTTCCGTGTGGGGATAGTAAATTTTTATCGAGTGACTCAGTCTCTTTTTTTTCTGGGACGCTGTATCTCTTTAAGTCCAGGCTGGCCCTGGCAGGCAGGGCCAAAGCAGCTCACGTTGCTACTAGATCTATATTTAAATTTGATTATACTGTGAAGGGAAGTACGAGTTCTAACATGGATGCGTGAGTGGTTGGCGGGTGCGCTGGTGTGGTTTGCTTCTTCTTTCCTATGAAACATCTATCGTCCTTATATCCCCTTCTTCTTTTTTATGTTTGTTACTCTCTTGTAATACCTCTAATCTTCTGGCGCTCATTTGACATTATGCAGTTGCGAGCGCCGTAAAACCTCTAAAAACTAAACTAAAACTTGAATGCGGGAGGTAGGTGGGAGCTTTTTTGTAGTCGTGTCTTGTTTTTGTTTCCTCTTTTTTGTTGTTCTGTGACTCCTCTCCTGTCTTGATTCAATGTGTTCCTTACGAAAGATGGCCATTTTTTGTGCTGACTGACGGACGCCACTGACAGCTACAAACCATCGCCTACCCTAAGATGTTTTGAGTGTATATTTTTAAACTTAAAATATTCTCCCCAGAATTAACCTACTGCGCAGTAGACACACAAGGGGAACCAGAAGAAAACACAGCCTCCAAGCTTCCATCGCCATCGCATGAGTCACAGTGGTCGATGTGAGCTAGAACTCTCGCCAAGTTTTTGGAATATCGCTGCTGGGTGAGTCGGCCATTACCACTTTGATTGTGTGGGTGCTGGTGGTGTGTGTTTGAGAGAGAGAAAGGCAGACCCCCAGAGAGAAATAAGGATAGAGAGAGAGGTTTAATATTTTTGTTTTTCAGCAATTCTTTTATTTAAAAAAGAAGTGTATTTTCCACATTGTTGATTTAAACTGTATCTTTTGCTTTCTTTTCTTTTTAATCGTTTATCCTAGCGGCAATGGGCAGCTTAGAACAACTTTACAACGTGATTTGGTACAGTAAAACTTTAATAATCGGCAAGCCTTGTTTTAGTTGTCCCTTGCCAAAACATTTTTTTTGGGGATTTAATTGCTCGCTAAGAATAGGGTAATTTTCTATTTTGAACGATTTTAGATTGTGAATGTCAGTGGTTGAAATGGTGGCTGGGATGCTGCACTTCTTGTCCTCTCCCCTCCCCCCCTCCCTCTTCCCCTATCTCTTTCTTTCTCTCTTGACTCTCTCTCTCTCTGTATTTGTCTTTGCCTGTCTGTCTGTTCTTTCTTTCTCTCGTTTTTACTGCTTTGTCATTATAGTGCCTGTCTTATCACTCTAAGTGCTAAATCCCCACCTTTTTGTGCCATTCTGTTTTGAAGATAAGCGTTTTAGCCCAGCGTTCTACCATCTGTATTGCCAAAGTGGACAAAGGTAAAAGCGGGCAAATTTGCATTCAAATTCAAAATGGGAACTGCATTTTTTTTCTTTTTGCGAGAGTGGAATGATCAAGTAATCAGGGAATGTACGCATTCCTCAGCCCATGACGCATGGCTAACAATAGTTGTTTCAGTGTTCAACACCCACTCCTCCTTATCTCAGGTGAGGGATGCAGCCCGACATCAGTGACAGAGTCTGTCTGTCTGTCTGTCTGTCTGTCTGTCTGTCTGTCTGTCTGTCTGTCTGTC
>NW_004797349.1:369992-377315 GCF_000002075.1 Aplysia californica
GTCTGTCTGTCTGTCTGTCTGTCTGTCTGTCTGTCTCTCTCTCCCTCTCTCTCTCTCTCTGTGTGTGTGTGAGTGTGTGTATGTGTTTAGACGAGTGCGCTTGTGTGAGCAACGGTGTAGGGGGAGAATTGTATAATATATCGCTCTTCAATATGGATGTACCTCATTAATTGTTTGTACGAATGTTCTGTGGGCAGAGTGACTGAGTGTAGTTTTAACCACTTGCGACCCCTTCCTGTCGGCAGTGGACATTAAGATCCCCAGCACGGCATACTTCAGTACCATCTCTCTCGGCTCCTGTTCCAGGCCCCCTCTCCCACTTGCTGCCCTCTTCTTATTGGCCGTAAATCAGTACTAACCTACGTTCCTATACTCTAGAGCGTCTAGGTACTAACGGGTTCGCACTGGAGGTTGTAGAGCGATTCTGGTAGGCGCTTTCTTTTCTTTCCCAGTGTTGTGTCTGTCTGTGTGTCTGTCTGTCTCTTTGTCTGTTTCCCTTGACTAAATGATCGATCTTTACTCAGACTTATACTCACGGTTCTGTTTGGCGTCTGTAGTGTTGTGATTAGACACTTTGCCGTCGAACACAGGAGACTGGCGTTCGATTCCCGTGTTGACCCTAAAAGGCAGGATCGAAAAGGGGGGGGGGGGGGGTAAAACTCCAACATTTTATTCATTCTCAGTTTTGCACCGTTCCGTCTGTTGGTATCACGGCGTACCACGGTACCACGGTATGGATGACCCTTGTTTGAACACCCAAGAGGACATAATTGAACGTGGACTTTGTAGAGTTTTCGAGAGTGGCCGTCCACTTACCTCGGTCCTATCTTTGATTTATTGTAGAACATTAAACCCACAACCCACCCACGGAGAAAAGGAAACGCGATAGCCGCTATTTGGCCGACGTGATAGTCACTCTTTGGCCGACAGTGCCCCCCTCGTCTCCACTCTCATCCAGAACTACAAGTCAATTACGGTATTTTTTTTTGGGTTGGGGCGGGTCGTGCCTCTCGGTATTTTTCTTCCTTGCACCTCTTGTCCGACGTTCCCGCCC
Organism: Aplysia californica; assembly: GCF_000002075.1. NCBI lineage: Eukaryota > Metazoa > Mollusca > Gastropoda > Aplysiida > Aplysiidae > Aplysia > Aplysia californica. Next base: position 371,047 of record NW_004797349.1, read on the forward strand.
TCTTGTTGCTCTTGTTGTCGCCTTCGTGTGTGGTATAAAAGCGCCCCCTTTCTGAACTCAAGTACACGCCTCTGTTTGGGAGGGTGTCGGCATTTTTTTTCTTCTTCCCGAAATAATGGCTTCTTTCCCGGTTTTTAAATATGGGGGTGTACGGGTGTTTCTGAATTTGATTTCCGATCTCTAATTTGAGCAATTGATTCAACTTTATGTTTATTTATTTTTTTATTTTTTCAGGGGAGAGATGATGTTGGGTTTGGCCAGTGGATTTAAGAGAACTTACCTTTTCAAGTGACCTCACTCCACCATTGAAAAGTGTGTATTATCCAGACCTTCGTCGTCCTTTCGAAGTATTGTATGAATAAATTACGTGCGAGAGACGTTTCTTTCTATCTCATTCCCGAAAAGTGTGCTCGCCAAAATCATCGCAAGTGTCCAGGAAGTGTTTGTTTATCTTGTTACACAAACGAACAAGAAAATACGGACTCGCACGTTCTGGCGATAGAATAACCGAGAGAGTTATTTCAGGATCTTTGCTCTACTACCGACTTGACCTTTTCATTCTCGTTTTCCTAGTTTCTATATTATCACGTACATTTTCAGCGCCTGTTAATTAAATTATTGTCTCGTGGCAGGGGACCCCGATTTTGCGCCTGTGATTTTCACCGAGATGCGTATTATTAATGATATAGGCGGTAAAAGAACGGATGCCCACTGGTTAGATTCATGATCAGATCGGATCGGATCAGATCGGGTAATGGCGTTGGCTAGTGCACACTAATACAAATTGACTTCTGCTTTGCTTCGTCAAATTTGACCCAGAAGTGAACTAGGGCGTGGGTGGTTGGCGGGCGCTCTGGTGTGGTTTGTTCCTTCTTTCCTATCAAACATCTATCGTCCTTATCTACCCTTCTTCTTTTTTATGTTTGTTACTCTCTTGTAACACTTCTTACCTTCTGGCGCTCATAATTATGACCGTATGCAGTTGCAATCGCCGTAAAACCTCTACTAAAACTAAAAAAACATATATCGTCCTTATCTCTCCTCCTTTATTTTGTGTTGGTTACTCTCTTGTAACACCTCTAGTCTTCGGCACTTATTGGACCTTATTGTGTTGCAAGTGCCGTAAAACTCTTACGAAAATTAAAAATTAAAAACTGAACTAGGGCCTGTCCCATTCCACGTTCACGATTAATAAAAAAAAAACTATTTGACCCCGCAGTGTGTGGGGTAGGTCTTCTGTTCTGATTGCCTGTTTTCGTCAGACTGATGGGGACTAGAAAAGCAAACACGTTTGATTTCGGTGGATTCGATCAAATTGTGCCAACGTTTTTTCCACCACATAAGGGGAAAAAATTAGGCCGCCCTCAAATTTATCGAACCATATTTTTATCAGGTAGGGATCTGACAAAACTTTCTGCAATGTGCGCTGGGTATAACCAAGGGAAATGAACCACCAGCGCTCTCGGAGATAAGGTGGATGTGTGTGAGCTGAACGCAACTGGCGTCGCTCGCTCACGTACCTACGTGTGTGTGAGTGTGTATGTGTGTTACTTGTGGAATGTGCTCCCAGAGTTGAAGGTTTCCCGTTGCCCCCAGCGTGCTTACCTTGGGCAAGAAAACCCGCCGATGTGTGTCATTGTATATTTGTTTGTTTGTTTGTTTGTGTGTGTGTGTGTGTGTGTGTGTGTGTGTGTGTGTGTGTGTTTGTGTATTGCTGTTGTTGTTGTTGTTGTATGTGTGTATTTGTGTGTTCTTGTTGTGTGTTTTTGTGTGTGCATGCGCGTGTGGGCATGTATGCGCGTGTGTCTTAGTGTGCATGGGTGTGTATATATGTTAACGTGTGCGTGCTTGTGTGTGTGTGTGTGTGTGTGTGTGTGTGTGTGTGTGTGTGTGTGTGTGTGTTGCCTAGCACTTTGTTTATGTTTCAGCCTTATTCCCCTTCCTCCTGTTCTTCCTCCACCGTGCCCCTGGTGCTGACTGGGTTGGGAGTGCGCGTGCGACAACCGTGTTTATGCGCGGGCTAGGTGTATGCGGGTTAAAAATATCGTCAGGTGCCGCTCCGGTCGCGGTGAGTCAGCGGGCAAAGTTGTGGGCGAAATGCTAAATTTGGAACAGCAGGTTTCTTTCATGTGCCCTCTTTCCCAAGACTTTTTTTCTAATAGCAAGTTTTGAAGCTGCCCCCCCCCCCTCTTCAAGCGCTTTACTGGCCTAGTCACGGAGCCGCCGATTGCGATGCTCAGGAAGGGGCGCCGCTATGCGCCTAACCTGTCTTCTCTGCCCGAGTTGTTGCAGATGCCTCTTTAATTTTTTGCTCTTTCTCTTTCTCATGTTGCAACAGTTCAGTTTTTAAATTGAATTTGAACTGTACATGTTCTGTCTCTTTCTTAACCTCTCTGTCTCTCCTTCCCTGTCTGTCTGTCTGTCTGTCTGTCTGTCTGTCTGTCTGTCTGTCTGTCTGTCTGTCTGTCTGTCTGTCTGTCTGTCTGTCTGTGTATGTGTGTGTGAGTGAGAGAGACAGACACGGAGAGAGAGAGAGAGAGAGAGAGAGAGAGAGAATGAGAGAGTAGATAGGGGATGGTAAAGTAGGATGAGTACTCCTGACGTGCGAACTTGACATTGAATCATCATCATCATCATCTCCTCCTTTCTCACCCTGCATCAGGCCGAACAAACACTTTCCACCTTCCAGTGTCCTGTCCTAGCCTCTTGATGTTATTCCATGTCCTCCCACTTTTAGACATTGAATGGTCATGATAAATTCTTCCGTGCCATTCCCTCCCCCTTTCAATATTCCCACGTACAGATTTCAGAGGCCTTCATTTGTCATCCCTGCCCCACCTTGCTGTCGATATTTACTATGTAAGTTGCGCAGTTGTAAATGATTTTTGTTTTAGCTCTTAAGTCGGAGGAGGGGGGATGTTGAGTGGAATTGTGACAGTTCGTGTGCAATACGTTGAGAGTTAATGGGTGGTTGGCGGGTGCTCTGGAGTGGTTTGCTTCTTCTTTCCTATCAAACATCTACCGTCCTAATCTCCCCTTCTTCTTTTATAACAAATGTTTGTTACTCTCTTATAACACCTCTAATCTTCTGGCGCTCATATGACCGTATGCAGTTGCGAGCGCTGTAAAACCGCTACTAAAACTAAACTAAGTTGAGAGTTACAGCTACATATTATACATGCAGGTCTAGCTGGTTGGAACTATTTTGACTTCAAAGTGACTGTAGAAAAGAAAAAGAAAAAAACCAACTAACTGGTCTGTGTAGAATCACAACAAAAAGAACTTCCGCAACACCCCTAATGAAATTACCGCAACCACCGCCAACAATAATATTAAGAAACCCAAAATAACCCTGTGTCCAATTACATGTGTATGCCGCCAGAGATTGATTTTTAGGACGCAATTCTTTCTCAAGTGTTTCAGCGATTGTCGACTGATGAGATCCGGAACTAGGTTTGCTCTGAGAGTAATGAACTTAATGAACCCAGCTACTTGAGTGGGAGACTGGCATTTGTTTCCCCGTGAAGCTGTATTACTTTGCTGTCTTTACTCTGTTTCTTTTCTTGTTCATAAACGTGTTTCCAGTTCGGAGTCTTATTTCGCTTATGAACATTTTTAACAGGGGATATAATACAGGTAATTGTGCCGCAATTGCCATACACGATTAATTAATTATTTTGTTATCGTGTTAAGAATAACACGAGCTTGGACTCGTGCCACAGACGTCTGCTGTGAGCGCACGTTTCAGCTTTAAGTTGGTTACTAGCAACAAATATTAAAAAGGAAAATTATGAGCATTCTTTTGTTAAATGTTGATTGGAAACACGTGATTTTCAGGAATAGTTCCAAGCTCCCACGTTGAAGGTACGCATGTACTTGTATTTTCAACCGAAAGTTTGGTGGTTTGATAGTTCATCTTCAGGGAGCGGGGATTGGGGGGGGGGACCATTACCCATTGCCATTAGCTTGTCAGTTTATGGAACGGCAGCGGGATTAAGCCTGGCGACCTAATTTAAAATCGATATACATGTATACATTGTACATGTATTTATGCATTTGCTAAGTAAATGCCGTTAGCAAGAAATGAACGTGCCTTGTGTACTATTATAAATTGTGTGTTCCTTCAATCCCCCCCCCCCTTTCCAGGTTTCTTTTTGTGGTCCATATACGTGTATCACTTGCTTTTTGCCACTGTTTGAGAAGCTGTGTCGTTTGTTTACAAATCTGAAAAAAATGTAAAGATCGTGCTCAGCAGAGAATTTAGACTGCGGCTGTTCTGTAAGAATTATTTACGTAGAATTTACATTGGTTCTTGTGCCCCCCACTACTCTTTTTCCATCCCTCTATGCAAGGTTTCGTTTCGGGGGGCTTTTCTTCTTCTTTATATTATTGCTTTTACTAGATCTACGTCGAGAGCAGGTTTGCTGCCGTGGTTGAGCGTTAAGGTAGGGAAGGGATGAAAAAAAAAAAGGCGAGAGAGAGGGAGAGAGTAGAAGAAAGAGGACCGGGTATCTATCTACCCACACCCACCCCTGTCTGTAGCGCACGTTCGTTCGGCTACACGTTCGCACACCTTCCCTTCTGTGCGCTCTCGAGAAGGGCCTTTCTTTCGCTTCGTCCGTCCCGATCGGATGCCACCACCACCACCACTACCACTACCACCACCACCACCACTACCACTACCACCACCACCACCACCCGCGGCCACTGCGTCATCGCTGGTTGGCTTTTCGTATCGGCTTCGTTCAGTGTAGTGGGAAGACGACTTGACGCTGCCTCCTATCCTGGTGGATGTGCTGCTGCTGTGCTGTGGTCGGATAGCGATGGAGATGCCGGACAGTTTTCAGGCCCTGGGTTCAAATTGAACGATAGAGAGAAGTGCTTATGTCTATGGTTCGAGTCCTTGCCCAGGTGTCGATTGTTAGTGTCTTTGTAACTGTTTCGGTCTAGATTGTCGTGCCTTTTTCGTGACGGGGAAAAAAAGAAGATCAACACGATCTGCTTTCCCTTCGGCGCGACGTGAGTAGTAGCTAATACGTCATTGGTCACAGTTTATACTGCCCTTGGTACCCTCTTGGTTATTCGAACAAACTGGATTACCTACTGGTGTTCTTTGGATAATATCGGAGCTGTGAAGGAGAGACAGCCTCCAAAAGTGTGGATTGCAATTGAGCGTCTACTGCTGTGATAAGGTGTGCGCAGAGTTATGTTCCTTGTTGGATGACGTCAATTTGCTAAACGGTAAACACACATCTCCATGCCCCGGGTGTCTTTTCATTGGTTGTAATTGAACGAATTGTGTGTGTGGTTGGCGGGGGCTCTGGTGTGGGTTTTTTTGACGGGTGTTCTAGTGTGGTTTGCACCTTTAAAAAAAATAAATCAAACAATGTATTGTGCCTATTTCTATCCCCTTTCTTTGTATGTTCCTCTCTAGTAACGGTTCTAATATTCGGCACTTGCATGACTTATTTGTGTGTTGCCAGTGCCATGAACCTAAACTAAAACTGAACTGCACTTCTATGAAACTATGCACTAGAAAAAATACCTTTCTCACATTGCATCTGTCTTATGTTATTATTGTTGTTATGTAATGATACGTACAAGACGGCGGTGATAAAACCATCATCATTGTTTTCGCTGCCATCATCGCATTTACCTAACCCCTTGGAGGGTGGTTGGAGGGCGCCTCTTGTAGGTCCTACTTCTTTACTTTCCCTTTATTGTTTCTGTCTGTCTTGTCTGTTACTTTCCCCCCAGCACTATATGACCGGTATCGTGTCGATGCGCTTCTCTTTATTGAAGCAAAAACAAACAAACAAACAAGACCTTTACCAGCAACTGTCGCAGCCATGATCAGCAGCAGCTGCTACAACAACGCTGACAACAACAACAATGTCGTTTATGGCATTGATGGTGAGGCTGCAGAACGCATAGTCAAAAGGGCCATAGGATCGTCCCGATCGATTGCACCGTATGGAGTTGCATCTGTGGGAAAGACACTTTTGTTGCCCATTGGAGGTTCGGTTCGGTTTGGTTCGGATCGGTTTCTGGCGGCTTCAGTGCCCTACTATGAATTAAATAAACCAGGTGTCCCATGGAAGACAGTCCGGTTTACCAAAACTAACAAAGCCGAACCGAACCGAACCGATGATGCCAATGGGCACTGCTCATAACACAATTTTACGCTGTTCCTTCCAGGAGCAAATTGGGTAACAACATCTGCAGCATAGCTACTTCCTGTCCAGGTGATGACGGTGGTTATTGGGGGG
>NW_004797349.1:377415-380266 GCF_000002075.1 Aplysia californica
ACACACTCACACACAAGGCTCATACTTCCTCCGCACTATCTTGCTTAGGTTATCATCATACATATACTTCCTCCGTACTATCTTGCTAAGGTTATCATCACGATCATTGTTTATCTTGGCCACGCCTGCCGTAGTTTCTTTTTCTTTGTTTTTTTTCGGGTTTATCATCTGCTATACAACCGGACTTTTACATTGCAGAACAGACGTTTGTCGGAAGCCTCATTGGTGAATGTACTGTTGACGTTCTTTGGATTTTTAAATTGATCCGGAAAAAGGCCTCAGTCTACCAGAGGTGCCGATTGTCTGGATGGAAATCCGGATGTTTTGATTTCTGAAATCTCAGGATTTTTTTTTCATTTGGCCTTTGTATAACTGATATAAAAACACTATTGATACAATATGTTATGATATACATTTGGAGTCCCCGCACGCGTGTTTCCATGGAGCTCAAAAAGTTTAGGATTTATTTTCGTAACCTGCTGGCACTTTTGGTTTATAATAACCCCTAAACAAAACCTTATCGGATTCCTGCCCCCCCCCCCTACCCCCCAACCGCTATGGGATTAAACACAAAGGGCATCTTTATATTCAAACCTTTTATCCTTTGTTTCCATAGAGGCTCTCCGTCTGACAGATTAGTTTTATGCCACTTTCTGTATAAAATGAGCAAGAAAATTGCAGACACGATCATTCGTTTGATCGTTTTGTTCCGAAAAGCGAAAAAAAAGCAAACAAAAAACCTCTTCGAATTTCAGTAGTCACTGCCAAATGTCGAACAAGACTATTAAAGCGCTCTCTTCGTGGATTGACATGGCTTCGTGTTTTGACACTGTATCTGCTTTGCTTTAATTTTAATCGTTTTGTTGGTATAGAGAAAACGCTGGGCGGATTGGAGTGTTTGTTCTTGCAATGTCTATTTTGATGTCTGGTGGCCTTTCCCCATGCGATGTGACCTTTCAATTATGGAGGAGACAGACACCCCCCTCCAATTTCGCCCCCACCTCCTCTCCCCCCCCCACACACGCAAACTCAAGTTAGATCCTCTGCGTTACCCGTTCTGTTTTTTTCCCATCACACATTCGCTTACCCTGTGCTTTTGGCACTGCTATTTGAACGTTGACGAAGGGGTACTAGTTTCTTATTATATTTCTTTAGATTAAAATTAAAATAGGTTTTAAAAGAAAATTTCAAAGTATAATGAAAAGAAACATGTGCTTCTTCGAAAATAGACTCTTTGGTATAAAGTCGATTCAGAATGATATAATGTTTTTATAAGAAAATATTATTTTCCTCCATAAAAAGAAACACAGTTTGCTCTTTTTCTGAGTATAATTAACACATTTATTTGGTGCATTAAAGCTTCACAATCGACGTCATCGCCTTATGTTGTTCACTATGACCGACTGTTCCATTTCTTATTGTTTAGAGGAGTGTTTGTGGTATAAAATTATAGACTGACATCGTGATATTTGTTCGTTATCGACACATGCGCACTTTGTTTATTTTCTGCAATGGGCTTCTGTAGGATCCACTGGTTTTCTTTTTCGCTCCTTTCACTCTAGTTGCGTGGTACCACTGTTGGCTGAATCGGCCTTGAGCTTCTTTTTTTTTAGTACCAGTTTTGCAGCACTTGCAACACGATAAGCTCATATGAGTACCAACGATTATAGGTGTACAAGAGAGTAACAAACATACAAAAGAAGGAGGAGAGATAAGGACGATAGATGTTTGATAGGACAGAAGGAGCAAACCACACCGAGCACCCGCTAACCATCCGCCGTGAGCTTCTTATACCGATACGGCAATAAATGTCAGATTTATCCACCCTGAGTCCCTCGTGCCTCTGCAGGTACGTTAGCACGCATGCATGTGCAACGTGCAGAACTGTAAAGAACGAGGACGTGATCTTACAGAGGTGCATGTTAATCCGTTTATTTTACTTTACGTCTGTCAATGCGTGGGTGATGTTGAGATTGAAACTGAAGTAACACCCCCCCCCCCCCGAAGAACCAAATATTGTCGTCACATAATAACGGTGGCTATTGTCTCAGCAACAACAACAAACAGCAACAACAACAACAATAACGATGATGGCGGCCACGATTTTCTCTATTATAAAAGTGACATAGGTAACTGGCACGGATGATTGTAAACTTGACCAACTGGCGACGAAAGTTAAGGGGTCGTCCTCAATCATTACCCAAATTTTTCTTGTTTGTAGTAATCTGTCAGTCCGTTGTTTCTGTGAGTGGTAGCATTTCTTCCGCCCTGGAAATGACCTGTTTTAATAGCCTGTACCGACGTCTGTGGTTTGACTTTTCACTGTTGCGCACGGAGAAGACGTAAAAGATTCGACTCCCAAGTGTGTCTGTTTGTCTTGCAGGGATATCGTATACTCCTCACGCCGGATTGTCCCTGATAGACAGGACCAAAGCAGCCCTCCTCCTAAATGATCAAATTTGTATAAAACAGTGAATGGGAAAGATACCGTTGCTATCGTTGTATGGACAAGACGGCGTAGAACAGTTTCAATTACTTTTTTTTCTATAACAGGGCTACGGGTTAGACCTTACGCCTCAACTGGAGCAAACGTTGGTGATTAAAAATTGTGTTTGTCAGGTGTTCACCGAGAAACCTCACTCCGTTGACTATTTCTGGACTGGATGGTCAGCTTCTCTTTGAAATGCTGTCGGCAGTGTGTCGGACAATGTCAAACGGTGACGGCAGTTCGATGGATGGCCACTGCGTCGTGACCTTGAGCCGGGCCCACGAATCATAGCCTCGATGCGCTCTGTTGGGCGGCGAACATAGATGTGTGTGTGTGTGTGTGTGTGTGTGTGTGTGTGTGTTT
>NW_004797349.1:384291-385796 GCF_000002075.1 Aplysia californica
CCCCTCCCCATTTACGTCCGGTCGTTTTGAGGACTCAGTGGTGTTCTTTTAAAGAACAACAACCTTGACTTACCGCAGCCTATTTGTTGGTAGCTGTTGAAGAATTGTTTCATCTTTCCATTCATTTTCTGTATTTGTGATGCCGCACTTTATCGGTCATTGACTGTAACGTATTAAATTTAAAGAGCACAGCCCTCAGTGACATTCATGTAAATCCCCACCACCAGCCTATGCCTAGCCTCTTTTATTGTGAATCAATTTGAGCCCCCTCCCTTCCCCCTTTCCCATTTGGAACTTACCAGACTTACTACTCAGATCCGGGGTCTCCACGCTCTTTGGTGCTGCATTTGGATCATCGTTTTGTCATGCAGGAAAGGCGCTTTTAACTTACTAATTTAAAAAAAAACAACAATTTTTTTTAGGGGGGGGGGTGTCGTCATTTTCTTCTTCTTTACCTGTGTTATAAACTCACTATGTGTACCAACACATCACGGGCGTATGGCAGCACAAGCAAAATGTTAGTGTCACTCCTGTCCCTTTGTTTTCCTACTTAGTACACCGTGTTCACCATGTAATAAATGGCGCACTTTATAATGAATTGTACGCTTCTGCTCCCAGTAATGCTGTACATGTATGTGGTCCCAGGGATTTTCTGAGCCACTTTAGTGAAGGGAGAGCTGACCAGCCTGGTCCCGAGTTTGGCCACAGGCTTTAACTGAGGCATTGTGCGTCAACGTTGACCTCGGTTAAATAATCACCCTCTCGCACGGCGGGTCTTTTACTTACACGCCCGTGTCATTTCTTTTGTTGTGTGTTTATTCAACGGTAAGCCGCCAGGGGGGCTGTTGTATCGAGCAGTTGCAGGAATCACGTCAATGTTTCTGAAACTCGCTGGCGTCAACGTTTCTGGAACTCTTTATAGCGCCAACGTTTCTGGAACTTTCTAGATAGAGTCAAGACTTGGTCATGTGAGAAATAGTTTGGACGAGTCAAGAGGGTAATAATCTCTCTCTGTGTGTGTTGTGTCCTTTGCCAGTGCTTATGATATAGTGTGGAAAAAGAGAGGCAGCATACTGGATTTTGTAATCGAGGATATTTAAAAACCAGCCCGTGCCGGAGTACGATCGTGCGTTTAGTTTACTTTGTTGTTACGACTTAAGAGTCTTCAAACGTTCATGTCACGTCGTATCACAGAGTGGCGTTTGAAGAAGTAGGTGACCGCTTGTGAAAGCTGTCCTGTCGACAGCGTTGGCGTTCTTTGTGGACTTACCTCGTCTTGTCTAAGGCGACTGGCATATTTCAGGCGGCCAAGGGTTTTATTTATTCTTTCTTTCTAGTACTTATACTGCAATTCGACTGGTTGGCCTAACGCACTATATACATGTTTTTCTTTCGCTCCCCCTCTTCCCCATCTGTCTGTCTCTCCGTCTGTCTCTCCGTCTGTCTCTCCGTCTGTCTGTCTGTCTGTCTGTCTGTCTGTCTGTCTGTCTGTCTGTCTGTCTGTC
>NW_004797349.1:387437-389169 GCF_000002075.1 Aplysia californica
ACACACACACACACACACACACACACACACACAAACACAGATGAAGACGACACCCGCGCGGGCACACACGCACGCACGCACGCACCAGCGAGATTACTGTCAGCACTCGATTGTTCCGTCCTGTGATCCCCTCAGTATGTGCTCCAAATCAAAGCTGACAGTTTTCCCCCCCTACTCCCAGCTCACGCCAGATCACCCCGCTTTTCCTACCTGAGATGTTTATTCTGTCTTGTCTTGGATAGATTCCAAACACCACGGTAAACACAGTCTTGGGGTGCTCGTGGGGTATTGATACGGGCTGGGGGTGGAAGAAATTATAAATCTGTCGCCCTTTTCGTCTATAACGGCCCGTATGCACCGACTTGTAGCGTCGATTGTACCAACGAACACCGGAGTTCAGTGTTCAATCTAGTGGCCCTGCGGGGGGACGCGGGACCGGTTCATCGTCGGGATCAGCAGACACGCCACCGAGGGACGTGCCGTTATTATTATGTCCGTGGGTGTAGGCTCTGTAGCTGTTTCATTCGCGGTCTGTGGTTTCTGTTGATACAATGGCCTGAGACAAGTCGCTGGCCCGCGACCTCTCCCGCCTGATAGCATTCACATTTAGGAATCTGTGGGAGTATGTGTATAGTGAACCTTGGGATGTGCTAGGTGTTCAGGTACGTACGCATTATGTACTTCGCTATGCTTTTTTATCTATGGTTGGTTGGCTGGTGGTCTGGTGTGGTTTGCTCTTTCTCTTCTATCAAACATAATTATATCGTCCTTGTCTGTCCTTCCTTTCTTCGTATGCTTCTCTGTAGTAACACATCTAATCTTCAGAACTTTTGTGACCTATTTATGTTACAAGTGCACTAAAATTCTTGCTTAAACTTAAAGGTAATGGTTGTAACGATCGCAACTGTTTTACGACCCTTTGACACATTGTTTTTGAGGCCGGCAGCTTTGGCCGTGGCTGTCATCAAGAGGTCAACCTGGCCCACGACATCTCCAGCTTGATAGCCGTGACATTTAGAAATCTGTGGAAGTACCTGTATGTGTATTGTGTACCTTGGGTTGTGCTAGAAGTTCAGGTACCTACACATAAGCTTCGCTATGCTTATAATGTAGCAGCACCTCTATTCCCTTATTTATTAGTGGTTGGTTGGCTGGTGCTCTGGTGTAGTTTGCTCCTTCTCTCCCATCCAACATCTCTATCGTCCTCATCTGCCTTTCTTATCTTTTTATGTTACTCTCTAAAACCTCTAATCTTCGGCACTTGTACGACCTATTTGTGTGTCAAGTGCCGTAAAACTTAAACTAAAAAATAAAAACCCAACTATTTCTTTTTCTTTCTGGGGAGGGGATTATTGTAATGACTGCAAATATTATAACCGCCCCCTCCCCTTAAAGAAGAAATAATTGGCACATGTTAGACCATTTTGGATATCGGCTGCTTCGACCGTGGCTGTCATAAGAAAGATTAGTTTCCCAGCAGAAAGACGGGATTACTCCGTAAAATCGAGTTGCCGTCTTGGGTAACCACTTATGAAAGCTGTCATGAAAGCGTTGGCGTTTGATGTAGACTTACTTCGGCCTGTCTGAGGCGACTCGCATATATATGTTCATTCAGTCAAAGCTTCATTCATCTTTTTTCTAGTACCGGTGTTTGTACTGCGACGCGACGCGCTGGTCTAATACATATTTGTACTCTTTCCTCCCCCTTTCAATCTCTCTCATCTCCCCCCCC
>NW_004797349.1:390149-391799 GCF_000002075.1 Aplysia californica
CTCCTCCTCCCCCCCTCCTCCTCCTCCTGCTCCTTCTCCTCCCCCTCCTGTTTCTGTCTGCTTCTCCTCCTCCTCCTCCTGCTTCTGTCGTCTTCTTTGTTCTCGATGACAGCAGACAATCATTCCGATGGTGTGTCTAAGCTGTGCAGTCCGCTTCAAATCTAGGCGCATTAACAGAGGGGTGTGTCTCCGACTTGAAATTTAGAGTTCATAATCGTCAGCGTCGTTCCAGAATCTCCCAAATCAATTTCTGCAGGTAAATCGATTTCTGGGGATTTCCACAAAGCAGTAATATGAATAATGATAACAAGGGGCGTCTTAAAATATAGTTTGGTTCTGTTTCTTAATCTCCTTTCTAGTTTTGATTGACACATAACGATTGCTCTAGGCATGGTTATGATTTGGGTGCTCATTTTTACTTTAATTTTCTCAAAACTTTAAATAGCCTGTGAATTTCTGGAACGACGCCGAATGCATGTTGTTTGTCGTTGTTGCGGCGGTTTTTTCTGCGATTCCTTTGACTTATTGGGCAAGTGGAGCGCTCACCTGATAACGTTTCACGTTTCACGTTCCCTGTTTTGTGCGCTCTCTTTTCTTCTCTCTGTATATGTGTGCATTCGTGTATGTATCTGATGTAACTCCCAACACATGTAAAGCATACCCCCCCCCTCCCGGGCGGTGCCACTGACTGGTGTCTTTAGGCCATCCCAAAGGGGGGGGGGGGGCATTAAGGGACGTTTCTCGTTCATGCACAGTAGAATTGTAAATGGGCTGATTCATCAATGTCAGGCTCATAACTGTGCCTGATCTACAACAGGGAACTGCTCCTTTTTCGTTCCTAATCCTTACTATTGTCATTTTCCCTCTTCTTTTGCATGTTTGTCACACTCTTGTGACCCACTATTTCCGGGGTGCCTTGATAGTCGAAGCAGACTTTGTACTGTTGAAGCTAGAGAGGTGAGCAGAGTAAGTCTGATTCCCTCTAAAGACTGCCTTGGCGCTCATATGACCTTATGCAGTTGCGAGCGCCGAACAAACTCTACGAAAACTACAAGTACTAAACTGCATGTAAAGCATTCTTGTTTGTTGATGATTCTTTAAAGGTTTTGAAACGAGTGATGTAGAGGTAACGAAGCTAATCGCAAGGTCTAGCAATGTGGAAAAGAGTTCATTGTAATGTTTGCTTTTCTGTGGAATATGCGTTTTAAATAGATTAATGCACGATGTGTGCACAGAGCTATTAAATCCTGGTTAGTTTTTCTTTTTCTTTTGGTTTGGTCTCCGTTCAATCGAAAACCACATGCAGCTCGTATTTTGTCTCCATTAATGTATTTTAGACAGGGATCAATATCCTCTGTGCTCAGTATGGTGTACTTTTTATGCTGAATATTCAACTCCATTAAAAAAAAATCTAAACAACTTTCGGCTCTACCAAAAAACAACAACCACAACAACCTTACATCGGCAGTGGTAAAAGTGTCCGGGGGCGTGTCCATATTTTTCAGAGGTGCTCAGTGAAGTGTAGGTAATACATCAGATTATAACAATGTATTCGCTTGTTTGGGCTAACTTGTTTTTTCCCCTTTTGCCCCCCCCCCCTTTTCTCGTTGTCTCCCCCTCTCTCTTTCTCTCTCTCTCTCTCTCTCTCTC
>NW_004797349.1:393871-395067 GCF_000002075.1 Aplysia californica
CCCCCCCCCCCTTATAGATCTAGCATGTACTGCAATCGAGTGAACATTTTGTTGTGTGTTTTTGCTGCGTTAAGGAATGCGTTACAATTAGATTGAGTCAAAGCCTGTACTGTCTTTTGCTGTCGTTGTTCGATGCTGTTGAAGGTGTTGTGTGGAACAGCTTGCTTTAATTTTTATCTCTGGTTAACGATCTACTGTTCAGACAAGAATATAAGCAATCCTGTAAGCTGTCTTAAAGATTTCCACATTCGATATCCGAAGTTTTATTTAGAAAGATTAGTGTTAGTGGTGGTGTTTCAGTGTGTGTGTGTGTGTGTGTGTGTGTGTGTGTGTGTGTGTGTGTGTGTGTGTGTGTGTGTGTTCGCATTGTTACTTCATTCACTCTGGCCTGAGTCAAAGCTCACCACTAGTTGCCGAATGGAAAGGTATAAAGAAAAGGGGGTGCGGGATTAAGGAGAAATTATTGTACAATGTAGTTGATTTGTCTCCTCCCCGCTTTGGGATCTCTTAGCGGGTGGTTGGTTGGTGCTCTGATGTGGTTTGCTCCTTCTTTCCTATCAACCATCTTTGGTCTTTATCTCCCCTCCTTCTTTTTTGTGTTTGTTACTCTCTTGTAACACCTTTTAATCTTCGGCACTTATATGACCTTATTGTGTTGCAAGTGCTGTAAAACTCTTACTAAAACTTGGGGTCACTTACTCACCTACTGGTGTAGCACAATCTGTACGTCACCCTGTCTGTGGCGATGGAACGGTGTCTTCTCCATCTCGATTGTCCCCTGTCTTCTCTTTCTCTTTTGTTCTGATTTCAACAACACGACCGATATAGACATGACTTACCCCCCTATTGTTACCTGTGAGTCATGATTACTCTAGATTACCTGTGTATGTGTGTATGTGTGTGTATGTGTATGTGTGCGTGCGTGCATATATATGTGTGTATGTGTGTGTGCGCGCGCGTGCATATATGTGTGTATGTGTGTGTGTGTGTGTATGTGTGCGCGTGCGCGCGTGTGTATGCGTGAGTGCATGCGCGCGTGTGTGTGTGAATGCGTGTGTGCGTGTGTGTGTGTATGTGTATGTGGGTATCGATCCTCAAACAAAGGTGTCGTGGCCAAGGATTAAACTTTTCATCAGCTCAGAGGACGAGGAACAAGGCTTCTTACACCTCTACATTTGTCGCTCTGTCTATCCGTC
>NW_004797349.1:396307-398045 GCF_000002075.1 Aplysia californica
CCCCCCCCTGTCTCCCCAACCATGTAGTCTGGTTCAAGGGACAGCGATCGTCTCCAGTTACGTGCCGTGTCCCTTGTCACCGTGCCTACACGTGACTCCCATACCAGAACAGTTACAGAGAGCGGCTCCTAGTCCGGAGTAATCGCGCGTGTGCTCTGGCTCTCTCAAGACCTTGTTGGCATATGCGCAGTTTATGATGATGATTATCTTTATTATTGATGATGATGATGGTGATTATTATTATTATTGTTATTATTGTGGTTATTGTTATTATTGTTGTTTAGTTTTAGTAAGTTTTACGGCACTTGCAACACGATAAGGTCATATAAGTGCCGAAGATCTGTCTCTGGTAAGGTTTGCTGCTTCTTTCCTATCAATCATCCATCATCATTATTTTTCCCTTTCTTTGTATGTTACTCTCTAGAAACACCTCTAGTCTTCGGCACTTATGTGACCTAATTGTGTCGCTACTGCTATAAAAAAACCTTTCCAAAATAAAGGTGAAAAAGCGAAAGAAAAAAAACTGCATACCTCTACTAGAGAGAGAGAAAAAAAGTAAAGAGGCTTGAATGTCTCACTACGATTCACCAAAGTGGGTGGCCAGGGAGCGCATCTGGCAGATCCTACTTCTCCAATAGAATCTGAATAGATACCAAGGTTCTTGGATTTGCTGGAAGGATGCCACTGCTGTGTTGTACCCCCCCCCTTTTCATTGTTGTTTCTGCCTGTTTGTTTTGCTTTTCCTCAGCACTGAATAACAGAATAACCGTTATATTCTCAGTTTGCTTCGTTTTTACTCGGACCCACCTGACCTGTCTGAACGTTATTGAGTTGCCGACCGGTTCTCTAATGAATGTTAGTGTGTCCCTTTCAGTGCTGATTTTAACCTAATCTGCTTCATGGAACTATCTTGTGGGTGGTTGGCAGGGGCTCTGGTGTGGTTTACGCCTTCTTTCCTATCGATCATCTTATCTATCGTCCCTATCTCCCCTTCTTCTTTTTAAAATGTTTTTTACTCTCTTGTAACACCTCTAATCCTCTGGCGCTCATATGACCGTTTGCAGTTGCGAGCGCTGTAAAACCTGTTCAAAAAAAGGAACTATCTTGAACTATTGTGCTCGGAGTCCTGGTAAATCCAGGCTCGAAATCGGTACCATATTTTTTACGCTTCATCCAGGCCACGGACCCTCCGTGCAGAGATACTGGTATAATTGCTGTTTTGTTTGCCTTTTGACTCAGATTGTTTCACTCTTGGGCCATCTAGATGTTTCGGACATCGTAGTGTGTCCTTGGGTGGTTGGCGGGTGCTCTGGTGTGGTTTGTTCCTTCTTTCCTATCAAACATCTATCGTCCTGATCTCTCCTTTTTCTTTTTTTTGTGTGTGTTTGTTACTCTCTTGTAACTCCTTCAATCTTCGGCACTTATATGACCTTATTGTGTTGCAAGTGCCGTAAAACTCTTACTAAAACAAAGTAGTAGTGAGTCATCTTGCTCCCCCCGTCTTAAAAAAAGTACGCTGACTCCGTGAAAGTAGGAGCAGTTGCACTTAATGCTGTTTCCCCCCATGTCAGACAAACAACGCCGCATAGCTCGAGCAGGGTTCTTTCGAATGAACGTACAGACAGGCGTGCAAACATTGACAGACAGACTGAAAAATACATAAACTTTGACTGACTGACTGACTGACTGACTGACTGACTGACTGACTGTCCGAAATTATCGTGTCGGAGTGAGGGGG
>NW_004797349.1:398226-400477 GCF_000002075.1 Aplysia californica
CCCCCCACCTCCTCCAAACACGGGCTTAAATTTATTGTGAAGACCACGAGAACTGCCAAGGGCTTAATGCTCGGGTTTACACTTTGGTTCAACGGCCACTCGAGGCCGCTCCCAGGCCCGGACTGCTTTATTACGCTTGCTCGGTGTCGGCCCGCGCAGACGCAGACAACGGAACAAAACAAAACAAAACAGGACGGAAAAAAAGAAAAAAAAAAGCCAGAAAAAAAAGATAGAAAGAAAAAAAGGAAGACTGAAGACAGACAAGGCCAAACAGCTGTCGTGACTGGATGGAGTGGACAGCTCACCAAACAACGTGGTCGTCCTAGATCCTTGACGACGTGGTCTCTGCTCAGACTCATTGCTGCTGGATTTTCTCTTGTGAAACGTGGCCCTTTTCTGCTATGGAACAGTTTGGCTTGCTTCGAGGAATATGTAAGTGGGTGGTTGGCGGGCGCTGTGGTCTGGGTTGCCCCTTATTTCCTATCAAACATCCCTGTTGTTGTTATCTCTCCCCCTTCTTGTCTTTATGTGTTACTCTTCTGTCTCCTGTAACACCGCTTATCTTCGGCACTGATATGACCTAATTGTGTTGCAAGTGTCGTAAAACTCTAACGAAAACTAAAAAACCAAACAAACAAACAAAACAAAGCAAAAACCAACCTCTCTTACTGAAATAGAGCTTAGCAAGTTGCTTCAGTTTTGATTGTCCTGGCCATCTCAGCAAAAAGACGGAGATATTCGCTAAAATTAAATTTCCCAAATAGCAAACCAACTCACGTCTTTTGCGTGTATCGGAGAAAAGCCTTACCAACACTGATGATGTAATTTAGACTATTGTTTATCTATGTCTATGCCTGTTATTTAGATTGCCGTCTTCTCCTGCCTTTACTTGGTGAAACTCCCGTGACACACGTATTGCAAGGGTAGTGACTTGCAGGGAAAGCTAAATCTAAGCCGTGGTAGAGCCATTCTTTGTGGGTGGGTGGCGGGTTCTCTAGTGTGGTTTGCTTCTGCTTCTTCTTTCCTATCAAACGTCTATCGTCTTTATCTCCCCTCCTCCTTTTTTGTGTTTGTTGCTCACTTGTAACACCTCTAATCTTCGGCACTTATATGACCTTATTGTGTTGCAAGTGCCGTAAAACACTTGCATAAAAATGTAAAAAAAAGAGCCAGTCTTTAGTTTCTATTTTATTTATTGTTTGATCGATCGGAGCAACCTTTTTCTACATTTCAACCTGTAAATTGTTTTGAATTAATCGATAGGAATCCACGGACATTTTGGTGTGTATTCTAAACTAGTACGGGTCAGTTTGATGACACCATATCGTCTTTTGGTAGTTATCTGCTTATATATTTTTTAAAATGTTGTGCAATATGGTACGAAATCTCATTCTTTCTCCCTGTTTCATAACCTCACTACTTAAACAACCACACCGGCTATTGCCATGTTCACCTGCATGTGGTTGAAGGGCGCCATTGGTGTAGGTCCAACTTCTTTACTTTCTCCCTGTTGTTTCTGTTGGTCGGACTTACGTTTTCCCAGCACTGAATGAACATTATTGTGTCGATGTGCTTGTCTTTACTCAACAAACGTACTCTCGTCATTTCCCTCTACTTGTTTTGTATGTTTGTCACTTTCTTGTGACCCGCTATTTCCGGGGTGCCTTGATAGCCGAAGTAGACTTTATGCTGTTGAAGCTAGAGAGGTGAGCAAAGCTCGATTCCCTGTAAGGACTTCTCTGTTGATATACACCCCTTGGCGCTCATATGACCTTATGCAGTCGCGAGCGCCGTAAAACCTCTACAAAAACAAAAACAAATTACTGGAACAAACCATGTCCCTTTTCTTTTCTCCCCGTCCGCGGGTGGTTAGAGGGCGTCACTGGTAGGTCTTATTTCTGTACTTTTCTCTCTCTTTTGTTTCCATCTGTCTAACTTTTCCCCAGCACCAAGTGACCATTGTTGTGTTGATGTGCTTCTCCTTACTCAAACAAACAAAAATATCTCCCCCTCCTTCCCTTGAGACCAACAATTTTGATGTAAAAAATGGCATTCTGATGCAGACATCTCGCAGAGGGCTACTCCTGGCCCAGGCCTATTAAAGTCTTGTCTGGAGTGTGGTAGCTTTTGGTTTTTCGCCCTCCCGATAGAGAATGACATAGACGGGGGTTTTCCTACTAGATGTCAGCTCTATTCCTGGACAGTGATCCTCACTTTGGAGTGTGTGTGTGTGTGTGTGTGTGTGTGTGTG
>NW_004797349.1:401579-417830 GCF_000002075.1 Aplysia californica
TCTCTCTCTCACTCTCTCACTCTCTCTCACTCTCTCTCTCACTCTCTCTCTCACTCTCACTCTCACTCCCTCTCCCTCTTGTCCCCCCCCTCCCTCGATGCATCGTGAGCTTGTGTTATTTCTAATCAGCTATTTTTGTTGTTATTGATAGTGTGGATGTTTTCTGGTGCTTTGGCCTGTTTTTCGATGTCTCATCTCCTGCCTTAAGGCTGTCGTGTGGATGACTCACTCACTCGTCCTTCATCATCCAAACAACGTTAGTGGGTGGTTGGTGGGTGCTCTGGTGTGGTTTGCTTTTTCTTTCCTATCAAACATCTATCGTCCTTATCTCCCTTTCTTCTTTTTTATGTTTGTTACTCTCTTGTAACACCTCTAATCTTCTGGCGCTCATATGACCTTATGCAGCTGCGAGCGCCGTAAAACATCTACTAAAACTAAACAAAACCTCTGCTACAACGAAAAACAATGTTATTTTCCTTTACGTAAATCTCTTCTCATCACGACAATGTCTGCCTACATCCCCAAGCGGGCGGAGGTCGAGGGTGTTCCTGACGTCCTGATAGAGGCCACTTCGTCACGTCATTTCTTTCCAACAGATGGTTCTGTTTATCTGTCTTACCTTGCTTTTTCTCAGTACAAAATGGCCATTGACATTGTTGATGAATTTCAAAATTCTTTTTCCTCACTCAGACGCAAAACTACTGTGTATTTCAAAATTCTCTTTCCTCACTCAGTCACAAAACTACTTCTTTTCAAAGCAGTATTTATGAGTTTATTGTACTTTGCGAAGAGAAAACGGTGAATGCTGTGGGTGTTTGTGCCGTTGCATTGCTTTTCATGTTATTTTCCCCCCAAAATTTATCTGTTTGTTTCTTACCGTTTTGGTAAAAAAATGCAGAATCTCACTCCCACCAAACCACCCCTTCCCAGCCATCCTCAAATCAATATCAAACTATTGTACAGCGTAGGGAAAACAAAATCCAAGCCAATATAATCATGATTTAATTAAGATGGTTTTTCTCTGCCAGGCCACCCGCACGCCCCCACCCCCAAACCACACACACAAACAGTACATTAAAGTTGAGTTAAACTAAGTTGGTGGTTGGCAGGTGCTCTGGTGTGGTTTGCTCATCTTTCCTATCACACTTCTATCGTCCTTATCTCCCCTTCTTCTTTTTGTGTTTGTTACTCTCTTGTAACGCCTCTAATCTTCTGGCGCTCATATGACCTTATGCAGTTGCGAGCGCTGTAAAACATCTACAAAAACAAATAAAGTTAAACTAAGATGTTTTTGTTTTTCTCCCTCCCACAGTAAAGCAGATGCACTATAGAGTTAGACTAAGATGTTTTTCTTTTCTTTTTCCTCCCACAGTAAAGCAGATGCACTATAGAGTTAAACTAAGATGGTTTTGTTTTTTTTCCCCTCCCACAGTAAAGCAGATGCACTATAGAGTTAAACTAAGATGTTTTTGTTTTTTTCCCCTCCCACAGTAAAGAGATGCACTATAGAGTTAAACTAAGATGTTTTTCTTTTTTTCCCCCTCCCACAGTAAAGTAGAGGAACTCTAGAGATAAGGGCAGTCAAGACAGAGACCAGCCAACATTGCCGCCATGCCGGCCACCAGGAAGCCAGACACCTGCCTCTATGATGTGCTGGGGATAGAAAGAAGTGCCACAGAGCAAGAAATCAAGAAAGCGTAAGTTGTTATTTTGTAAATACTAGATATACAGTGAGATTTTAAAAATTATTATACTTAGTGTGGTGTTGACTCAAAGAGAAGAAACTGAAAGGCCGCTGAATTAACAAAATAAATTACTTGTTTATTAAGGTTTGATGTGGGTTTTTTTCAAGTTGTCACTTGTTTTTCTGTGCCACAAGAGTTTGTTCACAGTATGTGCGGGAGAAAATGTTTATAGTTTTGTTTCAGACTTTTATAACAGCACTGGGTTGTGGAGTCAAGTGGGTATTGAAAACATCTGAGCCAGGGCGTCTTCCCTCTTTAAATGTTCACAAACTCTTATCTAAAACCTCCAGGTTGTCATCTTTAAAACATAATTCAAGGGTCATGAGGTGTTGACAAAACCACGCTGAATACCCCCAACTGAGAACTTGAAGAAGAAGCTTGATTGTATCTTTTGTTGCTGTCTGTGTGCTTGTAGCTGAATGGGGTCTCTTTATCAGGCGAAGAAAGAGCACAGACCTTCACAGATCAGTGGTCTCTCAGAATTTTTTAACACAGGTCATGGCAGAACCATCTTTCTTGCTGTGTGCTAGGTGTTTACTTTAGTCTGAAAATAGATAACTAGTCAAGGTTTGTGGATGTTTTCGAGGCCGCCATGATTGTATCTTGTTCCTCTCATCCCATTATTAATTTTAAAACATATTTTTTTTAGGGTTCATGTTGCTTTTTCTCAACATAGCCCAAACAGCTATCTTGATGCAAACCATATGCATTGTTGTGTTTTAGTTTTAGTTTTAGTAAGTGTTTTACGGCACTTGCAACACAATAAGGTCATATAAGTGCCGAAGATTAGAGATGTTACAAGAGAGTAACAAACACAAAAAAAAGAAGGAGGAGAAATCAGGACGATACATGTTTAACAGGAAAGAAGAAGCAAACCACACCAGAGCTCCCGCCAACCACCCGCCATTGTTGTGTGAAAGAGTATCTTTAACCAAAGTTCTCAAAATTGGGACCAAAGAGCAGCGTTTCATGATGTACCATGATGCTGCTTTAGAAGTAACGGTTAAGTTTGTCAGTTCTAAGTTTTGAGTTCAAACAAAGCAACACTTTCTAAATTTAGTTGTTTGTGGGGAAGGGGGAAAGGGGAGCTCTCAGAAAGACGAGTGTGTTTTAATTATTTTTTACCTTCTTTGTTTGGATATTTAATAGGTCTTGTTTGTTTTTGCACTTTTGTGTATTTCATGTCATTAGATCTACCATTTCATTTCAAATTATGATTAATCTTTATTATTTTCTTCATTTGTGGGTGGTTGGCGGGTGCTCTGGTGTGGTTTGCTCCTTCTTTCCTATCAAATGTCTATCGTACTTATCTTTCCTCCTTTTTTGTGTTTATTACTCTCTTGTAACACCTTTAATCTTCTGCACTTGTATGACCTTATTGTGTTGCAAGTGCCGCAAAACTCTTACTAAAACAATTTCTTCATTTGTGAAGGGTATTGTGGGGCCCATAAAAATGCTTCACATCAGTGAGCTGTTGGCCTCAAAAGGTTAAAAATTCCTGCTGTTAGCTATGCTATTCACAGCATGAGAAACAATTTGCTTCATCTACTTCTTTTTCTGTCACATCTATTACAGGTACAGACGACTTGCTCTGAAATGGCACCCTGACAAAAACCCAGACAACAAAGATGAAGCAAAGAGGAAATTCCAGGAAATTTCAGAAGCTTATGATATACTTTCAGACAGTACGTAACTTTTGCTTTGAGCTTTTCTTCCCATGGTATCTTCTCCTACTCAGGTAGTCGTGATAATTTTACTAAATATAAGATTATAAACACCCCTCCTCACCCCTGTCCCCTTCCACTCCAAACCATCAATGAAATTTATTTATTATTTTTCTATAAAATAACATCACACGCTTTGTAAATAAAAAGAATGATTAAGATCAAACTAAATTTACTGGAGTTTCTCCCCTTTCGATTTGTTTGGTCATGATGAAGTTAAGTGTCAAAAACATCATGCCGTTAAGCCCAGGTGTCGGTGGGGCACATTCCGTCCAGCTATGTCACTGGCTGGCTCCGCTGTCTGCCCAACACCTTTTATGAGCTGAGGTCTAAACATGGCCGGAGACTGACCCCTGTCCCCCTTTAGCCTGATCATCATAATCCCCACAAACTTTCTGTGACTGGGATGAGACCACCGTAAACATGATAGCCACCATAGCTCTGTCGTCAAAGGCAACACATAAAGTTTATTTCTGGCCTGCCCCACCAGATTGTTGCCATTTGACTACTGCTTGAAAGGGGAGAAGGATAGGGGGTGGGGGTGGGGGATGTAAAGAAGGCGCACCAAGGGAATGGATGTTTGCCATGTTCAAATTTGAATTCGTAGCAGTTGTGTAAATGTCCTCTGCTATGGTCTTCTTCTCTCTCTCTCTCTCTTCACCCAATCTTTCACTTTCAATGTCACTTCAAAGCAGTTGAGGAATTTTGGATCCCCTGTTTTGATAGTTTGTGTCCCAGGGTAGAGTGCCCTATGTCAACGGATGCTGACAAGCCACAGGGGATAACAAGGCACTTATCCTTATAACGGCTCCCTGTATATTGCACTTTGGTCTGTGGAGCCCTTAATGAAATGTGTGTGTTTATATGTTTTTATGTGTTTGTTTGGTTTTTTGTCTGTCTCTGTGTGTGTGTGTTTGTGTGTCACACAGTGTGTGTGTGTGTTTGTTTGTTTGTGTCTGTAGTTGTATTTTTTTTTGTGTTGTTGTGTGTGTGTGTGTGTGTGTGTGTGTGTGATGTCGTGTGTGTGTGGTGCGTTTGTGTTGATATGTGTAAGCGTGTATGTTTTGGTGTTAGTTTTATTTTTTGTTCACATATAGATGGATGGATGACTGTTGTGGGCTGGGGAGGATGCCACAGGTTCTATTAAAAAAAAACAAAAAAACCAAACAACTGTAGTCTCTTATCCTGCTTTGTCAGCTCAGATGTAAATGATGTAGACGGCAGGATGGTATAGAGGGATTGAAGGAAAGGAGGTGGGAGAGGGAAGGAGGGAGGGACGGAGGAGATACACACTCATATATGTAAGCTTTACCTATATCTTTTTGACTTTCTGAAGTCTTTGCTTAGCTTATTCAGTTTACCAGAGGTCAATGCTCCACTATGCCTTCCTTGAGTAATTCCACGTTATTTATTTAAAGAATTAAAGTATAGTTTTCAGCAAGTCATGGAGATTTCCTCATCCACCTACTGCAAAGTAGGTCGGGAACAAACAGTTGCTAGCAGGCCGTTTTGATTAAAAAACTGTTCACCCTTCCTATTTTTAAAACTGCCATGAATACATTTGGTCCCGTTACCTTGCCCTTCAAATTTGTCTGTTCACCTCTTCCCGCGCAATGTGTCTGCATAATTGAGGAAATTGAATCCAGCGCGGGGTAAGGCCTTTTACCTGGCCCGGGTGTCCCCTGCGCCTTGTGTGGGGTAGATGGGGTACACCAAACGGGCTGAACAAACGGATGGAGGGCACCCTAGCCCCGGTGAGGCCATAGATCTGTGAAGAGGGGTGTTACACCACGAACGGCCTCGCTAACTGGATGGACTTGCAAATAATGTTGACAGAAAGGATTTCTGCATTTGCTCACCTAGTGGAGTAGGGTAACCCAAAGCTGTTATTGCAAGATTGGGGACTGATTCCCTTTTAAATAGATTTTGTTTCTTTTTGGCTATGCTGATGGGTTGGCAGCTCAAAGGGGTGTTTAACTTCTGCAAACAGTTTGAATGTGAAACTTGAGTCGTATTTAGTGTTTCTTTTTATACGGATAAACTGTTGAAGTTTTGATAACATAAATACGCAAGTTCAGTCTTAGTCGTTTTATGTCTTTATATTTGTACAGAGAGTATTTGAGATTTTGATTGTAAATGATGACAGAAAGAATATTTACAGAGTGAAGCTTCCTTTGACTCTTTGTTTGTGTTTGATGGTGGGTGGTATAATGTTAGTAGAGGTGGCTGTGTGTGTGTATGTGTGAGTGTGTGTGTGTGTGTGTGTGTGTGTGTGTGTGTGTGTGTGTGTGTGTGTGTGTGTGTGTGGGGGGGGGGGCGCATGAATTTGTGCCTATGTGTGTGTTTGTGTAGGTTTGTCTCTGTGTGTGTTATCTTGCTTTAATGTACACCTGTGTGATTTGTGGTGGGTCTGGTGTGGTTTTTCTTTTTTCTCCTTTCTTCTACTTCTAATCCACTTCTAGAGTAGTTCACTTCTTATTTCGTATTGAAACATCTATCGTCCTTGTTACCTCTCCTTCTTCTCTCCTTTATATGTTACTCTTCAGTGGTGCCTCTAATCTTTGGCACTTGTATGACCTATTGATTGTGTTGCAAATCCTGTGTAACTCTTAGCAGTACAAGTAAAGGTCTCCAAATATTTTTCTGAGTCATTTTTCCTGTTGTAGTACTTGCATATCTTCTAACTGCCTTATTGTTAATTTTACAGAGAAGAAACGAGAAGTGTATGATCTCTACGGCAGAGAGGGTGTCTTGGGTGGAGGTCATGGAACACATGAGGACTTCAGCTACGATCCGTCCAACTTTGGAAACTTCCACTTCCAGTTCAGAAGCCCAGAGGAGATCTTCCGAGACTTTTTCGGCACAGATGACCCTTTTGCTAGCTTTTTTGGTGGTAGGTCCCTCTCCTCTCTGTCTTTTTATTTTGATGTGTGTTTTTAAACATGTGATTTACGCATTTCAGAAGCTGTTATTTTTATTTTATTGTTAAGTGTGACAGTTCTTTTTCTTTTCTTTATTTGGTAAAAGATTACATTTTCTCTTTAGAATTAAAATTGAATGTCATTGTTTAGTTTTGCATCCTAGTGTATTTTGTATATCTTTATGAATAATGTTGTGAATTACTTATTTTTTTTTATTTCGTGATTGGAGTGAAAATCTTTATGGTCAAGTTGTAACTGTTCTGTAGAGATTTATCCTGAAACTTGTTTGATCTGGTGAACGTCCTGGCCATTGCTCAGCCAGGAGGGTAAACTGTGCGCTTCTGTTTGGGTCTGGGAGAATCTGACCTTGTGAGTTTGGTCTTGTTCAACAAAATGTTTGATTCTCCAAGTGGCCAGGTCAATGGTCACTTCGACGGATTTCCTTTAACCCTTTGAACTGGACAGACTGATATTTTGGTCTGGGCTGTAAGTCTTTGTGCCCCAAATGCTTGATATATTGGCATTTCACTTCCACCTTTTTCAAACTATCCATGCAAGCCTTTGAGTAAAATTAATCATGAGCTTAAGGGAACTAGTACGAACCCGAAAGACTGATATTTAGATCTTGGCTATAGGTATCTATGGCTTGGATGCGCAGTATATCAGCATTTGACACCTACCTCGAACCCGACCATCCACTCAAGCCCATGAATGAGGAACCCAGGGGAACTAGAACAATCAGGATCTGGACCTCAGTGTTCAAAGGGTTAAAGATGAATTGAATCAGTTTGTCAAAAGAAGCTACAGTGAGGAGAAACTTTTCTCTCTCTGCCTAGTTTACTTAGTTTATTGCCCCCTCTTGAACTATGTGGAATTTGTTATGAGAGCAGGTTATTTATCCAGTACTTTTCCTTTCAGCACGTAATCTTTCCTGTCACAGTTCAAAAGAGAACCCACGGTTCCTCAATTTCAGGTTAAATGCATAAACTGAACGGCCAAGTTTGTGATTAATAATTAACTATAACTATAACATGAAGACAGACAGGTGTCTTGTGATATATTCAGTTCTGTCAGAAGTTGATGAGATATGCATTATATTGTCTTATACCTGTTCTCTAAGTGTTATTTGATGCTTGCTATAAAGTTAAGTGGATAGTTTTTAAAAGAAGTTTATGTGTGGACTGATTTTTGTTTTCCCAGCAGTTTACCTCTGTTATGTCGTACGGTTATGATAGATGAATGAATTGTATTGAATGTCTTTAAAAAATGTGTTTTGTTGTCACTTGGGGACTGGATGTGCAGTTTTCATTCTGAATTCAGTCCAGTTATTCTGTCCTACTTCTTTTCATTGTGTTACTTTGTCCTTTATTTTGTCTCCGTTGAAATGTGGTAGTTATGCTGCCTTGAAGCAAAGAGTAGCTGAAACTGCTGACTCGCTCTCCATCTAGAGACCGGTGTAATTGGAAGTATTTTCTTTACTTTTTTTTTCTCCCAAAGGTCCCAGAAGCAGGATGTGTAAGGCTTGAGTTTCCATCTTCCCATGCATGTCCACTGAAAACGGGAATATGCTTTACTTCTAATAGTTTCAGATATCGATTGAATTGACCAAGGCAGAAAAGACTAAGATTCAACTCTTTTGTTCATATTACACAGAGTGTTTGTGAACTTTCTTAAAAGGATCTTCAAACATATCTTCTTTTCTTAAAACAAAAAGATAAAAACATTTCAGTTCAAGAAAATTTTTGACTTTCGGATTATTTTGTTTTGTTTTGTCACTTTTAAACCTGGAAAAAAAAAATTACGTAATTCTTGTTTGTATTCAGTATTTGCAGATAATAATTTAAACATTTTCTTAACGTACATAGTGATAGATTTAACCTTTGTATTAATATTATGATCGCAAAAGTTAAAGACTAATAAATAAATAGTCATCAAATAGAGTTTAGAGTAGTTTTCTGAACTTTCAGGAGCGGATTTCCCTTTTTGCTTGAATTACTATCTTTTCCCTTTTCTACCAACCTTCCCACGACCCATCACAGAACTTATGTAGATGATTGTTTATTCATAATATTCATATTTATTATGCTGAATGATTGCTGTTTATTGTATACAGAAATGACTTTGTATCTGTAGTTATGCTGTATTTGTAGCTGCATTCAACTATAATTCATTTGCTTTATCTTATTCTACTAACCATCTATCTACATAGGTGGGCAGAGAAATGGCAACATGTTCGACCAATCTTTTCCAGGGTTCCCATCTGGGAACAGCTTCGCCTCTTCCTTCTTCTCCCAAGACCCCTTCGCTAGCTCAGGGTAAGTGTCGGCAGGTCAGGCCAGTGGAGTTGCTAGGAACATAATGCTTCTTAGAGTCAATGACCACACAAGTAGACTATAGATGGATATGATGAGCTGTGAGCAAAATGAAACTGTGATATGCCAGCTAGTTGTGGGGAAGTGCATATTTCTGGAATTGCTCAGATATTTCATGATGTATGAAAATAGTCTTGGGGCAAGATGTATTGAACAATGTGATTTGTAAATTTTGAGTCTTAATGCGTGTTTGCATGGGGTTTGAAAAGTTGAGGGTGTTTCTTCATGACCAGTTGGCGTCTGTAATTGCACAGGCTGATTTCAAACTCAGCACACAAGTTAGTGGGGTTCTATGCAGCTCTGCAGTTTCATTTTGCAAACACACAATACAGTTAGAGCCAAACTAGTTTTCGCATTATCGGTTCTTGATTTGATACTTTTGCAGCCAGTGTGTATTATTTTACCACTGTTCAGCCCATGAAGGTCTGATGTCAGGTGTAACTTGATATAACATATTGAAGCATAACTGGCAGAAATGACGTTCGGAAATTATTTTTTTGATGTGTTAACAAAAATTTCCCTCAAGATTCAAACTATCTTTGTTGGCGATCTAGTTTGGCAAATTCCCCCATTTATGATGCATGTGTGTGCGTTGATCCAATAACACAGCACAGTGGATTCCCACATAATGGTTTGAGTAGGGGCTACAAGCTTGGTAGTGTTGATGCTGTGGGTTGACCGATTCATGTTGGAACACTTTGAGATCACTGAATGTTTTTGTTGGTCTGATTACTAACTTTGTGTTTATTATTTTTTGTTTGTTTATTTTGTTAATGTTTGTCAGACGCATCCCTTTAAAAAATATTTGTTTAAACACTAGTTTTCCACCCTCCCAGCATGCCTGGAATGGATTATTTAAAACATTTATTTTTTTTTATTTCAGAAATGTTTTTCTGTTTGGGTTTTCAATCTGTACCCCCTCCTGTCTTCTTTATTTTCTTGTTTTTGTTTACATATATATCTACATTTTGTGTTAAGTATTTGTGAAATCTTTTAGAGTTCAGACTGCTCTTTGAGACAGTGTAAGCCATACGTTTGGATGCAATCATCCCTGCCTTCAGAAGTATTTTGCTGTGCTTTTTGTGTATACAATTACCGTCGTATCTGTCATGTTTTTCCTCCCCCGCGTTTTCATTTTGACATTTTATTTCTGGCGAGATACTTCTTCATGCTTCTTGTCTGTTAGCTTTGAGTTATGTCTCCTTTGTCTTTTGTGGTGAAAAAGGAATAAGTAAATTGACACAATCTCAAATCTTCATATATTCATTTTTATTAATGTTTCCCAAACATTTTCTGCTCTAACCCTGAACCTAAAATATTTGACTTGATGAATCCCAGGATAAAATTATAATACATCTTCCGTCATTTTGCTTTACCCCATACATTTTCTTGAAAGTGTGGGTGGTTGGAGGGGGACCCTGTTAATCCTACGACTTTTTTTCCTTTCTTTTGACTCTTGTCAGTCTTGTCTTGCATTTCCATTGCCCTGAATGACTGATAGTGGGCTGATGCTCTTTTCTCTACCCAAAACAAAAACATCTGACTACTCTTTGGATGATCCTTGGAAGGATGATAATTTTAAAAAATAACTTTGTAAACAAACTGGCTCACAATCCTTTGGATGAACTTTAGATAAGCATTTGTAAGTATAGTTTCATTGCTCCTTTCCTAGCATGAGTAATTTAGTAGTGTTCCTCAATGTTTGTATCTAATTCCTGTACCTCAAGCATGAAGAAAATGAAATCCGTTGAAAGAGGAAAAAAATTACTCTCCAGTGCATCCCATCTTTGAGTTCATTTAGACTTTATTACTGAAAGAAATTTTGAGAGAGAGAGAGAGAGAGAGAGAGAGAGAGAGAGAGAGAGAGAGAGAGAGTTTTTTTTCCAGGCTATATGTTGTCTCAATTTTGTCAACTATTCCTTTGTTGTTTGTAACGGTTTTAAAATGCCGATAGATACAAAGAATGGAAAAACACAACCAGTTCTCACATCCAGGTCTTTTTAGCTCTGTCTTTCTCTCTCTCTCGCTGTGCTCACATCTTGCTCTGCCCCCCCAGCCCCAGGCACTATGTGTCGGAGCAGTGGAATGTATCCTCTCCCTGTCTTTTGCCACCGAATCTTTTATCTGGTGGCTACATTTCTTCACAGCTCTTATTTACTAACCATTTTGAATGTTGTTTTCACATGCCATGAAAATATACATTTTTTTGGTAGTTTACAGTTGTTTCAGTAGTGGAGGGGGGGGGGGGGGGATTTTCGACTCAGTTCTCCCTGGTTTTTATGGTTATATTATTTCATCACTGGTTTTTGTTGTTGTTGTTTTTAAAAAATTTCAAATTGCATTGACCTCCTGACCTATATGTGTACAACTTTGTTCTGTCTATGACGTTTGTTCTCTTTTTGGGGCTATTGTGTTGAAAAGATGTTTGTTTTTTTTCCCCTTCTGTTTCCACTTTGACTCTGTGATCAAAATCGGGAATAGGAAAAAGGATTGAGAAAGCATTCTTCTGACTGGTAGTCCTATTAGAAAAGATAGGCAGAGTGGTTGTTTGACTTGTTTTATTCTCTCTCTCGAAGAAACATGATGAATGTCATTTTTCCAAGCTTGCTATTATCACACGGCTTTGCTTTACTGGCTTTGTGATCAAAGCATGGTTTCTCTGATATATTCAGCTAACCTTAATTTACCTTGCTGTTTGATTGAAGTTATAAAAATGCATTTATAGCATGCAAGCCCAAAGTGTCTATTGTATAATTAATACAGTTACTTTTCTGCACAACAAAACCCAACCTTTGATTGGTACCAATAAGTTAATGTTATAAGATTTAACCCTGTAAAACACTATTCTGATTGGCATCCATTCTAAAATTTTACCACCGCAAATTGTGTACGGAAATATTGGTATACTTTTCTGTTTTGGTGCAAAAGATTTTAATACAAAACTTCACTAAAACTTTGAAGCAGATATATGTTTACTGTGCCTGAATTGTGCTTTGCTTTAAGTCTTTTGCTTTGAGCAGAGGGTTATGCCCAATTGTTCATGGCGATGGTTCACCTTTCACTCTCTGATTCTGAGCGACTGCAAAGCTATGTGGCGGCTAAATGGCAATGTCAGTGCTTGTTCAGTATGAGCTGTGGTGGTGTCCTGTGCATGAGTAGCTTCTGTGATCTCCCTTTCCCTTTGGTGTTGTGGCATGGTTCTGTTCCTTTAGTTGGCACGTAGGCCGTACCCCCCCCCACCCACTAGCACACCCCCACACCCCCACCCCCTGACACTGCTGTGTGAGTTACCCTGTAGCGTTCTGAAGCAACTCTCTGGGCTCTCTTGCCGTTTTGTGGTCGATGTCGTGGATGGAAGTGTGGTGTGGAGGACCGCGGCCCACACGCGCGGCGTGACCTGAGCGTGTGTGGTGTGTTCTGGGGGGCTGACAGACCAAACGCAACGGCTGTTCCATTTTCAGTTTTGGCCGACCATTCCGAAGACGTCGAGTGGATCACAATGCTAGGAGGTTTGGTGGGATCCAGGTGCACCACGCCCACCACCACCCGTTCCTGGGCTTGACCTCCTCCCGCGTGCACCTAGGCTTTCCCATGATGACCATGATGAGCGACCCATTCTTCGGCCTCGGCGCCACCCCTGGGTAAACTTATTGGATCTCTTTTCCCTTCCTCCTGACCTTAGCCCTTCCTGTCTACCCCAACAGACTTTTGTAGGTTAAGCTTTGTTTTTTGAAGTAATAGTTGATCTGTTTTTTTACTTTTACGGACTAGAGGAACAGAGTAGAGTCTCACCCTCCCTTTTCAGTTTGTTTTAGAAAAAGCCACAGCTAATCCCACTTCCGGCTGATTATCATTGATGTCAGCGTATTTGCCCAGGTGCAAAATGCATTTCTAACAAACAGCTTATGTGAAGGAATTATTACGTATCTATTTTTATATTATATATGACATATGTGTATGTCATGACATGGTGGAATCAAGTGCTCATTTATTTTGGGGCTTACGGAGTTGTTAGTATATTCTTAAAGCATGTTTATTTGTCTTTTTTGATTAAAACTACTCATCTACCTGGAATGGAAATCAAGATATTTGTGATTGAAGGAGATTTTGGGTCACCTGTTGTTTGAGGTAAAATCGACAAGAAAATAGTTGCCAAAGCTTGGTGACATTCAAAGCTGGAATAACCTTGAAAACTGTAAATTCATGTTTTGGGGGGTGTCTTTTATCTACGTATTTCAGTAAAATCTGCATACAAATGTGTTTTTAAATGTGCCTAATGGAGGAAAGAGTGACAGTTTCTTCATTTTAATATTTTAACGAGTGCTTGATTTCACCACAATGCCATACATATTTATATGCCAATTTTTAATATTCTTCTTTTTATTGTTATTCTTCTAACAAAGAAATATTGTGGGTGACTTTTCCAGTATTGTTGTCCCATGGGTTCTTTCATACGAGCTGTGATTGAACAGAATCCTCAGTCTTGTTTATGTATGATATATCTATGAAGATGGTTTATCTCCCTCTCTGCCTGCCCTTTCTTCTAAATCTCATTATTGCATGCATGGAACATTGTATTACTAGTGCACACAATATGAACTTCAATAAAGAAATGAAAGACAGTCTGTCAAACAAGGTTAGGTCTTATTGTCGGGAAAGAAGGATTTTCAAGATCATGGGATGCATTTGTTCATGGTAGATTCTTCAGAAAGTCGGCCAGTGTGGTATGGTTTGCTTGGAGCGTCTGTATGTTGATGGTAGTTTGGTGACGGGAGTGTTGCCCGAGTCCTCAACTGTGCCAGCTTTTCTCTTTGGTGTGCCAGAATCAGATACTCGTATTGCAGTTTTTTTTCTTTCTTTTTCCCCCCTGTTCATCTGTCTACTGGAGACTGCATGAGCATCTTGCCTCTCATTTGAATTGTGCATAAACATCGCATGTGACATCAGCTGATCCCCGGGTGAACCATACACCTAGAAATTTTCATTTGAATGCAAAGAGTCTTCGGCTTTATAGTAGCTCGGTGAGGGATAGATAATAAACCAAGGAAGCAGTTGTTCTCATGACAAACATCCAAAAAACCACAAGTATTCGACATGCACTCTGGATTTACAAATAATATGGAAGACCTTGTGTTTTTGGTGTCGCAATTCGGTCAACTCAATAGTCACAGATCAGGACCTGCACCTGCCCACATGGATCATACCCTCACACACAGCCAAGTATACTGATGTGCACCATCATACAATCTATGTTTGTAAAAAAAAATAGCATATTAAAATCATAATGCGCTCTGAAAGAAGGGTACATTATTATCCAAATAGCACTTAGTCAGACAAGCTTATATATTGCTTTTGTCTCATTTTGCCTCGACTGCTGCAACTGACTGTAAATTGGTGTCCTAGAAGGGAGTAGGAAGGGTCATATAATAGTTGATTTATTTGCTCTCTGGTATTCTGCTTCAAAGACTGTGCTGAAATTGTGATGAGTTGCCTTGGTGGTTTCTGAAGCTCATTTGATGATGTGCTTGTGGCTCTTTTTTGTCCTCTGGGAGGAAATTGGTTGTCTTAGTATTAGTGAGTGTGGTTTTGAGCATTCCTTTACAAGATGGTGATATTTTTATTAGTGTTGTTACAATTTAGAAACATGTTTCCGATGAGTTTTGGCAACCCATCGTTGCCTGCACTAGTTCAGAAATTGAAAGTTTGTCGTCTTATAAATTGCCAGATAGCAGACAGGCACTTTTTATTGTAACATTATGGTGAAAGTTCAAACGGTTAAACTGATTAAGAATTTCGTCATTGTCAAGCTGAAAATTGTTCCCAAATAGTCGTCATATTAATTAACGGGGTTGGTGGCTGGAGAGGGATACTGGTTGGTCCTACTTCTTTTCTGTCCTTCAGTTGTCTCCTTTGTCTATCCTTCTTTACCCTGTGCATGTTATCATGCTGATCTGCATCTCTTTACTTAATTTTAAAAACTGAAAAAATCAGTTGCCTTCTACATGCCCAAATAAAAAAATACCCCCCCCCCCCCCCCCCCGGATTTCAGGGTAAAAAAAAGAAGAGGCCAATCAGCCATTCAAAATTTCTGTCTTAGGGTCCATTGAAAATGGCAATCTTTTGTTCCTATTATTAGTTTTTTCCCCTCGAAGTTCAATTTAGATTCTGCTAGTTCTGAGCTAATGGTTTTGTCATTTAATCATTTTAAAATACTGAAGGCATTAGATATATGAAGAAACCCTCAAACGGGAGCAGTTGAAAATGATGGTCAGAAAAATGAACTTGTACTCAAGGAAATTTTCAGGTCTCCAAAAAGATGAGAGGTAGCAATAGGAAGTGTCTGCTGAAAGTACAGTCCAAGATGGCCGTACGTTGTTGAGGGAATGGTGGTTATCTTTGACTGATGGACATCTTGGACAATGTCATCTTATTATTATAGTGTTAAAAACAAAACAAACAAAACCTCAAGGGGGGGGGGGGGGGAGGGGGGTGCAAAGTGATGATTGTTTATGCACATGAATAATGTCTTTGACAGGTGGCCTTTAGAGCAGGTGTGACTTTATGTGTGATGGAATTTTAGGGCATAATATGAGGGCGCTCCTGTTAAGGACAGGCGAGAGTTAAGGTTTATTATTTCTGCTTAGTATATCAGAAGGCGATTCCGGTGTTTTGTCTTTTTGAGGTGTTTGAGTTGTAGGGGTTTGATGGAACCCAAAGAAGTGTTGTTTTAGTTCTCTCATGTGTGAGATTTGCTTTCTCTCTCCCAAGTCTATCTGTCCTCTCAGTTAGACATGGCTATTTTACTATTTATGACTCGTAAATCCTTGCCTGTAGTATGTACCATAACCTTATCTTTAACTGCACCATATCTTTAACCCAGCGGAGATATATGTTATGTGCATCAAGTATAGTCTCAGATCTCTCTTTTGAGGGTGTTTTAAATTGGATGGGACTGCCAAAATCTGAGAGTTTATGAACACCATCAAGAAGGTTGGGAGTAGCGTTTTGTACTTATTGCTACCCTGCCAGGTTGCTCAAGACTGTCCCATCCCAGCCGTCCACTGACTTTTCCTATCAGGACTGTCTACACCTGTATATTCATTTGTGACATTGCAGACAGTTATTTCTTCTAGGTTTGGGCTACTATAAATAGTACTCAGAATAGAACTGCCTGGTATAATTAAAGTTTGTTTAGTTGTGTGGTCCCTATGGGTATCAAGGGGAAGTAGTAATTGTACTTACTGCTCTCTTACATGCCTGAAGTATTTACCTGTGGACTAGTGCCTCTTTCCTTACATTCCTCATTCCGTTCCTCCCTCCTCTCCCCCCCCCAACCTCCCAACACATTCATGTGTGTGTGTGTGTGTGTGTGTATGTATCTGCTTGTGAGTGAGAGATGGAGAGAAAGAGTGAGAGATGGAGAGAAGGAGTGAGAGATGGAGAGAAATAAAGAGAGAGAGAGAGTGTGTGTGTGTGTGTGTGTGTGTGT
>NW_004797349.1:418824-450955 GCF_000002075.1 Aplysia californica
CACACACACACACACACACACACACACACCACCACCACCACCACCTTTTCCACCACCACAACAAAAACCCCTCCCACCCAGCAAAAGTACTAGAAAAAACCAAAAACGAAACAAAAAGCAATCCCACAAATATGAAAACTCTAAAGGGACTTATGAAAATTATTCGATGTGAATGCCGCTAATGATCTTTTTGTCTTAATTAATAATTGCTTGCTTAAAACAATTTTAATGTCTGCTACTTGTGAAAAAACGTCAGTTCTCCTATAGCTGTAAAAAGTTATGCTTTAACCCTGTCCGTACGCCCTGGGGTCATTTTGTACCCCTGGGGTTATATTCTACACATTTTAGAATACTTCTAGTCTAGTACGGAGATCTCTTTGAAACTTTCAGTATTTCTCGAAAAAATCATTTTGACAGACTGCCTTGCAAAGCGTACGGATTTGATTAACTAGTAAATTTCCTCTTTGAAAGTGGTGGCACAGAGTTCCCCACGTCGTATGGATACGATAGTAAAACACAACGTAGGGATAGGGTTAATAATCTCGGTTTTCGAATGCCACGTCATGCTGATATTGTGGCTATGTTGCTGTTCGGGCTATATCTAAAATGGGAGTAGAGTCACGGAGCCAATTTGTCTTGAAACTCTTGGTTTCATGTTGAGGACATTGATGATTTGCAGGTGCTCTGGTGTGGTTTGCTCCTTCTTTTCTATCATGGATCTATCAGCCTTATTTTTCCTTCTCCTTTCCTTTGTATGTTACTCTCTAGTAGCACCTCTGACCCTAGCCGTACGCCCTGGGTTCATTTTGTACCCCCGGAGTTGTATTCTTGACATTTCAGAATACTTCTAGTACGAAGATCTCTTTTGAAACCTTCAGTATTTCTCAAAAAAATCATTTTGACTGCTATTCAAAGCGTGCTGACCGGATTAACGAGTAAATTTTCTCTTTGGAAAGTGGTGACACAGAGTTCCTAACGTTGTATGGATATGATAGTAAAACACGACGTACGGTTAGGGCTAATCTGTGTCACTTATGTGACATAAGTGTGTTGTTAGTGCCATAAAAGTAAAACTAAAACATGTTAAAGACAGATCTAGAGATGCCTTTGTTCTAGGTATGTAGGTTTCCTAGATTTGTAGGGATACTTTTAAGGCAGAGGGAGTGACACTTTCTCTCCTGGTTAAAAAAATCACTGTGTGACAAGGATAAAAAAAAAAGAAGAAGTAATTCCTCTTCCTAGGGTTTGTTGAGACATTCTGAATCTCTTCCCCTTGTTCCTTTTGCTCTGTCCACCTATGGTGTTGCTCGTGCGAGGTTGAATTGATTTTAGTTGATGAGAGTATCTTTAAGACTGTTAAGGTGGTATGATCTATGAACAAAACTGGTGGGCACCTTTGGTGTTGAAAGAAAAAAAGTACTAAGCAAAGGAATAGACATTTGTTACAGAAAATATATTAAAATACTGCCTATGGTTGGAGGGTATAGTCCTTAAATGAGGCAAACTTTGGAGTAAGGTTTTGGCACACATTATGCAGTGTGAATAGAAAACAATAGTTGAACAAATCAGTGTCCATAGAAATGTGCTGAGACTGCTAGGACAAGATTGAAATGAGAAACATACTTTGTTCTAAAATCCTGGCAGTTTTCGTGTAAGTTGATGGGATTTTTTTTCTTCAGTTATGTAATGTGTATCCTATGGAGGTTGTATTGGGTCATGACTTAAAACCAAACTAAAATTAGCCCCGGATTGTGTTTTTTAATTTCAAGCTTTTTCAGCTAAAGCATGGATGAGCTGAATGCCCTGCGTAATATAAATATATACATATAAATGTGTATATTTGTGCGTCCTGCTGAATAGTCTGATGTCATGTTTCTGATAGAACACCAGTGGAAGAATGCTGAAGCAATGGAGGTAGATTTGTCAGGAACTGAGCCTTTCTCAAAATTGTTTTTTTTTCTTTTTTACTCTCCTTGGCTTTCATTTCAGGTTTCTGACAGTTGTCTTTGATTTATGCGTTTAACGTTTTGTTTAGCCCTACAGCTTTCATGTTCGGTTTCAATTAACTACCAATGGAGATTTTGAAGGAATGTTTACTTCTTTCTCTCAATCAGTTTTTGTTCTATTGACAATTTTCAGTTGAAACCTTTTCTCCTGTTTCTTTGTTGCATATCTTAACCATGAATGTTTAAAAAAAAATCCAGCCTAGTCAGTGTTTTTCTTAACTGTCATTGGTCAGTGGGTGCCGCCTGATAGTGGTCTGCTTCTTCTGCTTCTCTTCAGTGTGACTATTGTCTTATTGCTATGGACTGAAGTGTCTGTAGGCCATTCCTAAAGGGGGGACATTAACTATTCTTATGCTCAGTAGAATTGGAAATTGGCTGATTCATCGATGTCATGCTCATAACGGTGCCTGAGCTGCAACAGGGAACAGCTGCTTTTTCTTTCCTAATCCTTACTATCGTCATTTTTCCTCTACTTCTTTTGTATGTTTGTCATACTCTTATTATGACCCTCTATTACCGGGGTGCCTTTATAGTCGAAGCAGACTTTGTGCTGTTGAAGCTAGAGAGGTGAGCAGAGTAAGTCTGATTCCCTGTAAGGACTTCTCTGTTGACATCCACCCCTTGGTGCTCTTATGACCTTATGCAGTTGCGAGCTCCGAAAAACCTCTACTAAAACTAAAACTATAGTCTAATCGTGGTGAGCTACTGCTCTGTTGCACACCGAGTCCTGTCAGCTACCATTTCAAATCTTTGCTCTGTATAACGTCTTAGAAAGAAGGAGCAAATGACAACAGAGAGCCTGTTAACCACCCAAACAGAATAAGGAAGATTTAAAAGACGTTATACAGAGCAAAGATTTGAAATTGCAGCTGACAATTGTCATTATCTCTCTTCCTTCTTTGTATGTTATTCTCTGGTATATCTCTCTTCCTTCTTTGTATGTTATTCTCTGGTAACACCTCTAATCTTTGGCACTTTTATAACCTTATTTTGTTGCATGTGCCACAAAACTTTTAACTGAAAATTAAACTCCTTTTTCTGTATAAGCATAATTTCTATGGAAGAGTGAAGGTTGTGCTTGGAGTAGTGAGAAATGTATCAGATCACAGGGATCTGAAACTTGTGTTGCTTCTCTTTTCTTTTTCTTTACCTGGGATGGGGCTGTGCTTCATTGATGCGACGGTGGGTTCTCAGTGAATCGCCCCTGTGTTCTCTTAGTGAACTTCTATCATGTGGCATGCTTGATCTGTGTTTAGCCTTTGGTTCTGATGACATCTGCCTTGTGTGATGGGTGTTTGTTCTTTTGTGTTTCTGTTTCAGAGTGGCTCATTTCTCCAGCACAAGTTTTGGGGGTCCAACACTAGGGGGCAACTTCCGTTCCACCTCAACATCGACTAAAGTCGTCAACGGCAAACGCATTGTCACCAAGAAGTGAGTGTAGAATGTACAGTGAACAAGTTTCGGCATTGTGTGGGATGAGATAATCATCCGTTGTTTAGTAGACAAGTGGCCATCTTAGGCAGGTGGATGTCTTGCACAGTGTTATTATAATGTTTTAAAAAACGCAATGGGGTGGGAAAGAGAAGAGGCTGTTTGTACATGTGATTGTCTTGCACAAGTGGCCATTAAAGCAAGTTGGACTAATTATTTTTTAATGGGAGTGACTTAACCATAAGCACGTAGCATTCACATGAGGTTTTCCAGGAAGCTAATAATGTCTCGGAGTGTTTAGGGTGTACTGGGGCTACAATATATACTGTAAAGCACATGGAGCTTACTGTTGAGCGGAGATATGCATTATATAAATGCTATTTATTACTCATCCAGATCTTTATGAAATTTATGACAAGAGAAGTTATGATGTTGGCATGAGACCTACTGCACCATCAATGGGGGCATAACACACATGAATATTTGAGCTCAGAGGTCCGTGTGTGGTGTTTTACTTTGGTGTGTCATCTCTACCTTCTGTCCTTACTTTTATTTTATTTTTCTCTTCCGTTTTGTTTTTGCCGTTTTGTTTTTGTGAATTAGGATGTTGGCCTCAAAGAAAACGTCCCAACCAATATGATTGTATATGTGGTAAAAGTTAAAACATGATGTAAGTCATGAGATTGTCTTGAGAACATTGAAAAATGATGACGATGTCTTCCTCATCTTGAAGATTTTGTAGTCTTTGTGAAAACCATTCCGTACTTGAATAGACTGAAAGTGTTGCTGATATGTTCATCTTACCTTATGTCAGCGAGTGGTTGGGGGCCCCACTGGTAGGTCCTACTTCTTTGCTTTCTACCTTCTGTTGTTTCTGTCGGTATGTCTTGGTTTTCTTTTTCCACAACATTAAATCATAGTGATAGAATTGTGTCAAAGTGCTTCTCTTGACTCAAACAAACAAAATGGGTGGTTGACAGGTGCTCTGGTCTGGTTTGCTCCTTTTTTCCTATCAGACATCTATCATCCTTTTCTCCCCTCATTTTTTTATGTTTGTTAGTCTTCTGAACACCTCTAATCTTCCACACTGGACTTCTCTGTTGACATCCACTCCTTGGTGCTCATATGACCTAGTGCAGTTGCGAGCGCCGTAAAATCTAA
This sequence comes from Aplysia californica, assembly GCF_000002075.1. Lineage (NCBI taxonomy): Eukaryota > Metazoa > Mollusca > Gastropoda > Aplysiida > Aplysiidae > Aplysia > Aplysia californica. The sequence goes on from NW_004797349.1 coordinate 423,423, forward strand.
TAATGACAATCTTACTAAAACAAAAAACAATCTTTCACACTTATGTGACCAAATAGTGTTGTAAGTGCTGTAAAACTCTTTGTAAAACTATAAACAAACAAAAATTTAAGATGTCTTACATTTAAGCTGCTTTCTCTCCCTCCCCTCCCCTCCCCTTCGTGTTCCCCTCCCAGAGTGGTGGAGAACGGCCAGGAGACGGTGATGATTGAGGAGGACGGAGTCCTCAAGTCCAAGAGCATCAACGGGGTCCCACAAGCCCTGGACGGGCCCACCTCCAAGCCCAGCATCCGCGCCTAACGGGAACTACCGCCCACTACTACCAACACTACTACTACAACAGCCTTTGTTTGTCGCCATCTCTCCTCTCATTCACCCAGTCAGACTGTGACACTTTCCTCCCTCTCTCCCGTGCCGGGCCTCGAGAGAGAACGGAGCTCGCTGCCGGCGATTCTTTTGGTCAAAGCTCCATAGTTTGATATTGTCTCATTTCCTCATTTTCATTTTGTCACTTCATTCTGATTTTTTTTTTGGGTTTTTTTTTTCGACTTTCCCTCATGTACAAGTACTTTGCTTTATTTTGAAATAATTTGAATTTGAACAGTTTTTGTTTGAATTTGCAGGCTGAAAAGCTGTGGTTATAGATGATATTCATTTGGTATATTTAAAGTAATTTCAGAATATTGATGCCGTTTCGTTCTTGTTTTATGCATTTGTAAAATAAATAATTAGAATTAATTTGACACATGGCAAAGCTCATAGCTTTTTTTGGGTTAGCCGTAGCTCGAGTGGAGTTATTTTTTGTTTGTCCAAGAATGAGCCAAAGGTTCAGCCTATGCTCTCACTTAAACTTATTTAGAGGTAAAGGGTTTGTGTGGAGATTTGAATCAAGTTTGTCAAGTTGTAGTTAGGTTGGTTGTTGTCTGATGACATAAGTTCTGTTCTATAAGGTTTGGTTTTTATTTAATTTTGGTCTTTCAGATTCTTCACTTCATTTTTGCAAGAACTGTTTTGGGTTTTTTTTTTTTTTCTTCAAATGTTTGCATATCATCTATAATTGAATTTGATTGATGATGTACAGCAAAGGGACGATTCAGCATCTGAATGAAGATACTTCATCCATTGGGAGCGTATTGTGCCCGTACTTGTCATGTGTACTGAGATATTTGCTTTGTGACTGGCGTAGTAGATGACAGATACAGGAGACCCCATATAGCACTGCACAGCGTGACACAGTGGCACAAAAGTAGGTTGAATGATAGAAGTAGGATTTTCTTGCGTCATCATTTATCATTGCTCAGGAAAGAAAGAAAGCGTTTCCCCTCCACGCAACATTGTGTCATTTTGCCGGTACTTGTGGAAGAAATCCATAGAAAACTATGTCAAAGTAATAATATGTGGTCCCCTTATGGATTGAGTTTTTTTTTTGCTGTGTGACCTGTTGTATAGACCAGTTGCCAACTCAACAATGAAGGTCTTCAATATCCCCTGAAGACTGTGAGATAAAGGGTGAGCCCCCGCCCCCCAATCATGTTTTTTGAACTGTGATTATAATTATCACTTCTTGAGGTGTTGACTTCTCGTGAATTTCATCTACATTCATCTTGGAAACCTGTGAGTGGTGTACATGGTGGTCCTGTGGTGTGACGTGCCTCCGTGTCCCGTGTGGTGTGACATACGTCCTTCTCTTATCCAAGCTAGGGGGGCACCCGGAGAACTGCACTTTAACACTTTTTATCAGGGGTCAGTTTTTTTCTCCTCTACTGATGTTCAAGCCAACTGAACATTCGATGTCATTTTTTTGGTGTTCTCGTTGAATTTTAAAAACAAGAGTCCTGTTTTTTAATCTGAAATGTGCAGTGCATGTCTTGGGATGCTGGAAATGCTGTAGCCCTCACAAGGTGGTGTGGATATTTCTGGAAGTGTGTAGAGCATCCACAGGTTTGCACTGTACTAAGGGGCTGACCCACATTTTGTATAGAACCTTTCGGTTTTTTTCTTTTCCCAGACTATTTGTTCAACCCAAATTCTTCCTCTTACGGCAGCTTCACTTTTCCCTCGAGTCTGTTGTTCAAATGTTTTAGCACAACTAAATGTAGATGTTCCGATCGTTCTAAGTGCAACTGGCCCTTTGCAGACAAAAGAAAATTGAGAGGCCTTTTTTTAAACTTAGAAAAAAAGAAAATGTGAAAAATTGTAATATATACCTTTCTCACTTTTGTACACGCTCATTCTGGAAGTCATCTTTGCATTTGAACTAGAGCAGGTCATTTAACATCTTCATGTTCTCAACACAAGACTGTATCAGTCCCATGAATTGTGATAATGTGTGTGTTGTGAGCTGGAGGTAGTTTGTGTTGTATGCTTACTTGATCCGGTACAGCTACTTTGTTATGCCCGCAAGTAAAATTATATAACTTTATAATATACATATAGTGTTGTCCGTTGTTTGGTCCGACTGCAGAGAGAATATGATGTCCTGAGTGAGTGAAGACAGCCAGTGAAGTCTTGGTGTATTTGTGCTCTCCTAGCCTGACTGAAATCTGAGTTAGGACGAACATATATATTTTTATATATTCTGTATTTTAGTGAAAGACTGTGTGCTTTTTTTAGGCTTTGAAGTTATCCCATAGCTGACAAAGCTTCTGCTCTGAATCTTGATGGTATGTCATGGGGATGCTAACTCCTGGCATAGCCTGTGCACATACCAGTTACACTCACATTATCATGTTCCATCTGCGTATCTTTGAAAACAGGACAAGTCACAATTTTACTTTGTCTGCTTTTCTCAAAACTTACTTAGGCCCCCTCAAAATATCTTTATATCCAATTCGGTTCAAAAGTCAAGGTTAGTCCTATGTAAATGAGTATCGTCTTTGATTTAAACATGGGCTTAATTTCATTTTTTTAAAATGCCTTCTGTAAAATGAAGCTAATGATAGATATGCTGATTACTAGCAACAGGGACAGCTTGATTCCCCCAGTGTCCTTGTTCTGCAGTCACTCACAGAGGGGGCTCGTCTGTTTCCTTACAGAAGCGTTAGTTCCTCCCCTCCCCCCTAGTCTTTTCACTCATGTGGTAGATTGCCATATCAATTTTTCCTTCGACCATTGTTCAATCAATAGAAGTTGAAAGGACTCGCAACAAATAAACAGGAAACAGCAGGTTTTTAGTGATGTGAGGAGAGGTGATGCTGTTTTGTCACAAGTTGTAGTGTCTGTTTCTTTCTTCTGCCGCGTCCCTGTGTACAGTCATACAGTTGTAGCCTTGTTTTCACACTGTTTTGGTGTATATGCTTGCGTTGTCTCTGGTGTATATTGTAGTTTAATTGGTCTCTATCTGTTGTAATTTTATGAAGCAAAGCAAAAAAAAAAGGTAAATATATAAAAAGAACTTGCATATTTCAATGATGTTCATTCTTTTGAAGATATCGAACAGTAAATAAACACATTTGTTCACTGCACCTGTTAGACTTGCGTTAATTTATGATGGACTTAATATATATATACATATACTTAGTTCTCAGTGTGAAGGTAGTTAGAGAGAAAGAACATATCTTTATTTTCCCAACGTCTGTGGTGTAGTGGTTACGCACTTTGCCGACACATGCAGGAGACCTGAATTCTATTCCTGAGTAGGGGTAACATTTTTATCGATTATCTCAGTTTTTCTGTTGGGATGTTGTATCCCTCTCAGTCCGAGTTGGCCCTAATAGGTATGGTGGAAGCCCGCCTTCTAAATGACCTAATTTGAGTCGATGGGTGCATTAAAAACACCTACGTAAAAGTGTTAATATTGGGTCCTTACCAAATTTAATTGATATTTTGTTCATGCTGTGGTCTCTTCTAATTTTGGGAATGAGGGAAACGTCCATTGCACATATAATGGTCCAGAACACATGTCGAACATTTTTTAACCTGGTTCAAATGTGTATGTCGTGATTCTCATTTTAAAAAATGTTTGCGCAGGCTTGTCTTCTCTGGTTTTGACAATTTAGCGAGGCCTGAAGGAAACGGACAGCCAGTGGGTGGGTGGTTGGTGGGTGCTCCAGTGTGGTTTATTTTTTTTTTTTCCAATGAGACATCTGTCATCCTTACCTCTCTACGAACTCCCACAGTATCAAACCCAAACTGGGCCCACTAAAACCTGTGGGCCTCTCCAGAAGAGACAAAGTCATTTTTACTCGATTGCATATTGGACATACTTCCCTGCCAAATAAGTTTCCTCCTGCAGGGAGATGAAAAGCTTTTGTGTTTGATGCGACACAGATTTCACCATTAGTCACTTACTAACAGAATGTCTGGACTTCGGAGAGATCTGACGGAAATAATGTATTTTAAATGTACAAAATTGCAAGATCTGTTCTCCGTTATTGATCCCAACAGAATTCTCGATTTTATGAAGGCCATTGGTCTTTATACAAAGATGTAAATATTGTTATTTCAATGTAATGTAAATTGTTGTTTTATAAGATTCAAATTTTTACTGTAAAATTTTTAAACATTTAATCTAACAGTAGACAGAAACCAAGCCGTGCTGTGAATTGCTGGGAATGCAACCAATTGGTGTTTTGCGTGCTTATATGACCTAATGCAGTTGCGAGCTCCACATACCTCTTACTGGGGCTCCCGTAGCCGAGAGGTTAAGGTGTTCGCCTCTCGTTCTAAGGTCCCGGGTTCGAATCCGGTTATCGACGAGAACATTTTCTTCTCTGAAATTGTCTCCTTTCACTTCCTTTCCTGCTCTCTAGCAATGTTCTGTCGTCTGTTGCTTTCGCCTCCACTTTCTGCCCCCACCTCCTTTGCCCCCTCTGGGCTCTTAACTCTTTCTGCAGCCTTTCTACTGCTACTCCTTGGCTCCTTGTTACTGCTGTCTTTCAGCCACACCCCTGATCTTCTGGTAGGAAAGATCTACACCTCGCCTTCTCGGACAAGGCCGAAAAATCTCGGAGGTCCTGTATGTAAGTTGCGCACTTTAAAGATCCCTTGGTGGTCTAAAATCGATAAGAGTAGGCTTCGGCCGTCTCCCGGGCAAAATTCAAAATTTCCTACCAATGGAAAATGTTTGGTGTGTCCCACGTGCTCATATGACCTTTGGCTGTTGCGAGCGCCGTAAAATATTTAATTGAAAAAACCCCCAGCAAACCCCCCCCCCCCCTTACTAATCTTAACTTACTTCTCCTCCTTTTCTTTGTTTCTTACTCTCAAGTAACACCTCTAATCTTCTGTTCTTGTATGACCACTTTGAGCTGCAGGTGCTATAAAACTCCAACTATAAATAAACCAGTGAGATGTCCTGTCCTGTGTATCGATGTGAGATTATGTCCCTGAACCAAAAGTTTCTTCTGTTTACTCATAGCAGCCGTCAGTTTGAAAAACTCTTTAGAAAATAAAATAAAATAAAAATCCGAAACTGAAACACTGCAATTCTTCCTGATCAAAACTCAGGGATCATAAAGTTCCTAATGCATTGAACTTGTGACTTCCATCATGGTATGTCTCCACCAAAGTAGTAAACAGTCCGCAAAAATAGCACTTTTACTGGCATGCATCTTTGCTGTGCGTGGGATATCTTCTCCAGCCTTTGGCCTGTCTCTGTATACACAATAAGAAACGTTTTGCCTTTGGTATGGAATACCAGTAACCAGAGCTTTTATAAATACTGAGAGCAGAGTTTAGAACCAGGGCTGGGCCAAATGGACTGTGGAAATAGAGTTTACAATTTATGGAGCTCTGCAGGAATAGGATGGTCACTGAAGATGTTTATATGTTTGTGGCTAAGTGGATCTCTGGAGGCTGTAAAATGTTGAGGCAACTCTTTGCCTTTTCTTTACTTAAACTTGCTGAAGTGGTAGGCTATTTTGTTGAGGTTGTGGGAACAGTGTTTGGCTGAGATAAGGGCAGGACTGAACTGACAGTGGTATTTTGTTAACTGCATTTTGAAGATTGCTTGGTATCTAGCAGATTTAGGCTCTTTGCCTTGACTCCAGAAGATGTGTTTGATTCTCATGTGGGGAAGTTGTTTATTAACAATCCCTGTCTTTCTGCTAATACATGTTATAAAATCTAGTAACCCACACTGCCTGGGTTAGTCTTGTCGGTTGAGATAAAAAAAAGACTTCCTCCTATATGATCTAAATCTTATTGTCAGGGGTGTTTAACATTAGCAATCTGTCCACGTTTTTCGCTTAGCCTTTAATATTCTGTCACCTTTTGTAGCAATCTGTAGGTTCTTCAACCCGTATAACTGATTTTTACGTAAAGGTCACGTATTTTCTAACCGGTGAGTTCTGTCTGCTTTTCAGGCAGCCACACTTTTTATATAAACGGACAAAGTGTTTCTTCAGTTTTATCATAGTCATCGCCTTTCTCCTCCTGGATCAGGATATAATAAGCCACAAACACTTTCCACCTTTCCCTATCCTGGGCGAGCCTCTTGATGTTATTCCATGTCCTCCCACTGTTTAGCCAATCAATTTCATGACTCTTCTCCAGGTTCTATGTGGTCTTCTCCTTGATCTTTTGCTCTGTGGATTCCAATCCAATTCTTTCCTTCTTGTGCAGCTGCTCGACTTCCTGAGAGTATGTCCAATTCATGTCTTCAGTTTGAGAACAGATTAATTTTGTTGTTTTTTTCTAACACCTCACTGATGTTTATAGTATAGAGACAAGGCTATTTTTCTTGTGAACAGGAGACAAGTTTGAATCCCCCATTTGGGAAGATATTTTATAGTCTTCCATCTCTGTGTTTAGATACTGTGTCCCTCACACTCATACCCCACCTCTTAGGTGGTTTAAATAGTTTCGATGGAATAAAACATACTGGCATCAGTAATGTAACGGTAAGGAACTTCATTATCTCATGCAGGAGACCGCAGTTCATTTCCTGCGTGGGGAGACTTTTTATTCACTATCTTCTTCTTTCTGCTGGGATATGATATCCCTCTCAGCCCGTGTTGGCCCCGACAGGTAGAGTCAAAGCCCATCCCTTTTATTATCGAAATTGTGTTGAGTGGGCATAAAAAGACCTACATTAAAAGAGACAAATTTTTAATTCTCTCCCTCTTGACCGACCTGAGTCTCAGATTTCTCTGAAACTCAAACAAAGAAAGCAAACACAACAACAGCTGATGTCCTGGTACACACAAAGAGATACAAAAGACATGTTTGGTTTGTCTATTTCACAAATTGTTTTACTTCTCCAGAACATTAAATTATGCATATCAAAGCAACACTGATGATTATCAGATTCCTGCAACACCAAATACATCCTCAACAGAAAACAGTAGTAATTTGATTGTCAGAAATGTTCTCAAGTAATGCCATGTTTCTCTCTTTCTCTCTCCCCATCCCTTCCACACACACAACAAACACACACACACTCACACACACACACTTTTACACACACACACACACACACACACACACACACACACACACACACACAAACACACACACACTCTGTTTATATCATGCACTGTTTTGCTTTGCTTTCTTCATTCTTCCCTCTAAAAAAATGTCTCTCATTTCAGTAGCTGAGACCTTGACAACAGGAAGAACTCATCAATGCATTACATCAGCTTTTCATAAAAACCTGAAATGAATTACATTATCCAGTAAAGAAGGTGAAAGTAAAGGTATTTCTGCATGATGAATTACCATTTTGTTTCAAAAGAAAAGTTTCTATATAATTAAAGCATATTATTATTATAATAAATACACCCTACTTCCCTAGACAAAACTTTTCCAGCAACCTAAAACAGCTACTGAACATTTTACACAGAGCTAACACAAGGAAGAAAAGAAATCTGCCAAAAGGCGAAACTTGATGGGACTTGCTTCAATGGCTACAGAAATAAGATTTTGTAAAACATAAAAACACCTCTACCAACCTGGAAAGCTTAAGGGACTGTTGCTTCATAATTGAAAGTCTGCTACAAGTGCACAATAGCTTCTAATTGATCTAATGATACAAGCAGGCGCCTTATTCAGCGCTAGGAATCCTTTCTTTAACTGGCATCATCACACACACTCCACTCGCATTCCTCATTCCCACCAAATAATATGAGGTAAGCTTGCAGTTTCCATGACAACAACACTACCTACAAGAGCATAAAAATGCAGCTATGTACACCAACATCCGTGGTTCAAAGGAGTACAAGATAATATCCAAGGGCAACATGTTCAAACAAACGATGTGGAAACCAACACACTTACTTACAATTCTCTAAATCACATAAGTAAGATCTTGATAAAAAACTTACAACTGTTTGCAACTCTTAATACCGTTAGTACTCTGATTGTGCCAGCTCGACTGGAAGGGAACTTTTACCAATAACGTTTAATGTTTTTGGTGTACACATACATACCATGGTACCTCCTCTTTTATCTAAATCTTATCACGAATATTCATCTGTTCAAATACTGCCTCCGTCACAAAGAGAAAGTGTATTAGTATTAGAAAAAACATCTCACGTAAACCCAAAACATGTTTTTGCTCGCTGGATACCCGATTTACTGATAGAATTCAGCTTGCAAAAGAAAAGATCAACTCTTTATCTTGTTTCAAATGTTCCAAGTGTCATCTGCAATTCAGAGAAACTTGCCATGAATGGTTTTCAAATTTTAAAAAATGTAAAAAGCAAAGGAAAAAAAAGAACTTATAATAATTACATATATCTATGACTAATGTGCATGCCCCCCCCCCCCACCCCCTAAAAAAACCCCAAACATAGCCATGAATCTAATAATTTTATCTGCTAGGACATTAATTCATATTTTGAAGTAAAGACCGATGTTAAGAAACATACAAGGAAGATTATTCACTGCTTCACAATATACAGATACTCTGTATATGAAAATGTTTTTTAGATCATGTTAATATATTCATTATCTAAAGCAAAAGACCTCCTCAAATATTTTTACGCCTTAATTGAGTGAAATCACATCCTTGACCATCAATGACTTATTTATAGAGGCACCAGCCATCCATGCCCAGGTGCTGTTTTAGCCAGAAAAAAATCACATCCATAAACAAAAGAGTTGTTTTTCTCAAATAGACAACCAGATGAAGTGACCTACAGACATGACAAATGTCTCCACGACATTGAATGCTCAGACTGCACACCAAATGCCTGCACTCTTCATCACATCAGAAACACATGCAAGCAGTACGATAAAGTACAACAATACAATAGTATGGCACATGACAATAACAGCCAGATCTGTACATCAATGAAATACTGTCAAGGAAAAAGTCCGTGGTGGGTGTTTAGAACACGACAAGAAACTGAAAAGTCCTCTCTCTATACCTCTTTGCCATCAGGGGGGAAAAGCTTACCGCATACACTTAGAATAGGTCATATATTCATAAAGGTTTCAAAGTAGTGAAATGTGTAGGGCCTGCAAAAAAAGACGCACACAAAGCAATGTTTGCTCCACATGAAGAAATAAGAAATAGTTAATGGTTTTCTTACAATTATCTCTACCAAGACTTCAAATAAATTTATTTTCTCCTCATATGTGAATAGTATCAATTAGAAAATCATTGATATTATGCTAATAATTAGCTACATCACTTATTGTGTCAATCTCTCTGTTTTTCCATATATGTCATAGATAGTCTTTGAATCCCACCAAAAACTTGTAATCCTTTTCCAAAACCATGGAGCTATTATAACAAAACAAACATGAAATCATGCTATGAGAGCTGGGAAGCCATGACAAAGTATGCTATTTCATATTTAAAGTTGGAATATCCTGGCAAAAAAAAATTTAAAAAATGGCATACAGGCTGAAGGCTTTTCAACTTTCGATGATAAAACTAATAAAACCAGGACTGCCATTCTATGCTTGGACCTGAGAAGGCAGGATGATTGTTACAGCCAAAAATGACAGAGGCACAAGTTCATGGCTACACACAGAGTATGCACATAATATGTAATCTTCTAGCAACCTCTATAAACAGAGGAAAATATAGGCTGAAAACTAAACAACAAAATGGCTCAAACAGTCAAACTGTCTGATTTCAATTTTCTCACCTTATTCGTTTGTTGAGAAAACATTACATTTTCTTTCTAAAAGTGTTTAAAACAGACCAAACTCGATGTCAGCACACAAACTTGACTTTCCGTTCCATTTTGAAGTCCAATTTTCATTCTGACAGTTAGTACGGCATACACCAACCACCTTCAAATAATTACTTGAAAAACAAAAAGCAAAAACAAAACTAGAAGACAGTGGGTAATATGCCTGATCAATTATGTATCACTTCCAACACACACAAACAAAATAACCTTATATTATTTACATTCTGTAACACAAAATAAAAAACAAAATGTATCTTTTAAAAAATCCTAAGTCTTGAATGTCAAGTTTCCAGACCAGTGTTCAGGACAACATCGCATTAGTTGATGAAAAGTACGAAAACACATAATTATTTTGAACAAATGCATTCGACATTCATTCTGCCATTTGATGAGAGGTACAAAAAGTGGGTTAAATGGCAGGGAACAAGTTCCCAGCCCATTCACAGATAATGCAACAGTTACACTGGACAATTTGTACATGGTACAGTAATGACTAGATCTACTGGCTAACTCTTTGTGCTACAAAACAATGTCTGGCAACTGATTGTAGGTCCCTACCAGTCTCTTGTCGCTGAAATAACAACGTTAATTAAGCTTTCTTTATACAGTGGTCTCTCCCTGGATATGTGGAGCCAAAGAGGGGCCATGAAGCATGCTTTTCCGAGAAACATTTCATTTGCATTCAAGTATACCATAAACATAAGTGCCTGCTTGTCCAGAGATGTCATTATTGTCTATTTCTTTCACAAATTGTGTATTTGTGAGTGTGTGTGGGTGTGTGAGTGTGTGGGTGTGTGTGTGTGTGTATGTGAGTGTGTGTGTGTGTGTGTGCGTGTGCGGCCAAATTTCTCCCTCTACAATACTACACAAGTGTGTCATGGATCAGGCCATTACAAGACACTTACTCACTCCCACATTCACTGTAAAAAGTTTTGCTGAAGAAAACATTTGTTAGAGAAAGTGTTTTTGTACACATATGTTCAGATCATAAACAATCCGATTTGTGACAAAAGGATGCAGTTGAGTGGATCTCATATTTACCTATCATGCATTTAGGAAGAGGCTACTGTATAATAAAAGATGATATGTATAATAGCCAGTAGTTTTTCCTTCAGTTGAGTAGAGTACATTAACATTTCAAGTCAGGCAGGCTACAGGAAAAGATTTTATGTAAAACCAGCTGAGCTTCATCTAGGGCAGCTGTTTCATGACTTTCACAATAGTGCCTACCAAATAATCCTATTTAAATCAGAATCTAAAGAGAACTAAAACTCATCAGGGTTTAGAACAAGATGCTGCTGTTGTTTCTAGTCTCCTGATCAACAAAATTGAAAATTCAATAAATATTAGTCTGCTATTTACATCAACAACACATTACTGTCCAGCCAGACTATCACACTCTCTCTCACACTCACAGAAAACACAAATATACACGATAAAAAAACCCTCTCTAACTAACCAGCGAATAACTGTCCCAAAAAACAAGTCTAATGTATTTGTGACGTAATATCACATCACGTGACACACATAGATTAGACATTCTTTTTAGCGGGTCACTAACAAAATGCTGCACAAAAATTGAAATCTGTTGGTTTGTGTGCATACTTGCACTGATCGGAAATCTACATAGTGTAGAATAAATGAGAATTCATAATAGAATATTTTATCTAACCGCTAAGAACTGTATAAAACACCTTTGTAACAGACATGCAACTCCGTATTATCAAAAAGTTTCTAAAATTAATTTTCTAAATGTGCAATGAACAGACTCCAGTGAGCTAAACAATGGTGTAAAAAAACAAGCCAGTGAAAAAGACAAATAATACACAGTACATCAAGCTTTTCCCCTCATTGAAGCTGAATAGTTAGAGACAACAATAACCAAATTCTTTAGCTCACTGATTGTAGCATCAATTCAGTCGGCCTAGATTTCAATCACAATTGCCATCAACAATGCATCACTTGTTATGAGTTAAAGCTGAAACATGTAAGTATCAAGGGGTGCGACATCTTTGGCTTGACATCATTCATCAATCAAAGTGGAAAAAAATCCAAAACAAAACAAACTAAAAAATAAACCCCAACAAAATTTAAAAACTCAGCAAAAAAGTTATATTTTCTGACCCAAAGATTCCAAAGTTCTTTTTCTGGAGAATTAGCAATAAAGCTCTTTTCCCCAGTCAAATAACTACAATTATTTTTCTGATCAAACAACTCAAACTTTAAAAAAATGGTATGTACCATTGTCATTATCAGCAGGTACTGCATAAACATGTCTAATGACCTGACTCAATCTGAAAAAAAAAAAACATCACACAAATATTGATTACACTTATTGTTACACAGAAATATTGGTTACTAGATCTAGAAAAAGAACATGGTTGAAAAGAAACCCTATAGCTATCTAATGTGGGACTTGCTTGTCATGTAATTATCACAAGGAGATAAATTACTAAATGATTGATTATGCAATATCAGATACACCCCCATCCCCCATTAGTTACAAAAATATGGTACCACATACTGTGTTAAAAATCACACAAACGTACACAGACTAACTTTGAGTAAAATGATGACACTTTCTCTATCACCAAAGTGATTCCTTGATCAGCACAAATATGAGCAGTTCACAATCAGAATTGTTGCGAGACTTCACCAGTCATGGAGTAAACCAGATACACAGAGGACAAGTAAAATAGACTTCATATTATGCTGGGATACTTAGAGTAAAATACAAAAAGTTTTGAAGAACTGTAACACAGACTTAAACAGACATCATTTTGTAGTGAAAATGAAAACAACAAATTTTTCTTTCAATAGAGGCTAGCCTTCACATTAACATGTAAGCTGAATTTCATCATAGGCTTGTAATTTTATGGATGAAGAAGGGCAGTAAAAATAAGTGCAAGAGGTAAAAAAAATAAAATAAAAACAACAAAAAGTGAGAAAAAAAACCGCAAGTTGATTGAAGTGTAAACAAAAGAATTCATAAAAATTAAAGCTGTTAGCAAAAAACACAATCAAAAGTCAATGAGAGACGAAAGAAGAGCTGATGGGACAAGGCTCTGGGACATACGCAAATAAATTAAAGCTGCTCTTATCTCTAAATGAGACCCCAACAGGGTATGGCTCCTTTGAAACAACATTTCCTCATGGTGCTAACCTTTTGGTCTAAGTCGTACTTTCTGCTGTAGAGATATCACCAAAAGATATTCTCATTTGCTTAGAGTTGGCAGTTCATAAAAAACTTTCTTTTCGTGTTTATATTTTGGTTACATCTGAATAGACATATATGTCTGTCGCAGATCTGGCACTGGATGACGATGATGATATATTGGTTCCTTTTCACAAAATATAATAATATGAAGACATGGGGGCTAGCTCTGGGACTTGCCTTTCGGCTAATTTAGATGTCAATTAAGTCTGACTTAGGCTGAAAGGTTCGCAACATAAGGATTTGTCCCTCCTGCATCATAGAGTCATGCAGAGCACAGTCACACTTACTTTCCCTTGCTCAAGCAGCTACACAACATTACATTTACAAACTTGTGTATTTCACTTCTGAACCCTCTTTATCCTCCAGAAACATTTGGTAACATTTTATGAGACACAGACCTTGAGGAAAAGTGTGTCATGGAAAACTTTGAGAAGAAAGTTCAACACATTGAGTGACATGGTCAGTTCTGTGTGATGGCAATCAATACTAACATTTGTCATCAAAAAATCGCATCCCCCGTGATGATACAAGCTTTTCCTAGAGAGGTAGTTCTCAGTGCACGTATCAGTACGTTCCACACATTCACACTGGGACATTGCAACACAGGTTAAGGCTACACTGCAACTCACACAAAATCAAACTCATTATAAAAAATTCCCACAATATCACAATTATTTCTGAAATACAGTCAAATCTTCAAGAATACACTGTACTGTTAATACAGTAGATTGACCCAAGGGCAAGAACGCACGAGTCTGTCAACTTACAACAGTCACTTCAGTCAAGAACATCACTCACATACATACAGGCCCACAAAAACTGATGGACAAGAATCAAAAAGATCCATACATGCAATATAATAACATACCACATATAGAACTCTCTGACCCAGGGCCCACAAAATGGGGCAATATCTGCCAGAAAAACACTTATGTTGCACATTATAACCCCACTGGACCACATGAACCTCTATCATGCAAACAAATCTTTCCAACATTATTATATCTCACCCATAGTCCTGTCTCAAGCATTTTTAACTCAAAAGGGTGAAATGCGTGACATGATGAGATATGTAATGAAGAGATGGGATTAAAATGATTCACAAACTATATGTGCTTCTATTTTTTTGGTCAAAGTAATGAGTATAAAAGTAAAAATGAGAAAAAGAAATGAATGTACTCTATAAGAAAAAGAAATAAAGTAATCAATTAAGACGTTCCTGAGTATCTGCGCTCCAGATATTTATAAATAGAACTCTACGAAATGAGCAGTTAATGACATAAATTTATCTCTTGAACACTCACTCTTCTGACATGAATTCAGAAATCCTTCAATGCCACTCATTCACATATATATAGAGATGAATGACACAAACATCTCTCAAATTCGAGCATCATCACTCCGTCAATATACATTTGGTCAGCCAAATACTATAACAAATTGTATCCAACTAAAACCATACATGCATGCATGCTTGCAAGCACACACAACACAGACACACACACAGACACACACACACACACACACACACACACACAATTACGAACACACAAAAAAACTTGTCCTCACTGTCACAACTTCCATAAAACTCTCTGTACCATCACACTCAAGAAACAGACCAGTGCACACACAAACGGTGTCAACAACAGTCTCGGCGAGCTGTTGGGGTCTCCGCCGTGCCCCTCTTCTGAGCTGAGGGGGTTCGGATCCAGGGTGACTGGGGGTGGGATGCTGGACCGTTCCATCGCAGCGGGGAGCAGGGGGGACAGGACCAGGTAGGAGGCGAGGTTGGGGCTGCCCAGTTTCATGAGGTTGTAAAGTCGACCCGCCTCTGTCTCACAGGCCTCCACCTGGAACACATGTGCCACAACAGTCGTTATTTCAAAGTAGTGAAAAAATAAACAGAAACTTGGATATAAAGCTGTCCCCACGGTTTTATGCACCTCGCATAATTTAGCAAAATTTGATCATTTTTGGCATAATTTCTGATTATTTTCCTTTATCGTTCTTTGCTAAAATTAATGGAATCACATAATTTCACATTTTTTGGCTCAGTTTGCATAATTTCAAATTTTTTTGGGACATAAAATCGCAGGGACAGATAAAGGTTTAAGAGACAAATATTAATATTAGTCATTTCAAAATTGTCACCTATCTTCAATCTAGGGGCTACACCCAGAACATGATAGAAAAGAAAGGAGCTAATAATATTATAAGGGCTAAAGAATTACATAACCAGAGCAAATGAGAGGGAGTAAAATTTAATAAGGTGGTCGTGCAATCAGCACGTCCTTGCATCTATATAATGTATGTATGGTTGTGATGGTTCTCCTTTATGTGGTTGAACTGGCTCTTCTTGTTACTGTGAAATATTTTACCTTGTGTGAATGAGTCATTACTTTTCAGCGATCATGTGATTGATGGAAAGCCCTCAGAGCTTTTACTTGTATGGGACGGAGCGCTATATAAATGCAACATATTATTATTATTATTATTATTATTATTATTATTATTATTATTGTCATGCTAAGGAAAAAATTATTTCTATTTCAGGACAGACACAATAAACAAATTCAACCTCACACCAATTTCAACAGTAAATTTTCAATTAACTGATATATAGAGACTACAAAAAAAATAATAATTTGTATCTAGTTTTAATTTCACTTCACAAGAAGATGGGCAAGCTACAGGTGTTAAGAACTGACCTGCACCATAGTGGCTGCTGGGACCACCGGGGCCACAATGACCACCAGCTCCCCATTGACGCTGATGTAGCCAAAGACGTCACACTCCTGGACCGACACCTGGTTAGACAGAGCGTTGAGAACATCCATGGCAGAAACGGTGCGCGATCGTTGGTGCTCGGCCACCGCGTTCATCAAACGGGGGTCCCACAGAAGGGTCAGTTGTGTGGCTGATTGACAAAAGGGCAGAAAAATAATGAGGAGGATAATCTAAGTAAATGTGGATGTTTAACACACAAACACGGACATTTTAAAAGCAAATTGACTATTAAATGCTAGAAAACAATGTGGATATTTAACACACAAGCACGGACATTTTAAAAGCAAATTGACTATTAAATGCTAGAAGACAATGTGGATGTTTTAAACACAAGCAAGGACATTTTAAAAGCAAATTGACTATTAAATGCTAGAAGACAATGTGGATGTTTAACACACAAGCACGGACATTTTAAAAGCAAATTGACTGTTAAGTGTAATAAGAAAAAAACAGATGTTTTAAACGCAAACAAGAACATCTCAAAGTCAGTTGACTGCTTAGTGCTAAGACTCCACCATACACCATTTGGAAAAATGAAGAATGACAGTCTTATGCCGAGCAGTCGGAACGAGAATAATTTCAGAAATCAGTGACGTTAGAATTTAAACATCTTCATTTATCCACAGATTGCGTTCACTGTCTGAAATTATCTTCCCTAAGTTAGGATTCAAAACGTCTTCTTTTATCTGCAGACGTTCATTGTCTGTAACTATTTTCCCAAAGTCATTGAAGCTTATATAATTATATCCTACTACTAGACAAGAAAAGAAGCAAAATGTCCGGTCAGACACCAGCCAGCTGCCTGCATCATCAGGATTAAAGACAGCCTGCCTAGTCAGTCATCTCCTTTCTCCTTCATCATTAGCCTATCATCAAACAGTGCACACAATCTATTATATAATTATTACCTTCTTTTTGTTCTCAGAACTTAGGCAACCACCCCCTCCCCTCCCCAAACACAAGACATAATGTAGGTCATTGCGCTGAGAGGAATTATATTTCAAGATGGACACAACAAACGATTTTGACCCCTACACGGGTATGAAACGTTAAAAATAATTTGCTGCAATTTACTAAAAAAGATTTTATCTTTACCTCGGTTAAAGTCAACCTCAAGACATGGTAACAGTGCTAAGGTTGGAGAACAACAAAGACCAGTATCTAAAACACCAAAGGAAGTAACAAAGCCTATAATGGAGTACAAACAGAATTGTGGGGGCTTACTACATATAGCACAGCAGCCTCCCGGGGGGACGATGCCATTGCAGTTGCTAGGAGACAAGGGAGGGCATTGGATCCTGTTGCAAGATGGCGTCTTCATGGCTTCTCCAGCTGGTGGCAATAAAAAATCTCCCATAAAATAATAACAAATTACATTTAGGCCAATATAGCACATTTTTACTGGGAAAGTGCTCAGTGTGCTTTGAAATAACATAAATAACATAGTTCCAAAAGTATTCCTTTCTCTCTCTCGTCTCTCTTCTTAATATGAATATGTTGCTTGCAGAAATGTGGTTTCAAATTTGTCCATATGGATAACTGAAGCAGTACCTACTTGAATTAACAACAAAAAAGTCATACAAATGAACACCAATTCCTTGAGTCCAGAAAGAACAAATGTAGCCATTTAAAATTATACCTGTAAGATTGCGAACAAATTAAATGAAGACTGCTTTCTCAACCCTATCCATACGCCTAGGGTCATTTTGTACACCCGGGGTTGTATACTTTACGTTTTAGAATACTTCTAGTACGAAAATCTCTTTGAAACTTTAAGTATTTCTCAAAAAATAATTTTGACAGACTGCTATGCAAAGCGTACAGATCGGATTAATGAGTAAATTTCCTCTTTGGAAAGTGGTGGCACAGAGTTCCCCACGTCGTATGGATACGATAGTAAAACACGATGTGCGGATAGGGTTAAGTTCACTATGAACTAAAAATCCGTTGACACTTACACATACCGGTGAGATTGCCAAAAGCCTGGCACTTGCTCGCGTAGTCCACGGTGACCCGGGCCGCGTGAGCTGCACACTCACTACCGTACGTCTGGCCGTCATGGCCGCACACCACCCCGATGTTGGAGCACGATGTCTGCATGAGGGGGAAAAAAATCATCATATGAGTCTGAGAGTGACACACCGAAATATTATTACAATATAGCTGAGTAAGAAACCCTTATAAGCAAAGCCAATTTGAAAAAAGAAAAGGTCAATCAGCTGGTCAGATATACTGACCCCCAAAATTTTGACAATTGCTTATTTCAATTTTTGTATCTGTGGTATCGATTTCATATGCTTTTAAAAATATCTTGTCAAAATTCCAATTTTTGAAAAAAGCAAGAAAAGGTACGATACCTAATATGGCATACAATTTTTAAAAGAATGAAACATTTTTTTTTCTTTCTCCCCCAAAAATTATGCTTTCCAGGCTTAGAACAGTTTAACAGCTTGCCAATGATAACATGCATTCAGCTTTAATGAATCAGTCTGACCTGGCAGTGTCCTCTGTAGGCCAAAGTCTGTCCGTGGGAGAAAAGCAGACAGAGGTTGGTGAACTCCTCCCCGCGTGTGCTGCAGGCCGGCTCGTGGTGGTGTGGGTTACACTGGTCTGTGTCGTCAACTGAAGAAGAAAGTCGCACAACAGCGTTAAAGCTTGTGGTTTTTCTCTTAGTTTTTAGTTTTAGAAGAAGTTTTACTGCCCTCGCAACTGCATAAGGTCATATGAGCGTCAGAAGATTAGAGGTGTTACAAGAGAGTAACAAACATTAAAAAGAAGAAGGGGAGATAAAGATGACAGATGTTTGATAGGAAAGAAGAAGCAAACCACATCAGAGCATCCGCCAACCACCCACGGTTTTTCTTTAAAGTGTGTTTACATCCGCATGAACAGTTTAGATTGTTTAAGAGGCAGGCTTCTGATCTTGCTTGTCAGAGTCAGAGCCAACCTGGGCTGAGAGGGACATATCCAAGTTGAAAGGGAGAAAGGCAGAGGCAATACTTCAAAGGAGACATCCCACATGGAAAATTCGTCATCAATACTAATGAGTATTATTCCACCCTATGGAGAAAGGAACTATTTGAACTGTTTGAATCTTTCATCCTTACTTTAGACGTTGGGGTAGGTGGATCTCAGAATCATCATCATCATTAATGCCTTTCCCCCCTGACAGGGTATAGGCCACATACAAGCTCCTTCCATTTATCTCTATCCTGGGCCATCCTTCCTAGCTCATTCCAAATTAGCTTCATATCTCTCAAGTACCTTTTCACACATCTCCTTCATGTTTCCGGTGGCCTACCCCTGCCTCGTGCTCCCAGTCAGTTCTACTACAGCGACTGTCTTGTGATGTTTCCACAGGGCTTTCTTAAGGTATCTCAGAATCAGTACTCTAAAAAAACCAAATAAGTAGGAGACTCACCACACTGGAACTGTGGGCAGATCCTCCCTGTGAGGTCGTTGAGACACACCTGAGGGCGAGGCACACACCTGAACCCTGACGGACACGGCTTGTGCGAGCAGATGTCTCCGTTGTCACACGTGTTGTACGTGACTCCAGCACACTTGGCGATGCACGTGTTGGGGTACGTTTTGCCGTTCGTCCCACACACAGGGTGGTAGTCTGTGGGGCAGTTTCCTGGCATTCCTGTGGGCCGAGTGGTGAAGACAGATTGGATTATTGTTACAAATACATTCTGGATATCTTTTCAGAACAATTTTTCATTTTTTTGGTGTGTGAGTTTGTAAATGTATGAAAGCAGCTGAGATTGTTTATTTCCATTGTGGAAAAAAAGTAACTCCCAGATTTTTCTTCTCAACTACAGATAATCATAGTCAAGTAACTGCTGAAAGTGAATATCTATAGTTTGTTGGGACTTGCAAAAACTTATGACTGAGAAAAGTATGACCATGAATATGTCATGTAAATGTGAGCCCTGGGTGTCAGAAACTATCAGAAATTTCTCTCAGGTACAAAGCTAACCGTCACCTGTGTAAAGAGGAGAACGAGCGTCAGGTTGGCAGGACCTCCGAGCACACAACAATTTGCCACTTTGGCACACACACGGGTTGCCATCAACCAGGAAGTGATCACCATGTTCTGGGAATAGAGTTAAATGTCAAATGACGCAATCATGTACATTAACCACAGTTTACAATTCAAAAGTGAAACACTGAAAGAAGAGAAAAATGTGCAGATAACTTTGCATGAGAACAGACAGGAAACAATACAATGACAATTTGTATCATAAAACAAAATGAAAGAAATAAAAACAATTTGTGAAATTAAACCTGTCAGAATCAGGTAGAGCATTATATAATATACTATAAATAAAATTCCAAACAAAAATCCTGGTTAACTGAAGATACTTTAACATTTTCCAAATCCAAAAATCTCTCACCTTTCCTATTCTCATGACCCAGCAGACATGAGTCTCGTCGTAGACACGTCAACGACTTGCAGTTTTCAATCTTTCCACGGCTGCTGCACTGACATGCCAAGTGGCACTCTTCTTGGCTCGATGGCTGAGAGTCTGGGTTAGCCAGGCGCACTGCGGTGCCTTTAGGGACCAGAACCTGAGACACCTGTCCTAACGGGCAAGCTGGTGGGAATAGAGAAAGAATAAGAAAATGTACTTTCTGAGAAAATTAAGACTACAGGGAAAATTAAGCCAACTTTAACAGAAATAACATACAGTAATATTTTAAAAAACAAAATTGACTTTTAAGTATCCAAATTATCTTAAGGTTTCTGTTAGAGGTCCAGTAATAACTCGGCAGTTACACACACTTTCTATAAATATTTAAATTCTCTCCACATGTCTTTTCGTATCCCAACTCTTTTTCTCTGCCTAATTACACTTCAAGGTGCATTTATTTATTCCTCACTGTACCTCTTCCAACTTTATCATTTGTTTCTATGTGATTGTCTTCACTATCATAAAACCTCATAGGGTTAGCTAGAGACCATGTGCGTGCGAGTGTGTGTGTGTGTGTGTGTGTGTGTGTGTGTGTGTGTGTGTGTGTGTGTGTGTGTGTGTGTGTGTGTGTGTGCGTGCATGCGCAAGCATACAAATCTAACATAACACCCAAAGATAGCATACCATACCTCGTTTTTCCCTCTCTATTCTATGAACATTATCATTCTAATGTGCTTCCCTATGACTCAATCAAGTGAAGCAGAACTGTTAGTGTAAACCCACAATCTGATGATACATAACAGCCAAAGACAAAAGCTATAAGTCATATATGGACAAACTCATGCAAGCGATCCTACCTTTGTGGCAGACGTAAGGCAGACACTGGTGGGACGACTTGCACTTGCGACGTTTGAGCAGACAAACCTCGTCCTCCGCACAGGGGCTGGGGTTGCAGGGGTGGTGGACCTCTCCGAGCTGGTGGGAGTGTGGACTCTCAACTGAGATACAGGAAAATGTCCAAAAATCAATATGAAAATGGGTAATTTTAACTGGAATACAGTAAAATATCAAATTATCAATATGTGTCACGACGCGGTGGAATCAGGTGCTCGTCAATTTTTGGACATGTGGAGTTATTGGTATCGCTTTACAGCTTGTTCATTAGTCTTGCTTTTGGGTAAAAAAAAACAACAGCTAATTAATCATGAATAGAAGTGGAGATATTTGCGATTGAAGGAGGAGGGGTTTATGAGATAAAATTTGCGAGAAAATGGCCGCCAAAGTTTGGTAACTTCCAAAGCTTGAAAGTCCTTAGAAACTGTAAATTTACATTTTTGAGCCTTAAATCAACATTTTCTTAAAGTGAAATCCAAACAGAAATGTGTTTTTAAATGGACCATAAAGGTGTTGAGTCTAAAAACAAATCGATGAAAATTGCCAACGGACAGAAAAATGTCAATTTCTTCAATTTCTTTCTTTTGATAAGCGCCTGATTTCACCACGATGCATCCCATATGAGAATGGGGAATTCTAACTGGAACACAGCAAAATATCAATACAAGACTCTAGACTAGAACACAGTACAATAACAATATGAGAGTAGGGACTCTCAACTAGAATATGGTACAATTTCAAAATATCAATACAAAAGTGGGGAATTTTAAATGGAATACAGTAAGATAATCAATATAAAAGAGGGAATTCTCCATCAGAATACAATAAAATGTCAATACAAGAGTGGGGTGTTAACTGGAACACAATGACAGCAGTTTTCCTGTACTTGACTGATATTTTGCCTATGCCCCAAAACAATTTTTTTCTTTCCCGCATTAGTTTCATATTTCCATTCATGAAGTCACGGCTTAAAAAAACAACAAAAAAACAAAACATTAAAAGGAATGAAAAGACACACTGAACTTTTCAAGTTTGAAAAAAATTATGTGTCCTTTCGAAGTGTTCAAACAATAATAATAAGCTATTCTTTCCTGAATACTTACACAGGTAACTTTCCATGGAGACACAGGCCCCTGGGGTAGATTTTGAAGGGAGAGCATTGCACAGGGCTGGCACAGTCTTGTCCCCTGACAGTTTGGAAGCATCTCCACATTTGGTCAGAATGAAAAGACAGTCTTCCCTGGAGACAAATATGTCAGAATCACAGATATGTCATTTGCAGTGGATACGATTTCAAATCCCAATACTGAAACTTGATATAACGAATAACACTCTTAAGATTCAAAGAAATATGAATAAATAACGTTTCAAAAAAAACCCCTGAGAAGTACATTTTATACATACAAAGTCTAAAACAACATTGCTCGAAAAAAAAGAAAAATATATGCTGCTAAGCAAAAACAATTACCTTTTGTGAGTGTGTGGAAAAATAAAAGTCAGTTTATATTAAGTAAGGTGTACCTATCTAAAGGTGAAGTATCTGATGATAATGGTTTGACTTACTTGCACAGACTAAAGAGACTCAGCTCAGAGCTACACGGTTTGATCTCCAAGGCACAAGCAATAGCTTTCCACATCTCTGGCACACACTGGCTAATATCTGTACAAATAAGAAGGAAAAAAATTCTTTTTAATAAGAAATAAATGGCTTTGATTAATTTTCATTCCTAGGCCTCTACTACTGTGAACAATGAGGCGGAGGCAGAGAAAGGGAGAGTGGGCAACAGAAGAAAGAATAGGTGGGGGTGGGGGTGGGGGGGTTCGTGGGGGGGGGGGGGGGTGACCGTCACATGGGCTACTTAATTTTTCTTTAAATCAATGGACATTTAGTTGGTGGGAGATGGTCCTCACTACAGAACAATGTTATATTATGATAGAACTGTTGGTTTAAACCCACAGAGCAAGTGAAGATGTACAATGTCCATCAACCACCTGCAAGTTAAAGAGGAACCCATAGAAACATTTATGGTCCCACAATGCTGATGAAAGAACACAATGGCAGAGTAATGAATAAATGGAAAAGAAGAAATGATTCACACCTTTGACAGGAATGGTGATATGAGGTAGAGAGATTTCTCCATTCAACCACGTCATGTACGTGCGCCGTGCAGCACTGTCAGCCTCAGGTGAACAGCTGCGGAACAGCTCGGTGGGACGATGGTTGAAATTGCTGCAAAACTTGAGACCTGAGCACCCAAGTTTACACGGCTGATCCACTGTAACACAGCAACAAAAAAAGAAACAATCACTTTTAACGTAAAAAGACACCAACGCACTTAAATGAAAAAAATGAGTATGTTTCAATGAATAATAAATAAGCAGATAAGTTTCACCCCTTCCCCAGACATGTTTGGATTTGCTACGATAAATACCAGTATGTTTAAATTGAAGAAAAACAAAAGCGGGGGGAAAAGATATCATACTGCAGCAGAAATTAACAGGGTAAACGGGTATACAAATACTTTTAAAAGGAGAAAAGATCAGGCCTAATAAAACAAGTTGTGGGTTAAAAAACAATGAACCAATGTCAAAATCTTAATACACCTTCACAATAAACACTCTTTTACCTTTAATCTGTTGCCACATTACCTCTAAAATTAAATCTTTATCTCTAATAAATTCTACAAGAAATTAATCTAAAAATGTGTCAATAACAAATATGATTTTGTTGTATGTCCTTTGCATCTTGAGAAATGATCTTAAAGCAATATGCACAAAACAGTTTTACATGGGTTGTAGATTGTCCAAATACTGCTTCCCTGATATGCTACAAAGGTGTGACATGGTATATACATTTGAAATCAGGGAAGGAGTAAGGGTGTGTCTATTCTATGATTTTGTAAGATTGTGAAATATAGTTTAGTTTAAGTTGAGGTTTTACGGTGCTCACAACTGCATAAGGTCATATGAGCCCCAGAAGATTAGAGGTGTTACAAGAGAGTAACAAACATAAAAAAGAAGAAGGGGAGATAAGGACGATAGATGATTGATAGGAAAGAAGAAACAAACCAAACCAGAGCACCCGCCAAACACCCACTGTGAAATATAAGTTCAATGCATGAAACACAAGAGTCAAGAACTGTACCGTCAGTGAGACAGCTGTGCATGTTGGGCTCCACGGTAGACACAGGCTGCATGTAGGAGCAGATACTCTCAAACTCCGAGTGGTACCACCAGCCTGTTCTGAACGTCTGTTTGAGAAGGATACAAAAGACAAAATGTTAGTTTTAGTTTTAGGAAGAGTTTTACAGCCCTTGCAACACAATAAGGTCATATAAGTGCCAAAGATTAGAGGTGTTACAAGAGAGT
Organism: Aplysia californica; assembly: GCF_000002075.1. NCBI lineage: Eukaryota > Metazoa > Mollusca > Gastropoda > Aplysiida > Aplysiidae > Aplysia > Aplysia californica. Next base: position 448,193 of record NW_004797349.1, read on the forward strand.
AACATACACAAAAAATAAGGAGGAGAGATCAGGATGATAGATGTTTGATAGGAAAGAAGGAGCAAACCACACTAGAGCACCCACCAACCCAAAAATATACAACCGACCTACACATTTAAATAGTAAAAAGAAAGACAAGCTTGCTGCACAAACAATTGCCCAATTGAAACTTGCCTGACTCATTAACTATGATATAAGAGACTAGACCTATAACTTAAAACAGACATCACAATATGTGAGGCTACAGACCTGTGTGCAGAGCTCCCTACAGCGGCTTGATGTGGCTTTGCTACAGCACTGTAACTTGGCGTTGTCAATGCGGGACACGGGAGCAGTCTCGTTCTTCCTCACACTGGGGTTTGTCAGGAAACACTGCCACAGCGGGTCCTGGTGGGAAGAACAACAAGAAACATTGTTAACACATCAGTTTCTTTAGGCAAAATGGTTTTCCCAAAGCTCACTTCCGCCAAAAGACCAGTATTATGACACAGGTCTTAATTAAGAGACAAGCTTGCCGTATACAAAATAATGTTTGTTGTCAGAAACAAATATTGCTAAATGGTCACAGTCACTTTCCCTTCTCTCCAAATCCTTCAATTTGTTCATACATTGGTGTCGTTCCCCAGAGCAAAGGTTTCAATATATGCCGCTGTAAGGAACATTAAATGCAAGCGACATCAAAATTTTAGATCTAAAAAATGGGACTGCCTAATAATGATCACAACAAGCCTTACAAGAGACAGGATTTTTCCCAGATTTGACATGTGGTGTCTTACCGTAGGTTGAGGGGCTGAGCATGCCTGGATGAGCTCATCAATGCGGTCATTTTCTGACATGACCGTACGCAGCACACTGCGACAAGTTGACCGGCAGCGTGACGTCTCCGCATGCTCACAGCATGGCATAACTGTGGGAAAGACAGACACAATCATTTAAGACAGACACAAATATTTAGTATGAAACTTTTAGGACTCAGGACTTGTTATATAAAAAACAAAACAACATGAGATGGATTATCCATTTTATGTGATCAAGAGAACAGGACTTATTTCAAAACAAATAATTTTTTAGATAAAACACTTGGACATGGGCTCAATGGTTTAAGAGCAGATTCAAACCAGGGTCATCCACTCCACAGCCCAGCAAGGTACAAGCTGAGCTAATGGTCGACACACACCGCCTCTTCAACATCTACACCACACTCAGTGCACCATCCCCTTTGATATTTACAGTACATTCAGTGAAGTAATAGTAACAACAGTTCTCTCAGTGATGTCTGATGATGACAAATGCATCTGCGGAGGAGTATATTTCTTAAACTATATAGAAGTAATAAAGGTCAAGATGATTTAGTGGTATTGGTGGTGTACTAGTTAGGCTACTGGACCCGTACTCGTGAGACTGTGGGTTCAGGGTTTCGAGCCTCAGCTCGGTCCAATGTTGTATCCTTGGGAAAGGCACTTAACAATAATAGATAGCATTTGTATGGCGCAAATCCCCGCTCAACAGCAAGCTCTATGCGCTTCACAATCTATACTATTACCCCAGCAGACCTAAGAGCATTCTCAAACAACCTCAACTTCCTGGGAAGCATAAATACAGTTTACACGAATTTCCCATTTGGCACGCTTCTTTCGGAGATGGATGCTAAACTCGGAGGAGGTCCCAATAGTGTTGATAAGGGCATTAAACCTATACCATAATTTCACCATATGACTTGTGGCTTCTGCTACGGCCAATGAGACCAATTCTGGCGGAGTGAAGCCCACCAAAAGAGACTCACAGTTCTGATTGTGTCCGCTGTAAGGCTGCCACTGCCTGAGCACACACTGCTCCACCCGCTTGTCCGTGGCGCCGCAGTGTCTGCTCAGCATGGCGCGTGTGGCCTTCGTGTTGCTCACACCGGTCAGCGAGATGCCCCGGCACACGATGCCACATGACGTTGAGGTGGCCTTCCGGCAGCAATGGCCGGCGTCTGAAGGAACAGTTGGGAGAAGGGAGAAGGGAGAGGGGTGGGGAGAGGGGTGGGGAGAAGGGGAGGGAGGGAGGGAGTGAGGGAGGGGTGGGAAAGAATGAACGATTGAGGGTGGAGGTGAAGGTAATAAACGAGCAACACGATACGCACACATAGATAGTTTTTGTTTTTTGTAAGAATTTTACTTCACTAGCAATACAAATAGGTCAAATAAGTGCCCGAGATTAGAGGGCTTACAAGAGAGTAAAAAAACATAAAAAACAAGGAGAAGAGATAAGGACCATAGATGTTCGATAGGAAAGAAGGAGCAAGCCACATCACATCACCCACCAACCACCCCCACAGTATGGGGGGAAAGGGGATGGAGGAAAGGCAAAGAAAGAGCAAATGAGGGTGGAAGTGAGGTTAATGAACAAGCAAGACAATACGCACACATAGATATAGTTTTAGTTGGTTTTTTTTGGTAAGAGTTTTACTTCGTGCAGCACAAATAGGTCACATAAGTGCTAAATATTAGAGGTGTTACAAGAGAGTTACAAATACAAAAAAGAACGAGGAGAATTAAAGACGATAGATGTTTGATAGAAAAGAAGGAGCAAATCACACCAGAGCACCCACCAACCCATACATATACACACGACCTGCACATTTAAATAGTAAAAAGAAAGGAAGACAGGTATTTAGTAAGTAAATGTACGGTCAAAGCATATATACACAGTACAACCAGACAACCATATATTGACGCACACACACACACACACACACACACACACACACACACACACACT
>NW_004797349.1:451055-453105 GCF_000002075.1 Aplysia californica
CATACAAACACACAGACACACACGCACACAAACAAACACACACACACTGTCACATATCCTCTCCTCCACACATAAACATAATGATATAATTGTACACTTGCACTCACAAACAGCGAGCGCCGTTAACTAGATAGGAACTCAATGATACTCCGAACTGAGCTCTAAAAGTCATATTATGTCCCCGACACATCACAATCGATATCACATCACTATTAGTATTCCATTCACATCGTCATCAATAACAAATAACAATCACTGGACATCAATCACAACGCAACACATCCCACCGGAGCAAGAAAATATCAACTTACCCTACCAATATCCATATCACGACTGACCACACGGAGGAAGGGACACACGACAGCACACACACACACACACACACACACACAAACACACTGTCACACATCCTCTCCTCTACACATAAACATAATGATATAATTGTACACTTGCACTCACAAACAGCGAGCGCCGTAAACTACTTACCTAAAACAAACTCAATAAGAGACTAGCAGTCACATGCACGACATAAGCGAAGAATGATCGTTAACAGCTAGTGTTCAGCTAGATACATAATCCGTATTCTGAAAGGAACTCAATGATACTCCAAACTGTGCTCTAAAAGTCATATTATGTCACCGACACAACACAATCGATATCACATCACTATTAGTATTCCAATCACATCGTCATCAATAACAAATCACTGCTACAACACACACACACACACACACGCACACATGCAATCAAACTAATACATAACTATTTACACATCCATCCTACACTACGACTTCCTTCAAGTTATTATGCACACACACAGACACACACACACACACACACACACACACACACACACACAGGCATGTGCCCAGACCAGCCCGCATACACACGCGCAAGCATTCTCGCGTGTGCACAAGGCAACATGCGTGAGCGCTCACACAAACACAAACACACACACGCACATACACACACACACACACACACACACACACACACACACACGCGCGCGCGCGCGCGCACACAGTGTGACACACAAACACAAATACACACTTGCTAACACACACACATAGTTTCTCTCTTTTTCTCTTTGACACAAACACGAGAGCGAACGCACGCACACACATACAGGCACACACACACATACATACACACACACACACACACACACACACATACACACACAAACACAAACTTGCACTCACTCATAGCCGCGTTCATGCACCCTAAACCACACGTGAATACACTCGCTAAGGTAAACATGTTTATTCAAGTACAAAAATAAAACACAAACATAAATACACACTCACAAATACACAGACATACATACGTACACATACATACAGGTAAATACAGGCACATAATATGTATACATAGAAATCTCACGATATCCTTACCTTCCTGATTCTGAGTGCAGGTGAAGAGCGAAGGTTCCGTCTGTATGGAACAGGATCTCAGCATCTCATCCTCGCTTTCAGCCTGGAAGATAGGACGAAAAAGAACAAATATTTAGTAACGATGAGCTAGAAAGTACAAACAAAAAGAAACCAATCCCATCAATTCTAAAAAAACAAAACAAAACGAACGACAGGCAGGTACAGTACGCAGCTAAATATATCAACATTTGTTACTACAAACACTGTGAATGTAATGAACGAACAAATTATGCTTAAAGCAGGGCAAATAACAAAGAAAACGTTGGGGCTTTAACCCCCCAAAAACAAACAAACAAACAAAACAAACAAAAACACCCCCCCCAAAAAAACAACAACGAAAAAAACAACAAACAGCAACAAAAAACAACCCCCAAAAGCAACAACAACAAACAAACAAAAAACAAACAAAAAAACCCAAACAAAAGACACTCCCCCCTCCACCCCCTCCACGCCATCCCCAAACCGCCATATCAAGAATCTCCCAAGCATCCACCATACACCGCTTGTGTGGAGGCTTTACCTTTTACGTCACATACAAAATACATGCATGTTATACAGTGCGGAAAAGGACGTTTACAACCACTCAACATCTCTCTCTCTCTCTCTCTCTCTCTCCC
>NW_004797349.1:457707-460305 GCF_000002075.1 Aplysia californica
TGGTGTGAGGGGAGGGGGGGATTCTCTGTGTCAGTTTAAGTGTTACTTCCCAGATCCCCCAAATTCCCAGCAATCACAAACGTCCTGTACATTTTGTCAGTTTCCCGACCACACGCCAACATACGCCACACTCGCCGAGAACTTCCGTCCACCCGTCGTTGTTGGTCTCCATAATTTCCTTCCCCAAAATCAATAGGCTAGGTGAAACGTTCACCTTTTCACTCAGAAAACTGGCATGGCTTCAACCCAGCGGCAAGAATAAATGAAATCACCAAAACTTACCTTTCCTGTGTAATCAATATGACAAAAAAGATAATGTGTTGTTTTTGTGTGCGAGACGCAAACGTCACAACAAAAAATCTTCACCGGCACCCCTCACATCCTTCATACCTGTCGGTTGGAAACAAATATGATGCAAACATCTAAAGTAAAAATCGCTGCACTCGCCGAAAAGAGATAAAGTAAAAGAAAACAGATTGCATTATAAGACTTTTAGCATCGTAAACCACATTGGAAATTACTTGTCCTGTGGCATCTCCACAAAACTTCAAACGCAGAAAATAGAGCCTTGAGGCAATCATAACCTGATAAATAATGCATGTTGCGAGAAAATTGGCCATAGTTAGGCCTGATTAGAGAAGAGAGCGAGAGAAAGAAGCATCACATGATGGGGAAATCCTCCCGCTGTTCTCCATCAGGCGCTCAATAATAACGCAGGGGACACATCCAAAGCAGAGATGCCGCTCTGTCCGGAAACTCAAGTTGAACAACACAAGTCAGGTCTAATTTGCTTGGACTTCTCATTAGTGGTATGGGCGCCTCTGCTATAAAGCATCGGTAAACTACAAAAAAAAGGAGAAACGAATATAAAAATGTACATAGCTTAACAAATAAATATGTAAATAGGAGATTGCCATGCAAATAGAGAGCCACAAAGGAGTTGGCATCATCAAAAGAACAACGTTCCCTCGTCTCCAACAATCGAGTTGTTTGCGTAATCCCATGATACTTGATGTTAAGTTCGCAAAACCCACTAGGATTCTAGTTGAATTGGACAAGGCCAGGCCTTTTTTTTTTTCAACCTCTTTTATGAACAATACAGGACAAGGGGGGGGGGGGTGTCAAAAATACGTAAAAAGTACTTCAAGATCCACCAAACCCAACTCAGAAAATAACATGTGGAAATCAAAAAAGTACCCAGCATTGAAAAGAACATTGGAAAAACCCAAACTGTTAAAAATTCTCCCGCCCGTCTCTTTCCCATACAGCCCAAACCTGGCCCTACAAGGGAAGGGAGAATAGTAGGCTCCATTCACAGGCCACTAAAGCCCCCCCCCCCCCCACCTTTCAACAAAAAAAGGGGGAAAAAAAGAAGAAAAAAGTCAGAGTCTGACCTGACACGAAGGCGCGGAAAGATAAGAATGAAAACATACACAGAGACCGTTAAGACAGCCCGTCCAGAGAACGGCCAAAACACCGACGACCCCACAAAGAAAAAGCATCACCGAGCGGTACGTACCACAGTCGGTGGGAAAAGTCCGTTTCATTTAACAAGGGCGAGAGGTGAGCATGAGAAATGATTGGGGCAGCGCAAGCAAAGTGGCACTGATGGATGCCGTGGCTAGGACTGCAGCAGAGACCAGGCTACATCTATTGCCGGCGGGCAGAACACGAGGGCAGGTCGGTGCATTCAGGGTCAGAGGTAGAAGATCAGAAAGGTCATAATGTAATATTCATTACGCTCTTCTTGGGACAGTACCTTGTGGCGACTAAATAATTCATGCTGAGGTCCTTTTCTTGAATGAGTTCAGAGTATGTATCTGGTAATTTCGCTATGCATTTTTAAAGCTGCGACCGAACTTGACATCTCTGAAGGGATTTTGCAAAAGATCACGTTGAGCCAAGATGCCTGCTTCAATCTTTCTCTTCCCCGAACCAACGTATTATCAATGCCTTTCAATACACCACAGAATTAATTATCCGTGGATAAACTGGTGGAATAAAAGACTTGAAGTGCACACGAAACTCGATTAATTTAGTGTCATATCACTTGACCCCATTTAGTCGGTTCTATGAAAATGAAAGAGTATACCAACATTTAATACCCCCCCCCTCCAAAAACAAATATTTAAAAATCCCCTCGTGTTGGGGTGCCAAAAACCTCCATTTTAAGTGAATTCCGGCATGCCCTACAAATCTTCAGCGTGGGAGTCTGAAGCCAAATTAACAGTATTGTCCCGCGATCCCTTTTGGCAAAATTTCCACTCGCCGCACGTCTGTGAGTATGCAAATGAGGCAATCTTCGTCCCTTCGTTTCTCTTCACCGCCAAGTGACGTCATACGTCACAGTCCTTCGACAAGTCAGAAATGTTCCGTGTATCCTAGTGTGCGGTACACATCAACTTCAACCTTCCATTTTGACTTTGCTTGAGGTGCTACAGACAACGGGGGTCTCCACTCTGTGGGGCCGACATAGAGGTAGATACTAATATGACGTCACGCATGTACGGCATTTCATTGTATTCTAAGAATGGGGTGCGGCGCGCGCGCGCGCGTGTGTGTGTGTGTGTGTGTGTGTGTGTGTGTGTGTGTGTGTGT
>NW_004797349.1:462528-463680 GCF_000002075.1 Aplysia californica
CAGAGAGACAGAGAGACAGAGAGAGACAGAGAGAGAGAGAGAGACAGAGAGAGACAGAGAGAGACGCAATATTCAGACTGAGATGGGCCCTTATTACAAGACACAAGAGGAACAAAAAAAATCCCCAAACAGAATTGAAAGTGGACCAAAGGCAAACAAAAGTTATGGACGCTTACATACGACTTTTGTCTTCGTCCTTAAGTACCCTCGTCTCTGTAAATGTCCGTTTTGGTTTAAAAAAACAAACCCGTATAGCAGACATGTGCATATACACGAAAAATATACGCATGTACGAGCACGCACGCACGAACGCGTGCATACACACACGGCCGCTCTTTCAAACAAACGCAGGTACGTCAAAACGTGTCTCTCCAGCAGCCATCTTGTTAGAAAAAAAAAATTGTTCCGTGTCTTTACCATCAGACCAAATGGACGACTGCTCGGGCTAATGGTTCGGCCCAATTCCTACTGTTTACTCGCTCACGAGTATGAGAGCTTGGGTTACCTGCGCGGGGAGATGGCGAGCACGTGAAACAAGGCGGGGACGTACAGGCGCTCAAAGTAAACACAGAGATGTCAACACTTCTTCTACATCTTCTTCTCCCCAAGGAGGACATCTTCCTTTTCCTTCCATCCATCCGTCCGTCTTCATTCGCTCCAACCGGCAGGTCTCGCAGTCGAAGATTCTGCTTACTTTACTAGTGTCGCCACATACTGTTTTGGGAGTAAAAGTAAACTTGGGCCCTGTATTCCGAACTCATTTGACCTACTATGCACATATGGGCGGGTCTCCACCTTCTGTAGAGCCACATTTGAGTCGTTGCAACATTCTGCGCGAAAGACGAGTTTTTAACTCAAGTCTAGCTGTTTAAACAACACCTCTGTATCGTAAGAAACTTTTTTTGAGGAGCAAATGTGGAAGTCTGAACTTTGAAACACAAGCTATTATTATTATTGATGGAATAATGAGAACGCAGAACATAATATTCTGTAATATTTTTCAAAATTTAATTCATCCTCCAATTTATATCAGACCATGTGTGAAAGCTGCTAATGTTCTAATATTTACAAACATAATAATGTACAGAAGAGAAACATGCCTGCTGTCATCATTAGCAAATGATTCATCCAAGCTCTCCCCTTTCCAGCCTC
>NW_004797349.1:464107-466719 GCF_000002075.1 Aplysia californica
ACACACACACACACACACACACTCACACACACACACCAAAATAAGCACATGCCAGCAGCCATGTACGAAGTGTCACATAAAACGAAACGAAAACATCCTTTCCAATTCTGACCTGCACTTCTCTGATTTTTATGGGTGTCAGTGGACGAACACAAACAACTGGGAAAGATCAGACCAATAAATTAAACGTTTTGTGAGCTGCTGGGGTTCGACAATCTCGTCTTCACAAGAACAATTCATTTCTCTAAAAGAAGAAAAAGTTTTTATGCGCTTTGTTAGAATAAAAATGATAACATTAAGGAAAGAAGACGGAGTGAAGAACGAAAGAAAGCAAAAGGAGAAGAAACAGGAAAGAAGAAAGGTTAACAAAGTGGAAATGGGAAGCAGAAGAGGTTGGAGGTTGGATTTTGTGTGAGAAAGGCAGGAAACTCGAAGTGGCAGCAACACTTTCATTCCGGAAGTTGAGGTTGCCAAGGCGCCTTCACTCTGTCTGCCAAGGAAGGGAACTCTTAGCGTGATGAACCCATCATATTATTTGTCATTCTTCCCTCTTTCAGAAATCAACTTGAAGGACAACTTCGGTCCAATTGTATTCAACCGCCACTTCTTTTTTAAATTAGAAACGTAGAGATCTGATAGAAGAACCTTTTTAGTGACATCTTATTTCGTTCCAGTTTTATAAAAAAATAAATCTTTTAGTGCATCTCTCGCCATTTGTTTATTAAACGAGGCTGCGGCATTCTACATTCACACTTCGGAGTAGACAATCTGACAATAATATCGCTAGATGGCTTAGGCCATTAACGTCTCTCTCCGTCCAGAAGAGCGGGGACAGAGGCGAGCAGTAGTCAACTCCCTCATACGACCAGCCGTTGTTTGCACGTAAAAATACTTCTTTCCATTCCAAAATAGAAGAGAAAGAATAATTCTAAAATAGCTTTTTTTAAAGGACTTCTTTCTTCCCCCTAATCTTTAATCCCAGTTGCTTTTAAGACGAGTCTGTCCGGGTCCGCGGCGCAAATCTGGGTCCGGGACAAAGGATCATACAGCCATACGTCGCTATCTTCACGGTGATCCGGGCTTGAAACGATTCCCAGATAGAAAAACAAACAAGCCGCTGCCGTGCAGCTGCCACAGCGCCAGATAAAGCTGGAACTGATTTTGGAAATTTGGCGGAAGATTTCGTCTTCTATATTTTTCGGGGCTTTTTTCAGATTTTCTTTTCTTTTCTTTTCTTTCTTTTTTTTTTTTTTTTTTGCTTTTGGCCGCAATTTCTGTACACCACTCCTGCTGTCTGCCCCAGGGAAAACAAAATCAAGGCTAATATTAACTTGTCGCTTTCAAAATTCATTTCCGCGTTTTGTTATGAGAACAAACTAGATGCGATGTTGTAATAACAAATAAGAAGCAATCAGGAGTGCAAGAAAGGGGAAGGTGGAGAGACGTGGGGGAAAAGGAAGAGAAAAGGCAAAATGACCAAAAAAAGTGGGCAAACAGCAGTCAAAGTTGAAGTTTCTTTGTTTGTTTGTTTGAGTAAAGGGAAGCAGATCGACAAAATAACTGCTGTCATTTAGTGCACAAAAAAGAAAGGCAGACAGACAGAAATAATTGGGAAAGGAAAAAAGAAGGACCAGTCAGTGGCACGCTACAACCACCCGCATAAAACTGAAAAAATTTCGCAGAAACAAGAAAAAACATCAAGCAAAAGACAAAGCGTCCCCGAAACAGTATAATGTTACTGTTGGATGGTAAGCCACGGATTGGTATTGATAAGGTATGGAACGGTACGGCATTTTAAGTTAAAGTTTAGAGCATCATTGTATAGCTCGGAATGGAAGGCCACGGTTGAGTAAAAAGCAGTTTGGAATGAAATGTAAGGATATGTTGGATACGATCGGGTATGACACTGTGAGGGGGGTACATTTCAGCTAAATCAGTTTGAAAAGAAAAATAAACGTTGGCATTTTTACGCCCCCATCAACACAATAATTAGATCATTTAGGAGGCGGGCTTCCACTTTGCCTTGTAAGGTCTACCTAGACTAGACTGAGAGGGATACAACATCCCGACGGAAACACCGAGATACTTGATAAATTTCTTCACACTTGGGAATGGAACTCGGGTCTCCTCTGCGTGCGATAGTGAAGCGCCTAACTGCTACACCACTGACGCATAGTGGCTATTTCAGCTCCGAATGGACCGAACCAGATCTTTTCTCTAGTACATGTATAAAAAAATAAAATCCTAAAGAAGTTAAAAAGCCACTCCAAACGAGCACTCGTCCATCTTCTGTGTACTGCGTTATTTTCTCGTAGTACACATACAAAGATATTGTCATTATCAATTAGAGGTGGCATCTTTACCGAGCTTACTTTAAAACCTGGTTGTACACTGAAAGGAGGTACTTAACGTTGTTCAAGGATGCATGTTTTCGATGGAATGTTTCGCTCGTCTCTGAGTACTGCATAATGCACACAGAAGTAGAACATCTGGAAAGTGGGGATATAATTAAGGGACGCAGGAGTGCAATTGTGGGTTGTGAGTGTAAGTGTAAGTGCGCACGGTGTGTTGGAGTTTGTGTTTGTGCGTGTGTGTGTGTGTGTGTGTGTGTG
>NW_004797349.1:467109-468958 GCF_000002075.1 Aplysia californica
AGAAGAAGAAGAAGAAGAAGAAGAAGAAGAAGAAGAAGAAGAAGAAGAAGAAGAAGAAGAAGAAGAAGAAGAAGAAGAAGAAGAAGAAGAAAACAAAAGAAGACACGCTTTAAAAACGTAACATGCTGTGGGGGAAAGGCATGGAATGTGAACGACAAAGGATACGACAAAGTAACGGTGATTACAAAAAAAAAAGCTCGCGAGGAGGAAGAACGAAGTTGAGCCACAAACGTCCCTGAGTTTGAGAAAGAGCAGCGGGCACAAGCACTCAGGTGAGGTAGGTTTGTTTCAAGCCAGCCTTACTTACGACAACAGCGATATTACTCTGCCCCGTCGACCTGACAATCTTAATTGCCCCACTGCACGCCTTGCAGCGTTTTTGGATTAACGAGCAGCCATAAATCAAAGCGGGCAAACCAAACCAACCTTGGTCGACCACGGAATAATATATTGTTCGCCACTTTATAGCCTACGTAATCAGCTCGATCATCTTTTTCGGGAAGAAAAATGAACAGAAACGAGCGGAACTCGTAAACCGTTGTAAAGTCGTATCAAGTCTGATCGGCACGGACTATTCAGCGGGCCTGACAAATTCAACACACGCATGCACGCACATGCATGCACGCACGAACACACGCAAGAACATACGCACGAACACACACAGAAATACACGCAGAAACACACGAACGCATTTTGTGCATTCTGTCTCTTCGGTCTTTTAGTTTTTAGTTTTAGTAAAGGTTTTACGGTGCTCGCAACTGCAAAAGGTCATATGAGCGCCAGAAGATTAGAGGTGTTACAAGAGAGTAACAAACATAAAAAAGATGAAAGAGAGATAAGGACGATATATGTTTGATAGGAAGGAAGAAGCAAACCACACTAGAGCATCCGCCAACCACCTACTCTCCAGTCGTAGATGGAGGTCTGGCATGTCATGATGAACAGTCTGACACCTCTGCAGAGCAACAGACAGAGAGCTTTAGGAGTAAAAGTTAACGGCAAAATCTCAAATAAAGCAATCAGAAAAAAGGCGGATCATGATCCAATCAAGAAGTCAATACCGCGTTTATGATAAGTCGAAAATCGTGTTTGGGATTATTGTCTCTTATAAATATCGAGTCAAAGTGAAACATAGCATGGATGTTGTTCCATTCTTTGATCAACGTCGTTATATAAAGCTTTGCATAAGAACTAATACGACAGGCGACCCCTCCAATCTTAACTCGCCTCCTAAATAAACTAAACTGTTTTAATGCGGGCATTAATATATATCAAATAAAAAATACAAATACAAAGTATTTTACGGTGCATACGGACAGGAATATATTTTTTTTTACGATGCTTATGAATTAGTTCTTTTTGCAGTGCATACGTAGGTCTTATTGGGAACAACCAAATACTCTTGACAAACACTTTAACGGCACGGTATCACTCAGTTTGAGGAAGAGATACGCAGCGTAGCATTTCAACTTGTCATGTTTACTCAAACATAAAACATCGTTTCAATCATTTTCATCCTACTAGGCGGCCACCGTTCACAATAAATTCTTCTTTATTCAATTCCCTTGATTAAAATTCGCATTAAGCCATCCTGTCTTGGTGGGGTATCAATATCCAAATAGAGCAAAAAATAAATCAAAACACGAAAGAAACATAAAGAACAAAGCTGAAAACAGAGAAGTGCGTAAGATAATACTCGGAATACTTGAATACAAAACAGATGGCAGCAGCTCACAATGAGTAATCGGTATTTTCATTGTATGGTAAACTGGGACCTCCTCACGCCTTCTGTCTTGTCCTTGTTGTATTATCTCTACTCCATTCTCTCTCTCTCTCTCTCTCTCTCTCT